>NC_086189.1:11292311-11599811 GCF_023053635.1 Elgaria multicarinata webbii
TCTCTTCCTGAGGTCGTCACGCCTTAAGCGTAAACCGGGGTGGGTGGGAGAGATTTTGTGTTAATCCCAATGAGAGATCTCCCCTCCTCTCTCCTGGAACAAAAGGTAGGTCTAGCTATGATGGATATAATTAAAACAAATGTCCTTAACTCTGCAATAGATTGTGGTCCATGATGGTGTGTTTTTTTTAAAAAAAATCCCCAAACAAATCAAAAAGCCCCCCCCCCCGGGGGGGGGGGAAGGTGACCCTATAAAATCAACAGCAATGCACCAGATTTCCATCCCAGATCTTTTGCTTCTCTGTAGTGACCCTGACTCATGTAATTTGTTCCCTCAGAGACATTCTCCCTCGGAGCTAATAAAATTATTTTATTAGGAGGCCAGTGCATTGAATCAGATTGACTAAATTATTCCTGCCGGGACAATAAGTAGAGAGAAAAGGGCTTGGCCGAGAGCGGAACAATTCAGCTCCTTGAAGTAACAATTATGAGTTCGGTTCTGGCTCGTTTCCTCTGCTTCCTGCCCCCCCCCCCATCCAACAACAAATTCATTCTGCTTCACACATTTTAATGTGTTACCTCGCTGGTGGCTGTAGCTGCTGGGATTGCCTCTAGGTAGTTGCAAATCATTTCACTTCAAAGCTATTTCACCTGAGGAAATAATGGCCCCTGATAACGGCCAAGGCCAACCCCAGAGAGTGAAATCCAAATGATGCACATCAAGCCATGACCTGTGAGCATCTCATCTTGAGTGGCACACAAATGGCACGTGGTCCTGGTTCCTCAGCCCTGGTTAGGCCTCATCTAGAGTATTGCATCCAGTTCTGGGCACTGGATGCAATTCAAAAAGGATGCAGCCAAGATGGAGCGTGTTCAGAGGAGGGCAACCAGGATGATCAGGGGTCTGGAAACAAAGCCCTAGTATGAAGAGAGACTGAAAGAACTGGGCATGTTTAGCCTGGAGAAGAGAAGATTGAGGGGAGACATGATAACACTCTTCAAATACTTAAAAGGTTGTCACACAGAGGAGGGCCAGGATCTCTTCTCGATCCTCCCAGAGTGCAGGACACGGAATAATGGGCTCAAGTGACAGGAAGCCGGATTCCATCTGGACATCAGGAAAACCTACTGACTGTTAGAGCAGTACGGCAATGGAACCAGTTACCTAGGGAGGTGGTGGGCTCTCACACACTAGAGGCCTTCAAGAGTAGGGTGACCATATGAAAAGGAGGACAGGGCTCCTGTATCTTTAACAGTAAAATGGAAAAGGGAATTTCAGCAGGTGTCAATTGAAGAGGGTGAAATTCTCTCTTCATCAACACAGTTAAAGCTGCAGAAGCCCTGCCCTCTTTTGTATCTGGCCACTCTACTATAGCTAGTGTAGCTTTAACTGTTGTGATGAAGAGGGAATTTCACCCACTTCAATTGACACCTGCCACAATTCCCTTTTCTACACTACTGTTAAAGATACAGGAGCCCTGTCCTCCTTTTCATATAGTCACCCTATTCAAGAGGCAGCTGGACAACCATCTGTCAGGGATGCTTTAAGGTGGATTCCTGCATTGAGCAGGGGGTTGGACTCGATGGCCTTGTAGGCCCCTTCCAACTCTGCTATTCTATGATTCCATGATGTTCAAAGAGCTCAAAGCACTCCCTCGCCCATCCCTAATGCAGGGCTGATCAAACACATGCGGAGGGTGACTGAAGGACAATGTAGGAAAATGATGTTCACCCCAAGCTGCAGATTATTTCAACAGAGTCAAGAAACGTTTTACCAAAAAAAATAAAAAATTGGGACTCTATCATGGGATAACTGTCAAGACTGAGCTAGAACATACTGTTCTTATATAAGATGCTTTTTCATAATGATCCAGATGCAGCATACCAAGCGTGGAGGGAAGGTACACCACAGCAGACCATCTGTAAAGAAAACCACTAAGACTGTGTTTTGGACCAACAGGCCAGAAGAAAATGCACAGCTAAATTAAAACTTCCTGGCTTCTTAGCATGTAAAATGCCTGATCTCAAGTCAGAAGAACTCAAGTCAGAAGCACACGAGGCTGGGTCCAGTTTAGGGTGGCCATGGGTCCTATTTTACAAGGGGCAGTCCTCTGTTTTAGCTTTCCCCAATGCGGTACCCTCCAGGATGTTTTATACTTCAAATCCCATCCGCCCCAGCTAGCACTCCCAATGGTCAAGAATTCTGGGAGTTGTGGTCTGAAATGTCTGGAGAGCACTAGGTACAGGAGGGATGTTGTATTTGAAGTCAGCTTCTATTTGAAGTGCCTTCCGGTCCAAGTCCATGATTTGGCAAGGAAGTTTGGTTGCTTGGAGATATACTGATAAGCCAGAGCCCTTTGCAAGATGCTTAGCTGGTTTGGAAGATAAACGATATTGTCATGCTTTCCCCGTGTTCCAGGGAGCAATTCTTTGCAAATACTTTCAGGATGGGGAACAAACATGTTCAACTCACACTTAAATGGTAGAGGTGTGTAAAATTATGCCTGGTGTGCAGAATGTGGATAGGGGGACATTTTTCTTCCTCTCTCTTAATTTGTTTATTTATTCATTTATTGCATTTTTATACCGCCCAATAGCCGAAGCTCTCTGGGCGGTTCACAAAAATTAAAACCATGAAAAGCACCACAAAACAACCAACAGTCTAAAAACACAAATACAAAATACAATATAAAAAGCACAACCAGGATAAAACCACACAGCAGGAATGGAGATAGATTAAAATACGGAATTAAAACAGCAAAGTTTCAATTTAAGTTAAATTAGGTGTTAAAATACTGAGAAAATAAAAAGGTCTTCACCTGGTGTCTAAAAGAGTATAGTGTAGGTGCCAAGCAAACCTCCTTAGGGAGCTCATTCCACAGCCGGGGTGCCACAGCAGAGAAGGCCCTGCTCCTGGTAGCTACCTGGGTCACTTCCTTTGGCAGGGGCTTGTGGAGAAGGAGCCCTGTGGATACTAGAGTTCAATGGGGTCATCCCATGAAGCTGATGGGTGGGAGATTCAGGACCGATAAAAGGAAGGACTTCTACACACAGCGCATAGTTAAACTGTGGAATTTGTTATCGCAAGATGTAGTGATGGGGGCACCACTTTGGATGGCTTTAAAAGGAGGAGACAGCTATCAAGGGCTGCTAGTCTTGATGGCTCTGTGCTGCCTCCAGAATCAGAGGTAGTATCCCTACATACATCAGTTGCTGAGGATCATGGGCAGGAGGGTGCTGTTGCACTATGTCTTGCTTGTGGGTCTCTGGTTGAGAGCTGGTTGGCCACTGTGTGAACAGAGTGCTGGACTAGATGGACCCTTGGTCTGATGCAGCATCAGGGCTCTTCTTATGTTCTGAAGAAGGAGAAGAAGAAGGAGAAGGAGAAGACATCAACCTGTTTGTTCATCCCTGGCCGATGGCTGGTTGCCCACTGTGTGAACAGAATGCTGGACTAGATGGACCCTTGGTCCAATCCAGCAGGGCTCTTCTCATGTTTTTAAATGGTAACTTACCTGATCTCACACAGAATGCACTCATGTAGACTTCCCAGTGGTGTCTGGTTGGCCACTGTAGAAAATGGCATACTGGACTAGATGGCCCTTTAGTTTGTTCTAGGAGGGCCCTCCTGATGTTCTCATGATGGTTTCAAAACACGGTGTTCCTCATAACTCCCTCCCTGCAAAAAGCCCACAGACAGCTATTCCCAGCTGCACTGGACCATCATGCCGTCTTGCTTTTGGACATGTACAGCCAAAATGATGTCATAGACAACCCCCCCCCCCATCTTTCCCTTTTCGCTCCAGCTTTTCTATTTGCCAAAAGGCCTTTAAATTGCTGGACGCCATCCTGAATGAGCAATGGGATGTTTAAAAGGCTTTGTGTCAAAGGGTCAGCTCTACAGCTGGGGGGACATGCCAGTGACTCAAGGGGAAAGCAAAGGGATTCTTTCTCCCAGGGAGGGGTGACTCATGGTTCCCCACCCACCTCCTTCTATTCAGAAGTGTGAATTCCTTCATTGACTTGTAGATTTGCTGAGGCCATGGCTTTCCTCCTAGTAAATTTTACAGTAAGATTTTTGTAAGTACATTGGGAGTGGGGGCGGGGGAGGGAGAAAGACACCGCTTTTGTCTTCCTGCTCAGCTTTTTCCATGATTCGTCCCTTCGTCTTTGATTGGGGAGGCAGAGGCATAATCTCCTTTTTCTCAGAAGTTCTCCTAATCCTTCCTTTGAGATTGCTTTACAGTAATTATCCCATGCATCTTCAGAATTCCTTCAGAGCTGCAGGTTAATTAGGGTTGCCATCATCATCATCATCATCATCATCATCATTGTCACTGGCCCTGCTGCCACTGTGCATTTTATAGGGTGACCGTATGAAAAGGAGGACACGGCTCCTGTATCTTTAACCGTTGCATAGAAAAGGGGATTTCAGCAGGTGTCATTTGTATATATGGAGAACCTGGTGAAATTCCCTCCTCATCACCACAGGTAAAGCTGCAGGAGCTATACTAGAGTGACCAGATTGAAAAGAGGGCAGGGCACCTGCAGCTTTAACTGTTGTGATGAAGAAGGAATTTCACCAGGTTCTCCATATATACAAATGACTCCTGCTGAAATTCCCTTTTCAATACAACTGTTAAAGATACAGGAGCCCTGTCCTCCTTTTCATATGGTCACCCTACCCTATCCTTTCATTCACTCCCAAGACAGCTATGCAGTGTGACCATATGAAAAGGAGGACAGGGCTCCTGTACCTTTAACAGTTGTATTGAAAAGGGAATTTCAGCAGGTGTCATTTGTATATATGGAGAACCTGGTGAAATTCCGTTTTCATCACAGCAGTTAAAGCTGCCATCTTTTAAATCTGGTCACTCTGGTATAGCTCCTGCACTTTAACTGTTGTGATGGAGAGGGAATTTCACCAGGTTCTCCATATCTACAAATGACTCCTGCTGAAATTCCCTTTTCAATACAACGGTTAAAGATACAGGAGCCCTGTCCTCCTTTTCATATGGTCACCCTACATTTTAGCTACAGTTTGATGTACAGGGATTAGGAAGTAACAACAAAGGTCATCTCATCACTGTAACTATAAGTTGCAGATGTCCCTGTCTGCCAGAGATGGTCCTTGTTTCTTGGTAAACCTGGCTTCTATTTTCTTCCCAATTCTGCCCTTTGAAGATGGCTTGCAGACATATTGTTCGTGAATCCTTAAGGTTCAACACCGCTGCTTAGAAGTGGAGTGAAAGCATCTGTTAGGGCGATTTGCCATTTTCCGTTTGTTAGAGGGATGGCTTAATAGCCTAGGACAGTTGTCCGGCATTTCCTTAAAGGGTTGAGAGGTAAATAGCACTCTCTTGATTTGTTTGAAATGAGAAAGTCATCATTGGACCTAGAAAAAAGTGCATCTCTCCAAGCAAAGAGGTGGGAGTGAAAGATCATAAGAACATAAGAAGAGCCATGAAGGATCAGACCGAGGGTCCATCGGCCAGGGACCAACCAGACATCAGCCAGGGACCAACAAAGCAGGACATGGTGCAACAGCACCCTCCCACCCATGTTCCCCAGCAACTGGTGCACACAGGCTTGCTGCCTCGAATACTGGAGATAGCACACAACCATCAGGGCTAGTAGCCGTTGATGGCCTTCTCCTCCAGGAATTCATCCAACCCCCTTTTAAAGCCACCCAAATTTGAGGCCGTTATTACATCTTGTGGTAGTGAGTTCCATAATTTAACTATGTGCTGAGTGAAGAAGTCCTTCCTTTTATTTGTCCTGAATCTCCCACCAAGAACTAGCACCTTGCCAGTTTGGAACTGAGAGCTCAAAGTATATCTAATGTTACTGGCTTTAACATCCCATATTATTGCCCCCCCCCCCAGTTTAAATAGCATCTGGGACAGGAATAGGCAGATTTCAGCTTTGTCAGAACTGCTTTTGACTAGAGTGCATTCAAGAGGCAGCTGGACAACCATCTGTCAGGAATGCTTTAGGGTGGATTCCTGCATTGAGCAGGGGGTTGGACTCGATGGCCTTGTAGGCCCCTTCCAACTCTGCTGTTCTATGATTCTATGATTCTATGACTGTTAGAGCAGTACAACAATGGAACCAGTTACCTAGAGAGGTTGTGGTCTCTTCCACACTAGAGGCCTTCAAGAGGCAGCTGGACAAGCATCTGTCAGGGATGCTTTAGGGTGGATTCCTGCATTGAGCAGGGGGTTGGACTCGATGGCCTTACAACCCCCTTCCAACTCTACTATTCTATGATTCTATGATCAGACAAGCGTATTTATTTATTTATTTATTTATTTATTTATTACATTTTTATACCACCCAATAGCCGAAGCTCTTGCTTGTTACACCGCCCAATCGCATGCTTGTTACTGCCCACTCACGTTTTTTCATGCATCCTTTAGACAAGATTGTCCACCTCTTGCACGTCTCCGACTCCTTCTGGCCTTCGTTCCGTCACAAAATAGACCCTGGTAAATCTGATTTATTTATTTATTTATTCATTCATTCATTTTGACACGAAATGTTCTTCCATTTGCTGCAGCGTGCAGGAAAAGCCACGCGATAGGTAATGAGCCTGGGTCTGTTTTTCGGCTCATCATTTGTAAAGTCGTTATAGTGTTGAGGTAGGGAGTTCCAAAGAGAAGGGGCCACCACACTAAAGGCTCCTCTCTTGGTGGACTCCAGCAAGGCCATAGGTCTATGTGGGTCCACCAGGAGCATATGCCCTCCAATGACCTCAGTGACCGGGCAGGTGGGTAAGGGAGAAGGCGCTCTCTCAGGTATCCTGGTCCCAAGTTGTTTAGGACTCCCAATTTACTTCTTGGGAGGAGGGCAATGACAAATCTTGATAAAATAGTTAAGAGCAGAGACACCACACTGACAACAAAGGTCCGCATAGTTAAAGCAATGGTATTCCCCGTAGTAACCTATGGCTGCGAGAGCTGGACCATAAGGAAAGCTGAGCGAAGGAAGAGAGATGCTTTTGAACTGTGGTGTTGGAGGGAAATTCTGAGAGTGCCTTGGACTGCAAGAAGATCAAGCCAGTCCATACTCCAGGAAATCAAGCCAGACTGCTCACTTGAGGGAATGGTATTAAAGGCAAAACTGAAGTACTTTGGCCACATAATGAGAAGACAGGATACCCTGGAGAAGAGGCTGATGCTAGGGAAAGTGGAAGGCAAAAGGAAGAGGGGCCGACCAAGGGCAAGATGGAGGGATGAGATTCTGGAGGGGACAGACTTGACCTTGGGGGAGCTGGGGGTGGCGACGGCCGACAGAAAGCTCTGGCGTGGGCTGGTCCATGAAGTCACGAAGAGTCGGAAGCGACTGAAAGAATCAAAACACACACAAGCACCAGAACCTTCAACCTGGCCTGGTAGCGAATAGGGAGCCAGTGCAGTTCCCACAGCAGAGGAGTTACATGCTGGAAAGGTGAAACTCTAGACAACAGCCGGGCTGTAGCATTCTGCACTAGCTCCAGCTTCTAGAGAGCTTCAAGAGAAGCCCCACATAGAGTGCACTGCAGTAATCCAGTTTTGAGCTATTGAACTCTATGGGACTTACTTCTCAGCGGGAATGCATAGGATGGCACTGGACGGGGTGGAGGGGGAGATTCCCCTAACATTTCATCTGTATTTAAAGCCTTAGCAATGATCCGTCTGTGTGGAAGGAAAATCAACTTTTAATGTGAAGTTATAAGACACCCAATTGTATCCCTAACCTTACTTGCTCTCTTATTAACAGGACATCCAGAACTGAAAATGAAAACTAAATGTACTGAACAAAGATCTCTTGCAAATAAACCAGTATGGCTCCCAGGCATTGAGCAACCCAAGAGAGATATGTTCCTGGCAAAAGCCTGTTGGTTTATTTATGGACATAATTACTGGCTGGTTTTCTTAAATTTTAGGACATTTACTTTTGTTTTCTTTACTTTTCCCCTTTTTTATGCACCTTTAGGAATAGGAAGGGGTCGTCTCAACTTGGTCCATTTGTATCATAGGGAAGTTTGCAGTTCTTAACACAAGTAGTCTGGGTTGAAAGGTGTGAGGCTAGCAGTAGGGTGACCATATGGAAAGGAGGACAGGGCTCCTGTATCTTTAACAGTTGCATAGAAAACGGAATTTCAGCAGATGTCATTTGTATGCATGCAGTACCTAGTGAAATCCCCTCTTCATCACAATAGTGAAAGGAGCTCTTCCCTCTTGACCAGATACAAAAGAGGGCAGGGCTCCTGCAGCTTTAACTGTTGTGATGAAGAGGGAATTTCACCAGGTTCTCCATATATACAAATGACACCTGCTGAAATTCCCTTTTCTATACAACTGTTAAAGATACAGGAGCCCTGTCCTCCTTTCCATATGCTCACCCCAGTCTTAACATCTCAGCTAAACAGGAGATAAAACAATTCAATTTTAAAATTTAGATCTAAATTTTATTTAGAAATGTGTGTTTTGTGATAAATAATGCTGGATTTGCCCTCTGAGGCCATACATGGTTTGAGTCATTTCACCTGTATGAACCTGTCAATTTTTAAGACCATTTACAAAGCCCCAGTTCATTGGTCTGTCACCAACATCAGTAAGGTTGTCAAGTATTAGAGACAGGGCCTTCTCAGTAGTGGTTCCTATCCTAGGGTGACGATATGAATAGGAGGACAGGGCTCCTGTATCTTTAACAGTTGTATTGAAAAAGGAAATTTCAGCAGGTGCCATTTGTATATATGGAGAACCTGGCGAAATTCCCTCTTCATCACAACAGTTAAAGCTGCAGGAGCTATACTAGAGTGACCAGATTTAAAAGAGGGCAGCTTTAACTGTTGTGATGAAGAGGAAATTTCACCAGGTTCCCCATATATACAAATGACACCTGCTGAAATTTCGTTTTCTATGCAACTGTTTAAGATACAGGAGCCCTGTCCTTTTCATATGGTCACCCTACCCTATCCTTTAATTCACTCCCAAGACAGCTATGCAGGATGACCATATGAAAAGGAGCACAGGGCTCGTGTACCTTTAACAGTTGTATTGAAAAGGGAATTTCAGCAGGTGCCATTTGTATATAGGGAGAACCTGGTGAAATTTCCTCTTCATTAAAGCTGCAGGTGCCCTGCTCTCTTTTAAATCTGGTCACTCTAGCATACCTCCTGCAGCTTTAACTGTTGTGATGAAGAGGGAATTTTACCAGGTTCTCCATATCTACAAATGACACCTGCTGAAATTCCCTTTTCTGTGCAACTGTTAAAGATACAGAAGCCCTATCCTCCTTTTCATATGGTCACCCTAGGACTGTGGCTGGTCTGGATTTATGAAGTCAATAAATTCAACCTAGAAGCGACAGAGACAAAAATGAAAATAATTTGTCCCTTAAAGAACATGTACATATCCGTTTGAAGGGAAATAATAGATGAGACTATCAGAAGAGGAATGATCTTTCTTTTTAAAAGGCAACTCTTTCTTCTTGTCAATAATAGAGAACAGATTGGGTGTGAATGTGCACAAATGTTCACTTCAAGGCCTTTCCAAGGCAAGTATGAGCCATCAGAGATCAGTCATTTGGCAAGCTAGAGAAGACTGTAAAATATCCGAAAATATGTCTAAAATGCATGTTCTAATTTGGAAACTTAACTGCATCCAAGGAACACATATGACCTCTCTCAGCAGTCTAGAGTGCAGATGATAACTGGATAAGTTTTGAAATTATTTAAATGGGTTGGGGTGGGGTGGGGTGGGTGGTGGGTGGGTCAAGCTGCCCAGTAAAGAAGGCATTGAACTTAAGGGCCTTGGCTTGCAAGATGGTTAGAGATGGATTTCAAGATGGATTTGGAGTTGTATAGGAATGCAGGAGGCCTCCTTATAACAGTGAATATTGAGTATCATCAGAAGGATGGAAGTAACGTTTCCTTACTGTAACTTGCCTCTGGGAACATGCATATACAAATGTGTAATTTAGGGGGAAATGCGTTTATTATAAATGTGATTTTTCATACTTTGTAAAAGCTGCAGAAACAGGATCGAACAGGCCTCGGATTTCACACCTGGGAACTGCCATGGACCACATAGTACTTTGCACCAATTTGTAGGAATGACCTCACTCTTATCGAATCATAGAATAGTAGAGTTGGAAGGGGCCTATAAGGCCATCGAGTCCAACCCCCTGCTCAATGCAGGAATCCACCTTCAAGCATCCCTGACAGATGGTTGTCCAGCTGCCTCTTGAGGGATTCTAGTGTGGGAGAGTCCACCATCTCCCTAGGTAACTGGTTCCATTGTTGTACTCTCTAACAGTCAGGAAGTTTTTCCTGATGTCCATCTGGAATCTGGCTTCCTGTAACTTGAGCCCATTATTCTAGGGTGACCATATTTGTGAAACCAAAAAAGAGGACACCTAGTGTGTGTGTGTGGAAGCAGCTTTCTGAGTCCTGCAAAAAGTACGTTATTCCCCCGCCACCTTAAAGAACCCGATTGGAGTGGAGGAGGGGAAAGGATTTCATTCTGCACCACCACCATCCACTCCAGTTGGGGCCTTTTCTATAATGTCCATGAATGACCCACTTTCCCCTTTAAGACCTCAATTGGAGCTCGGGGTGGGGGAATGATGTGCCTCAAGAAAGCATGTCATTCCCTCCTGCCATGCTAATGGCAGCCTTAAAGGGGAAGGTGTGTCATTCCAGGACATTATTAAAAATTATAGAAAATCCCCCCTGACACTATGGAAAGAACAAAAACCAGGACAAATCCGGGGAAATCCTGACAGTTGGTCACCCTACATTATTCCATGTCCTGCACTCTGGGAGGATCGAGAAGAGATCCTGGCCGTCCTCTGTGTGACAACCTTTTAAGTATTTGAAGAGTGCTCTCATGTCTCCCCTCTTGCTTGGCATCCAATAAGAATCCTAGTCAACATCACAGGAATATATATATATATATATATATATATATATATATATATATAATATCGCATCCCATGTGATACAAAATATCAGACAACTATCAATAGTCCCTAAATTGAAACAACAACAATAACATAAACAACAAGAGTGCTGATCTTCATAGAGAACCATTTGGACTGGAGCATTTGAAATACCATATGAGATGTTCATACTTCTAAAAGATTCCCAATACTAGAAAGAAAGAAAGGAACAAACAGCAAGAAGAACTGAGATGTTTTCAAGGGAAAACTCTGGCTGAAGTAATTTTTTTAATGCACTCCAGACCCAATCGCTGCTTCTCCTGCTACCTTTGGCACCACAAAACAGCAGAGACAAAATTGTACACAAATACCAAATTGTTTTGTCTTAAATATAAAAGAAAATCACATGGAAGGTCATGGTTCACTTTTGTTCCCGGACTCAATGTCCCTCTGATTATTATTTTTTTTAGAAATATATATATATATATATATATATATATATATATATATATTTCTTGTGGGTTTTCTTTTTCTTTTTCTTTTTGGTGGAGTGAAAATACAAAATGCTGCTTTAATAGTGGTCAGGGAAAGGCTAAAACCAAGCACTGTAAATAAAGTTAAGGTTGACATCTGAGCTTCGAGAACTGCAGGAAGCAATGAAGTGGTTCCACCAGATTTGATTCCACGTAAATCTTACGGGACGGTTGAACATTTGAAATCATCGTATTAAAACTTTTTGAGCCACATCTGAGGGCCATTTGGTATTGTACTTTGGATATCAATTCAAAACAAACGATTAACTTCTCATTTCAAAGGGAAAAGTGGAAGAAAGAGTGCCAAACTCCTGAGTCCACCTTCCTTTCTTTGTCTATGTCCTTCTATTTCTCCCTTGAAATCAACTGAAAGGAAAATCTCTGCAAGCGAAAAAGGGCCTTTGAGTGAGGAAGGCCCTCCTCATCATAGAATCATAGAATAGTAGAGTTGGAAGGGGCCTATAACGCCATCGAGTCCAACCCCCGCTCAGTGCAGGAATCCACCTTAAAGCATCCCTGACAGGTGGTTGTCCAGCTGCCTCTTGAAGGCGTCCACTGTGAGAGAGCCCACAACATCCCTAGGTCATTGCTTCCATTGTCATACTGCTTTAACAGTCAGGAAGTTTTTCCTGATGTCCAGCCGGAATCTGGCTTCTTGTAACTTGAGCCCATTATTCTGTGTCCTGCACTCTGGGATGATCGAGAAGAGATCCTGGCCCTCCTCTGTGTGACAACCTTTCAAGTATTAGAAGAGTGCTATTATATCTCCCCTCAATCTTCTCTTCTCCAGGCTAAACGTGCCCAGTTCTTTCACTCTCTCCTTATAGGGCTTTGTTTCCAGTCCCCTGACCATCCTGGTTGCCCTCCTCTGAACACGCTCCATCTAGTCTGCATCCTTCTTGAAGTGTGGTGCTCAGAACTGGATGCAATACTCAAGATGAGGCCTAACCAGGGCTGAATAGAGAGGAACCAGTACCTCACACGATTTGGAAGCTATACTTCTATTAATGCAGCCCAAAATACCGTTTACTTTTTTTGCAGCCACATCATACTGTTGGCTCATATTCAGCTTGTGATCTACAACAATTCCAAGATCCTTCTCATTTGTAGTATTGCTGAGCCAAGTATCCCCCATCTTGTAACTGTGCATTTGGTTTCTATTTCCTAGATGTAGAACTTGGCATTTATCCCTATTAAATTTCATTCTGTTGTTTTCATGAGGAGGCCATTACTCACGAGGTGCCTTCCTTTGCAAATAGGCACTCTCTCACACAGTGGCTGTCCTGTCCAGTCTCTTGAGATGCTCTCAGGTGGTGACTCCGCCTGTGTCTCCAAATCAGAATGTCCCTTCTTTTTCAAGTGATGGATCTGTAGCAATCTCTCCCAAGGACCCCAGCTCCTCCTGGCCTATCTTCTAGTCTCCTGGCATGAGCTGTTCTTTGATGCCATTTGCCTCTGAGAGCTATAGCTCCTCCTCTGTAAAGAATTGAGGTTTGAGGTTTCCTTCAACTGTTTGGGGAGGTGATGGGTTCTCCATTGTAGGAGCTGTCTAAGCAGAAACTGGATGGCCATCTGCCAGGGATGCTATACATAGTTGCATCCTGCCTTGCCCAGGGTGACCATATGAAAAGGAGGACAGGGCTCCTGAATCTTTAACAGTTGTATTGAAAAGGAAATTTTAGCAGGTGTCATTTGTATATATGGGAACCTGGTGAAATTTCCTTTTCTATACAACTAGTAAAGATACAGGAGCCCTGTCCTCCTTTTCCTATGATCACCTTAGCCTTGCAGATCCTGAATTGAGCAGGGGGTTAGACTAGAATATTCTCCACAGTCCCTTCCAGTTATACAATCCTACGTTCCTAAAATTGTTTTTGAGTGTATTTTACAGATACTCATGGGCGCTCTTGCCTATTGGTAAAACACGGAACCTTGATACACCTGTATGTACCACCATACACACATGCAGATTTTTTGTCATTTTGGAAATGCTCGCATGCACCTTATTGATAGAGGGGATATGCAAATGAAATGAAGCAAGTGACAGCTGCAGCAAACTACATATGAACAGCATTCTGTACGGAATTTGGAAGTATAATCTGGAATGATGGATGGTGGCTGATGCACTGTCCCCGCCCCAAACACACACGCATTGTGTAACCAATAGCATCCTCTACTGAGAGTAAAAGAACAACAACCAGGAACTACTGATACCATCTACAAGACTCAAGGATGCTGTAGCTGATGGGTGGGAGATTCAGGACAAATAAAAGGAAGGACTTCTTCACACACCGCAGAGTTAAATTATGGAACTCTCTACCACAAGATGTAGTGGTGGCCACCCATTTGGATGGCTTTTAAAGGGGGTTGGATAAATTCCTGGAGGCAAAGGCTATCCATGGCTACTAGCCTTGATGGTTGTGTGCTATCTCCAGTATTTGAGGCAGTAAGCCTGTGTACACCAGTTTGCTGGGGAACATGGGTGGGAGGGTGCTGTTGCACCATGCCCTGCTTCTTCATCCCTGGCTGGTGGCTGGTTGGCCGCTGTGTGAACAGAGTGCTGGACTAGATGGACCCTTGGTCTGATCCAGCAGGGCACTTCTGATATCCTTAAGGAAGTGTGCAGATTAAACTGTAATGGAGACTTTTGTCAGGAGTTGTTGGATCTATGAACAGCTGTCCCTAGAGGCCTTCAAGAGGCAGCTGGACAAACATCTGTCAGGTATGCTTTAAGGTGGATTCCTGCATTGAGCAGGGGGTTGGACTCGATGGCCTTATCAGCCCCTTCTAACTCTACTATTCTATGATTCTATGCCCCCATGTGGTGAACCGCTAAAATGCGGATGGCAGATACCCAACAAAATATCTTCAGACCCTGGATTGACTCCACCCACCCAGGCTGGCTATTGGATCCTCCTGGACAGGGACGAGTATAAAGGTGTTTCCTGTTCCAGTCAAGTCTTTCTTGAGCAATATGGACTTTCTGAGCTTTGGTGTGTTTTGGAACTCTTGGTTAGAATTTGGTCCTGCCTCCTGATTTGTCTCCTGGTTCTGACTTCCTTTCTGGCCCAAACTTCTAGCTTGCTTGCGTGCCCCACATCTACTAGTTCCTGATGGGATTATTTGATATTAGTGCCTTTTTTTTTTTTTTAAAGGCAGTTAGCAGAGAAAAATAAAAGGCAGAACAGAATGAGTGTTCATCAGTCCCACATGCACACAAGGGCTACCTTAGAACAAAAGACAGGCACGCCCTGCTTTAGTGAAGAAAAGTAAAGCACTTAACTCACAGTAGTCGTACATATAAAATGCAAGTACAGCGTAGGGTTTCAAAAATGAGTTTGTGCAGTCCATTTCTCTGTGTTCTAGGTAGGAGAGAGAACAGATACATCTGCTCCCAGCAATGGTAGGGATCAAAGAGAGTGAGGGGAGAGATCTGGGTCCCAGACAGCCACTATAGGCTATAGAGATACTATGATCGTGAACATTATGCCTGGCGTGCACTGTAGCATAGCCACCATGGCTTGTTTAGGCTGCCGTGATCATCCAAGCTGGGCCATTACGTCTGGAGAATTCCAGCAAAGTGGCAGTGAAGCTGAAAAAGAAATTAGGAAGGAGAATTGATTGATTGATTGCATTTCTATACCGCCGAATAGCCGAAGCTCTCTGGGCAGTTCACAAATGGCATGTTATGTCCTCAGCATGTTACTTAAGAATCTAAGAAGAGCCCTGCTGGATCAGACCAAGGGTCCATCTAGTCCAGCACTCTGTTCACACAGTGGCCAACCAGCCATCGGCCAGGGATGAACAAGCAGGATGATGTCTTCTTCTCCTCCTACTTCTCCTCCTCCTCCTTCTTCAGAACATCAGAAGTGCCCTGCTGGATCAGACCAAGGGTCCATCTAGTCCAGCACTCTGTTCACACAGTGGACAACCAGCTGTCGGCCAGGAACCATCAAAGCAGGACATGGTGCAACAGCACCCTCCCGCCCATGTTCCCCCGCAACTGGTGCACACAGGCTTACTGCCTCGAATACTGGAGGTAGCCATTGATTGCCTTCTCTCCAGGAATTTATCCACCCTGAACTTTCTGGAGAATTTTGGTCTCCTTCTTGAAAAATGACTGAATTTCTCACGCCACTTGTGTATGGGCTGGCAAATATGGGTGGGGTGGGGTGCATTTTCATTCATTCCTAGCTATGAAGGCACATGCCCTACTTGTCTGAGTTGTAAGTTGTGGAAAACTGGACAAAGGAATCAGAGCTGGGCAAAAGAGTGGATTCGTTTAGGGTGGATTCCTGCATTGAGCAGGGGGTTGCACTCGATGGCCTTGTAGGCCCCTTCCAACTCTACTATTCTACAATTCTATGAATAGGCAGGTGCAGAGCAAATGCAAGGAGGCTGAATTTATGAGCCAAGTGTCAGCAGCAGAAGTCTGTGAATACAGCTGTTGCCCAGGCCAACCCCCAGCCTAAAGAGGAAGCCCTTGCACACCTTCCTGGTCCGGAGGAACCAAGGCGTGTCTGTGGGGTAGGGCGTGTGGAGTCACAACAGCATTTCTGAACAGGAGATGCTTCATCCTTCACTCCTGTTGACCCCAGGCATCAGCACACGGGTTCCCAGTTCTAGCCCTGAGAGTCCCGAACAAAGGAACATTTCTGTAATATGTAATGGTTAACATGCACATGGCGCTAAAATCCAAAGAGTGAGTCATTTGTGTTCTTAAAAATAATCCTCGCTCACCATAAGGAAATGTATAATATAGAAACAAGGAGTCATTCCTTGGACTTTCCATAAATAACTTCCCTTCTCTTCTCTCCCTGAGCACCAGCTGACTTACGTTTTCCCACCCCGGCAAATCCTTCTGCATTGTAATGTCTCCAGCTCCTGGTTTTCACAGTTTGTTAACGGAGTGGAAAAGGGAGCCTGGGGTGAGTCATCACCGGCCTAGACAAACAGTAGTCTGTGGAGAATGCTCCTTCTCCCTCTCATGGGAGGTTATTTTACTCTTTAATTTTGGAAAGCTGACTGTAATTACTACAGGAAACGTTGGGGCTGGGGGCTGGATGGTTCTGTCTTTCTTTCTTTCCTCCCCCCTCCCTTAATTTTTAAACATGATGTCAGAATTTCCACTACTTCATAACGAAACCACCAGCGTTCCCCGTGCTCTTAAAACAAGAACCATTGGTGCTTTGCTTACTTTTCTCGTCCTTTGGCTGGAAAGTGGGACAAAAGGAAGGGGGAGTTGGGGGTCTCTTTGCATTATCATTTCTTTGAAAACCACCAAGGTCTTGCATCAACTGCTAGATGGTGCAGAAAACAGCTGGGCCTCGTCTGGTCCGGAATGTGGCAACTGATTTGTGCAGCATGTGGTCAGCATCTTATCCAACCATGTGCCAAAAGAGAACACCCCTAAATCTATAACCCAGGAAATACGATTGTAGCATCAGATGGGACTAATATCTTTACCTGTATTTGCTCCCCCATGCGAGGTGGGGAGCATGTGCATACTGTGGTGGCCACAGGCATATCTTGGCATAAGGGAAGCCATGTTGATACTGGAGTTGAACTATTCATAAAAATATATAACTTGTGCCCGGTGTCAAAATAGCATTCACTCTGGGTGAACTTTGAAACAGCTGACTGTCAGGCAAGTTCCTCTTACAGGACAGACAGAAAAGAGCTAGCCTAACCACAGAAACTACAGGAAACCTGTGATTGACTAAATTCCCTATTGAGTCAACAAAGTACTTTGCACATGCTCAGTTATTTCATGACTACGTGACTAGAACGTGCTAATAAAAGCTAACCGCACCCAGCAAGAGGCAGAGAATGCTCCATGGCAGAGGTGCATCCCTTCCGTTGCAAGGTACAAAATTCCTTTCCATCAAATAAAGGTGTGTTGGAGCACAGAAAGTGTCTCCGTTGTGATTTGGGCCATGACAATACCTTCTCTCCCCATTCATGAGGCATGCCTGTTTTCCTTCTAATCCCACCAGACATCCCTGGGTGAGTATAGGGTGACCGTATGGAAAGGAGGACAGGGCTCCTGTATCTTTAACAGTTGTATAGAAAAGGGAAGTTCAGCAGGTGTCATTTGTAGGCGTGCAGCACCTGGTGAAATCCCCTCTTCACCACAACAGTTAAAGGAGCCCCTATTTACCTGTTGAAATTCTTTTTTCTATGCAACTCTTAAAGAAACATGGGCCCTGTCCCCCTGTTCATTTGGTCACCCTAATATGAAACAGGCATAAAATTCAACACATGTAAGTTCAGAGTGTGTGGCTGGTGCCCTTGACAAAATCAAGGAATCGATCTGCAGTCAGGGCCTACATTTTTATGAGTGACAGTGACCTTTTTTTGAGTTATTGAAGAATGTTGAATCCCAAATGGAAAACAGACGTGGAGAGATTTCTTTCAGGCTTAAGGCAAAAGCATAGAGCAAGCGAACCCTTCTTGTGATGTGGACACAAAAAGGATGGAATTTAAGGAGGAAATCCATAAAAATGCAATCGTGGGATTTCCCATAAGCACCAAGTTCAAGTGGCAAACATCTCCAAAAGCCAGCGCAAGTGCCGAGGATATAGAACCCAGTGATTTGGAAAAAGTGTGTGTGTTCCAAAGGAATTTGTCCTCTTAGCAAAGTTTCCACTCTTTGTAAACTTCTAAAAGTGGACATTTCTGATGCTCAGGCATAGTTCGGTCTTAAAAGATGTATTTTAAAATATCTGTGCAGTTCAAGAAGGACAAAGACTTGTTGTCTACTTGTCCCAGAGGACAGGGCTAGATCTAATGGGCTTAAGAAACAAGGCAGTAGTTTTTAGTTCAACATCTGGAGGAATGTCTTGATGGTAAGAGCAGTTTAACAATGGACCAGTTACCTGGCAGTAGAGATGTACAAATTAGTGTATATCGACTCCATGTCAGTTTTGCATGTCTTCAATCATTAAGTCCATTTGATCCAATTTCTGCATCGTTCTGCATTTTTTAAGCATACGCAAGCATTTCTTTTCATATGAAACTTGCCCTAACAGAAGCATTTCGATGACTGAAGTCAGGTTGTCCCTGCCCAGAGAGGGGTGTAGCTGGACCACCAAATGAAGCTGGTAGAAGGAACTTGGTGCCACTTGGTGACAAAGATGGTTCCAGGAGAACCCCCCAAGCTATAAACCAGGTCCTTCAGGGGGCGTGCAGCCCCATCCAGAACAGATGGGCCACAGCTAGACCTAAGGTTTATCCTGGGATCATCCAGGGTTCACCCCTGCCTGAGCACTGGATCCCCTGTGTGTCACCTAGATGAACGGGTTTGACCCGTGGACGATCCAGGGATAAACCTTAGGTCTAGCTATGGCCGTAGAATCATAGAATAGTAGAGTTGGAAGGGGCCTCTAAGGCCATTGAGTCCAACCCCCTGCTCAAGGCAGGAATCCACCTTAAAGCATCCCTGACAGATGGCTGTCCAGCTGCCTCTTGAATCCAGACTCCCTAGTGGTTATTCACCTCACTTTCTCTGGCAGAACCTCTGAAGAATCATAGGTCACAGCTAGACCTCAGGTTTATCCTGGGATCATCCAGGGTTCGCCCCTGCCTGAGCACTGGATCCCCTGTGTGTCACCTAGATGAACAGGTTTGACCCTTGGACGATCCAGGGATAAACCTTAGGTCTAGCTATGGCCGTAGAATCATAGAATAGTAGAGTTGGAAGGGGCCTCTAAGGCCATTGAGTCCAACCCCCTGCTCAAGGCAGGAATCCACCTTAAAGCATCCCTGACAGATGGCTGTCCAGCTGCCTCTTGAATCCAGACTCCCTAGTGGTTATTCACCTCACTTTCTCTGGCAGAACCTCTGAAGAATCATAGGCCACAGCTAGACCTCAGGTTTATCCTGGGATCATCCAGGGTTCTCCCCTGCCTGAGCACTGGATCCCCTGTGTGTCACCTAGATGAACAGGTTTGACCCCTGGACGATCCAGGGATAAACCTTAGGTCTAGCTATGGCCATAGATGCTGTTAGTGGGTGGTTCTTCTGTTTATGAAACAGAATGAAACTTCTGTTTGTGAGTCGTTGTTGTTGTTGTTGTTGTTGTTATATTTATTTATTTATTTATTTATTACATTTTTATACCGCCCAACAGCCGAAGCTCTCTGGGCGGTTCACAAAAATTAAAACCATAATAAAACAACCAATAGTCTAAAAAAAAACACAAATACAAAATACAGTATCAAAAGCACAACCAGGATAAAACCACGCAGCAGAAATTGATATATATAAGATTAAAATACAGAATTGGAACAGTAAAATTTAAATTTAAGTTAAAATTAAGTGTTAAAATACTGAGAGAATAAAGAGGTCTTCAGCTGGCGACGAAAGGAGTACAGTGTAGGCGCCAGGTGGACCTCTCTGGGGAGCTCGTTCCACAACCGGGGTGCCACAGCGGAGAAAGCCCTCCTCCTAGTAGCCACCTGCCTCACTTCCTTTGGCAGGGGCTCACGGAGAAGGGCCCCTGTAGATGATCTTAAGGTCTGGGCAGGTACATATGGGAGGAGGCGTTCCTTCAAATAACCTGGTCCCAAACTGTTTAGGGCTTTAAATGTCAATACCAGCACTTTGAATCGAGCCCGGACCTGGACTGGCAGCCAATGAAGTTGTAAAAGGACTGGCATTATTTATATACCACCTTTTCCCCAGTACTGGGACTCAAGGCGGTTGCCCTGTATTTACCACGTATAATGGTGGCCAAAACTGTGGACATTTTTTTGAAGTTTTCATGTTTTGCAACTTTGCATGCTTATAGAAAATGTTCTGTTTCACGAAATTAAAATGTTGTAAGTATCAATTGAAAGACCTGATTCATGTAATACCACCATTCTGCTTCTTTTCCTGAGTGTCCAATCAACTCCTTTCTTTGGTTCCATTGTTCTATTTATGATGTACAGTACGTATGCACACTTTTAATTTGAGAAATACTTCAAATATTCACATAATCTCCAATTTGTGCATCAGTTCCAGAACAAACAGCAAAACTGACTTTCCCCAACTTGAAACATGATGTATCGCTGCTACTGGCATGTGATTGGTTCCCACAACAAGGACTGTGATTGGCCAGTAGGGTTTTCAATTCCGATCCGCTTCTTCACTCCATCACACCTGTGTTTGTTTTTAGTCTAAAGTAAGCATAGCATTTTTGTACTGCAGATATTTACATTCTGGTTTTTCTGAATTGAATTTAGCATTAAATTCTCTTTCAATTGATATAAAAACATTTGAATTTCGTGAAACAGAACATTTTCTGTAAGCATGCAAAGTTGCAAAGTTGCAAAAAAATGAAAATTTCAAAAAGTGTCCACAATTTTGGCCACTACTGTACCGTGTATTGAATACATGGCAATTACTGTACCCTGTAATTACCATGTATTTGAATTGTATTCCTCTGAAGCGCCACCTAGTTCCAAAGAAAGAAGACAGGGAGGTAAAGATAACTTTTACAATAGCTTGACCCTATGGAAAGGAGGACAGGGCTCCTGTATCTTTAACAGTTTTAAAGAAAAGGGAGTTTCAGCAGGTGTCATTTATATGCATGTAGCTCCTGGTGAAATTCCCTCCTTATCACAACAGTGAAAGCTGCAGGAGCCCTGCCCTCTTGACCAGATACAAGAGGGCAGGGCTCCTGCAGCTTTAACTGTTGTGATGAAGAGGGAATTTCACCAGGTGCTGCATGCATACAAAGGACACCTGCTGAAATTCCCGTTTCTATTCAACTGTTAAAGATACAGGAGCCCTGTCCTCCTTTTCATAGGGTCACCCCTCAGTCCGGCTGTAGTCCCCACCACGATGAAGTTTAGGACTTGACTGCTTTTGGAGCATCATATGTGATGCCTGCCAAAATGAAAGCAACCATGAGATGCTAACAAGTCTAAAACACTCAAAATTTGAATGGTGAAACATTTGTGGATTTCAATTTTCAAATATTTGTTTCTGCTTCTCTGATGCAGGAATGCTATAATGAAAAACATTCTGTAAGAAGCACCGGCTTTCTTTCAGCTTCCAAGTTTTCATTCTTGACTCCTTCTCAAGTTTTAGGGGACATTTTGTGGGGGAAATCCCTGTCATATTTTTCTTGTTCTTATTTTGAATTATGGCTGCGGGAAACGAATCTACTTCTTGTTTGCTCCACTACTCTTACACAAACAGCTTCTAAACAGATGGGTCTGTTATGCTCAGAGACTGGCATGTCAAAGTGATATTGCTAAATTGGGAAAGTTGAGATGGAAAGAACAATTAAAACAAAACAAAACAGGTGAAAGTAGAGATGACGCCAAATTTTGTATTCCTTCGTTTGGCAAGTCATATCTTAGAGGTGAGCGTTATGGCCGATCAGTTCTTCTCTGGCTCAGATTTTATGTGAGCAGTAGACCTGGGCTGAAATTTCTTGGAAAAGAATTTTCTGATAGATTTTGGAAAAAACCCTTCTTCGAACTTCTCCTGAAGTATCGGAGAATTGCAATCATCCCCTGGGGAGTATTCAGCAGAATGACCTTCCTGGTTTCATCGCTCATGCATAGAGATGGGGAATCGTGGGCGCAGTTGTAGATTTACTTTAAGTAATGTTTAATAGTTTTTATCAATTGTTTGCTGCACATTTAAGCCATCCAATAACTGAAGGTCTCTGGCTGCTGTACAATGCATTAAAACCATAAAATAAAAATATTAAAACAAAAAATGAATAAATAAATGCAGCACTGAATAAAACAAAGATCATAGAATCATAGAACCATAGAATAGTAGAGTTGGAAGGGGCCTATAAGGCTATCTAATCCAACCCCCTGCTCAATGCAGGAATCCACCTTGAAGCATCCCTGTCATACGGCTGTCCAGTTGACTCTGAATGCCTCTAGTGTGGGAGAGCCCATGACCTCCCTCGGTCATTGGTTCCATTATCCTTCCTCTGGAGATACTCTGTACAATTGTCTTCCCAATTTCTCTGTCTGCAAATAGCGTGGTGGATTTGGCGAGGCCATTTGCACACAACGTTAGGGGTTCATCACACGAGGTTGAAATCCTTCACCCTTACCAGGGCTTTCTACTTCTGGATTCTTTATGGGATTAAGATTGGCTCCTTTACACCAGCAGACACATGGTTTGAATCCAGGAAAGTCCTTTCTCAGTAAGTTCTATACTTTTCTACATATTGTATTTTGCCACCACTAGGTGGCACTGTGATTATAGCTCAATAATCACAGAGAGCTTCGGCTATTGGGCGGTATAAAAATGTAATAAATAAATAAATACTGTCATTTCACTCAGCTGATAGACTGCATGAATGCCCCTTATTTTTACATTATCTCCGATCTTTTTGAAAGCAGGATGAAGGTCATAAACTGTGGGAGGGTGGGTGGAGGTTGATCACATGGTATAAGCCTCATTCGGAGAAGCTCCACGTCTCAAGCCACTGTTTTCAGAGTCCTTGCACCAAGTTGGCCATGATTTAGAGAGTACGTGGCCCTCCAAATGTTGCTAGACTGCAACTACTATTAGCCCTAGCCAGCAGGGACAATACCCAGGGATATTTATTTATTTATTTATTACATTTCTATACCGCCCAATAGCTGGAGCTCTCTGGGCGGTTCACAAAAATTAAAAACATTCAAAGTATAAAACAACAGTATAAAACCATAATATAAAATACAATATAAAAGCTCAACCAGATAAAAAGAGCAGCAATGCAAAATTACAAATTTAAAACACCAAGTTAAAATTTATTTATAGACTAAAAATTCTGGGAGAATAAAAAGGTCTTCACCTGGCGTATAAAAGCACATAACGTAGGTGCCAAGTGAACCTCCTTAGGGAGCTCATTCCACATCCGGGGTGCCACAGCAGAGAAGGCCCTGCTCGTGGTAGCCACCTGCCTCACTTCCTTTGGCAGGGGCTCACGGAGAAGGACCCCTGAGGATGACCTTAGGGTCCAGGCAGGTACATACGGGAGGAGGCGTATTTATTCATATATTTATTGCATTTATATCCCACCTTTTTCCTCCAAGAAACCCAAGGCAGTGAACATAATCCTCCTCCTCCTCCTCCTTTCAACCTTCCCCCACCACAACAACCCTGTGGGGTAGGTATGAACAGAGTGCTGGACTAAATGGACCCTTGGGCTGACCCAGTCTGGCTCTTCTCATATTCTTACGTTCTTAGAGGCCCCTTCCAACATCTGTCAGGGATGCTTTAAGGTGGATTCCTGCATTGAGCAGGGGGTTGGACTTGATGGCCTTATAGGCCCTTTCCAACTCTACTATTCTATGATTCTAGATCTGTAGCTCATCATTGCCAGCCAAGTGTCTGATGGTAACAAGCAACATCCCAGAGTGCTGGATACGGAATAATGGGCTCCAGTTACAGGAAACCAGATTCTGGCTGGACATCAGAAAAAAATTCCTGACTGTTAGAGCAGTACGACAATGGAATCAGTTACCTAGGGAGGTTGTGGGCTCTCCCACACTAGAGGCCTTCAAGAGGCAGCTGGACAACCATCTGTCAGGGATGCTTTAAGGTGGATTCCTGCATTGAGCAGGGGGTTGGACTTGATGGCCTTATAGGTCCCTTCCAACTCTCCTGTTCTATGATTCTGCTGTTCTATGATTCTATAATCAACATAAACCACAATTCAAGAGAAAGCTAATAGAAACATATGGATCTTCAGAGTTTCCTTAAAGGCCTGCAAAGCCTGGAGCCCGGTGGATGACCTTATTATCTCTCTCAGACTAAGCCTACCTCATAAGATTGTTGTGAGGATAAAATATTTGTGTCCGGGGCAGAGGAAAGAAGAGGAGAAGCATTGGAGCTATTTTGAGGAAGGATGGGATAGAAATGCAATCCAATTTTGTCACTTTGAAGTATAAAAGCCAGGCATTACGGAAATTTTCTTTGCTTTTACTGATCTGCGATACACGCAGATGTTCCATAAATTTGCTTTCCCCCTGGAGCGGTTCCTCTTTATTCAAAGATATGGCAATTCCACCTTCTACAGACAGGCAAGATGAGTTAATAGTGGTTCCCCCCTTCCTTGCCTCTAAATAATATGATCCTATAATGTTTGCTACTGAATGTACCATAACATTCTGTGTAATGTTATCCTCTCGCTACATGGAGGCAGATTTAAGGAAATGTCACAGCTTCTCCTATAGAAATACATTTCTTTCTTTTTTAGCAGCAACCACATCCTGCATTTCCATGGTCTAGAGTCTTGTATTTCATTTCTTCCACACTATATGAGACACACAATGGGAATGGAAGTTGCCACTTTGTGGTCATTTGTTATAGTTCTGTCACATCCACTTTAATAAACTTCACAGCCATTACTCTAAACTATATATGTGGGTGACCTCTTTCTCTCCCCACCCCACCCCGCCTTGGTAGGAATATAACACCAGAAGTGAGTTTTCTTCGTTTGAAGGAGTTTCCAATTTGTCTGATTTACGAATTAGCTAAAAGTGGGCTAGATGAAACAACTAATAGGTGGATTCACAGTTCGCTACAGAATCGGACTCAAAGAGTGCTTATCAATGGTATCTTCTCAAACTAGGGGAGATAATGAGTGGAGTACCGCAGGGTTCAGTCCCGGGCCCAGTGCTCTTCAACATTTTTATTAATGATTTGGACCAGGAGGTGCAGGGAACGCTTATTAAATTTGCAGATGACACAAAATTGGGTGGGATAGCTAATACCCTGGAAGACAGAAACAAACTTCAAAGTGATCTTGATAGGCTGGAGTGCTGGGCTGAAAACAACAGGATGAAATTTAATAGGGATAAATGCCAAGTTCTACATCTAGGAAATAGAAACCAAAGGCACAGTTACAAGATGGGGGACACTTGGCTCAGCAATACTACAAACAAGAAGGATCTTGGGATTGTTGTAGATCACAAGCTGAATATGAGCCAACAGTGCGATATGGCTGCAAGAAAGGCCAATGCTATTTTGGGCTGCATTAATAGAAGTATAGCTTCCAAATCACGTGAGGTACTGGTTCCTTTTTATATTGCCCTGGTTAGGCCTCATCTAGAGTATTGTGTCCAGTTCTGGGCTCCACAATTCAAGAAGGACACAGACAAGCTGGAGCGTGTTCAGAGGAGGGCAACCAGGATGATCAGGGGTCTGGAAACAAAGCCCTATGAAGAGAGACTGAAAGAACTGGGCATGTTTAGCCTTGAGGAGACTGAGGCCGTAGCTAGACCTAAGATTTACCCTTAGTCTAGCTAAGGCCTGAGGCAAGACATGATAGCACTCTTGAAATACTTCAAAGGTTGTCACAAAGAGGAGGGCCAGGATCTCTTCTCGATCCTCCCAGACTGCAGGACACGGAATAACGGGCTCAAGTTACAGGAAGCCAGATTCCAGCTGGACATCAGGAAAAACCTCCTGACTGTTAGAGCAGTACAACAATGGAGCCAGTGACCTAGGGAGGTTGTGGGCTCTCCCACACTAGAGGCCTTCAAGAGGCAGCTGTCAGGGATGCTTTAGGGTGGATTCCTGCATTGATCAGGGGGTTGGACTCGATGGCCTTATAGGCCCCTTCCAACTCTACTATTCTATGATTCTACGATTCCATGAATTTCTGAAATCTCTATTGCAGAAAGATGGGGAAATGTACACAATCTTGTACCCTCTCCCAGTTTTTATTCTATTTATTTTATTTATTACATTACTATACCGCCCCAAAGCAAAAGCTCTCTGAAAAGTTCACAGAAATGAAATCCTCAAGGTACTATGTAAAACAATGTAAAATAGAAAAGCTTAAAACTACAATGGGATCCATCAGACGAGCATTTTATTCCACACTCGTTGCCGGGCACTCCGGGATTTTCGTGGTTCCTTCTCGCAATGTTGTCTGCCTCCCGCACCTTCTAGCCTTCTTCACACCACAAAAAGACACCCCAGTAAGTCTGATTATTTTAAAGACGGAAGTTGCTGCTGTCTCCTGCTGTGGGAAGCTCGGAGAATGGCAACAAGAGAAAGGGCCTTTTCCGTGGCAGCCCCTCAATTGTGGAATAATCTCTCTGACGAGGCCCACCTGACACCGACCTTGTTATCTTTTCAGCGCCAGGTCAAGACTTTTCTCTTCTCCCAGGCATTTAGCAACACGTAATGAGCCTGGGTTTGTTTTTGTATGTTTTTGTGGTTTTAAATTGTATGTTTTTGTGATTTTATTTTTTTTGCGTATTTTTTTAAAGTGTTTTCGTCCTATGTAAACCCACCCAGAGAGCTTCGGCTATGGGGCGATATACAAATGTAATAAATAATAATAAAGAATTTACTTCCTCTTTCAAAAGAGGAAGTAATGAGGGACAAACGCGTGGGCAGAGAAGTGATGGCAAGCAAACACGATTTTCCTCTGTGTGTTGACAATCAATATGAAAGTACAACCAGAATAAAACCAAGCAGCAATGCAGGGGTTTAAAATACAGATTTAAAATAGCAGAGCTAAAAGACCAGAATGGGTGGGAGGGTGCTGTTGTTCTCATGTTCTGCTTGTGGGTTCCTGATTACGGTGACCATATGAAAAGGAGGACAGGGCTCCTGTACCTTTAACAGTTGTATTGAAAAGGGAATTTCTGCAGTTGTCATTTTTATATATGGAGAACCTGGTGAAATTCCGTCTTCATCACAATAGTTAAAGCTGCATGAGCCCTGCCCTCTTTTAAATCTGGTCACTCTAGTATAGCTCCTGCACTTTAACTGTTGTGATGAAGAGGGAATTTCACCAGGTTCTCCATGTATACAAATGACTCCTGCTGAAATTCCCTTTTCTATGTAAGATACAGGAGCCCTGTCCTCCTTTTCATATGGTCACCCTATTCCTGATTGGTAGCTGGTGGGCCACTGTGGCCATAGCTAGACAGGGCGAAATCCCGGGGCAGTCCCTGGGATCATCCCTGTGTGTTCACATGACACACAGGGGATCCCGGGATCAGGGAGGGATGATCCCTCCCTTGCCCCAGGATCTCGCCCTACCCTTTAGGCCTGTTTTTTCATGGTCTCGGGTTGAGCCAGAGACTGCAGAACATGTGGGTGGGCGCCACGGTTTGTCCCGGCTCCTCGCATTTACTTGCGAGGAGCTGGGACCCGCGCATGGGGCGCAGAGCTCCTCATGGTTATTGGGGGTGGAGTGGGGAAAATAATTACTTTATTAAAAAAAGCACCTACCTTTTGCGCACGAGCGTTTGTACGCTGCTGTCCCTTTAAAAATAAAAATGGTGGGCACGACGCCTCTCTCTCTGAGGTCGTTGCACGCCACATGTAAACAGAGGGGGGATCTCATGATAAAACCATTGCGAGATCTTCACTGCTCTGTCGTGGACTAACAGGTAGGTCTGCCTAAGGCCTGTGTGAACACAGTGCTGGACTCAATGGACCCTTGGTCTGATCCAACAGCAGTCTTCTTATGATCTTTTGTTCTTAGGGCTCAGAAAACAGGCTCTGCACTGCAGTTATGTCTCTATACAATAAATATAAATAAATGGGTGCAATCCTTTGTATGTTTAGACAGAAAAATGTCCTACCAGCATTCCCAGCCAGAGTTGAAGTACTATTTTTTGGGGTTTTTTTTTCTGTCTGAACATGCATAGGATTGCGGCTGAATAAAATTACACCCTGGGCAACTCTCCAAAAGTCATTGCAAGCCACAAATTGATAAAACATGCTGGGAATAACTGTAATCAGGCTGGAGGCATTTATGGACTAGCAAACAGCCACCGGAGAGAAAGTGATTTGGAAGAGGCAATTTTCAGGTTACTAAAGCAGGAATTGAAAAGACATTTTTGGTCAGTACGTTCAACACACACACACACACACACACACACATTAAGATTAGGTCTCTGAAGCAGCATGTCTTCAAGTTAAACCCCACTGAGAGTCTTTTCAAATACCCTTCATTTTCTCCATCAGTTGGGAAAATTGGACTCCGTGGAGAAGCAGAAAGTGAGGCCTCTTGAATGGTTTCAAAGCTTCTTGCTACAAGTCTAGAAGAAGGGAATGATTGCATTCTCTTGTCAGGAGAAAGTTTCATTTTTAGACAACAGATGCAAGAAAGGAGGGTCAGCATGGTGTAGTGGTATGTTGGGCTAGGATGGAGGAGACCAGAGTTCAACACATTCTTCAACCGTGATACTCACTGGCCTGGTTCAGACAACACGCTAAACCATGCTGCTTAACCACAAAATGGTCAACGGAATGCATTAACCTTAATGCATTCTGCTAACCGTTTTGTGGTTAAGCAGCATGGTTTAGCGTGTTGTCTGAACGGGGCCACTGGGTGACCTTGTCCCAATCCAGTGGATGCTGGTGGCTCTGATTCCGGTGGGGCTGTACATCCATTCTGGGTTTCAGGCCGTTGCTAGATGAAGCGTTAGCGCGGTGTGAGGCCCGGTCTCCCTCCTGTGTATCCAGATGATGCACAGGGGATTCCGGCATCATGCCGGGCTAAGACCTCCCTTAACCCGGGATAAGCAGATTCGCTTATGGCCTGTTTTTTCCGCAGCCCCAGCCTGAGGCCGGGGCTGTGGAAAGTCTAGCGACTTCCGTGGCTTTTCCCGGCTGCTCGCTCGCGAGTAGCCGGGAGAAGCCATAGACTGGGCACAGCACTCATAGGAGCGCTGTGCCCATCGGGCCGGGGGGGGGGAATCATGGGGGGGGAGATAGGGGCCGGGGGAAAGACCGGACCCGACAGGAGAGGGGGGAGAAGAACAGGCACGGGCATCAGGGATGGGGGGCAGGGGAAGAAGAACGGGCACGGGCATGGTGGATGGTGGATGGGGGGCGGGGGAAGAAGAACTGGGGACAGGGCATCGGGGATGGGGGAAAGAAGGATGGGGGACAAGACATGGCAGACGGGGGGAGGACAAGCGAGTGGGCGGGGGGGCATCAGGCATTGTGTGTGTGTGGAAAATCAGGGGCAGGGGGAGCAGGGGACCCAATATTTTTTTTAAAAAAAAACTACCTTCTCTGGCGGTGCGCTCCTGTGCACATGGCCCTTTAACTGAGAAAAAAAAATTGTGGAAGTGACGGGGCTTCCCCTTGCCCCGTCGCGTGTTACGTCAGGAAAAGGGCGACGGCTCACGCTTGCTGTAGCGCACCGTCGCCCCGACTCCCGGCCGGATTATCCGGTAGGTCTAGCAAGGCCCTCAGTCAGAACCAGCCAGAACTGCCAAGGAGCTATCCAAAGTGCCGAACCATATCCCTAAAATAGATTCAGAACCTTGTATAGCTCTGTGGCATTACACCCCACAAGTCAATTCCAAATGTATGTCTGCAGTTTGTAAGTCTGTGGTTTTTAGAATGTTGGCCTGAGTGGGCGGAGTTAGAATGTCTTGGGAGGGGGGAGGAGTGATATATAAGGGAAGGACGGAGGGGATTGAGAGATCTTTTCAGAAAAGCTTTTCAGGGAGACTTGTTAGGTACTCTTAGAGTCTGTAGTGCTCTCTGTGTTTATGGTACTTAAGTTCTGGGAAATTTGAGAGTCAGTGTAGTGAGTGGTGTCTTTAGGGTGTGGTGTGCACGTAGTGGAAGTATATTAATCAATACTGAGAATAAAGAAAGTTCAAGAGTGATTGTGTGAGAAAAAGGAAAGCGCGAATGTGAGAGTGACAGGATTGTATGGAAGGTTTCAAAAAGGTTTTTAAATGTTGCTATTTGAAACAAAGCTTGGGAACTTTTAAAAATAAATTTTGATTGTTTGTTTTAAAACTACCACAAAAATCCCATGTGTCTGTTTGGCATTTATCATCTTAAGTTTACACATATAACACCCACTCTGACAATCATTCACCTAAGCAGATATAACTCACAGCGCATTATTATATATATTAAAATCCTTCTCCATTTTAAACCCCTTTCTCCACATAGTTTGGAGGAAGTTGGGCTTTATCCCTTGCCTCAGGCGTATCAAGTGGTGGTGCTTGGCTTGAGCAGGGAGTAGCCTCGGCCGGGTCTGGTGTTCAGAGCCTGTGTCGTGGCAAGCTCCTTTAGAGTTCCAGCTGGTTCTGACTGAAACCTGGAGTGGTTTCACATCCCCACCGAAAACAGAGCCACCAGCCTCAACTGGGCTGCTCACTCTCTAGGAATGGACAGCTCAGTCTTTTTCTTGTCCACATCGGTTTCACGTGAATTCAGGCTTAAGTCCATTCCGTCTTATTGCTACACCAGTCTGCAAATCTCAAAGAAAATACGCAAAAATGCATGTTTATTTTCATATGCAATTTTCCCCCCAACATACACATTTTGTACTCAGTTTCTCCTAATATAATGGGCACTTTTACCTCCACAGCACTTTTGCATCTAGTGGCTGAGGAAGTCTGGGAGTTGTAGAACTTTATCCTGTCTAAATATGCGTAGGATTGCACCCTCAAGCAAAAAAAAACGCAACAGCGGTTCCTTCCATCTGCCCCCTCCCCATCCAGTCATCCATTTTATCACACCTGTTTCAGTGAGTAGGCACCAAGGTGTTGGTGTGGTGACCATATGAAAAAGAGGACCGGGCTCCCGTATCTTTAACAGTTGTATTGAAAAGGGAATTTCAGCAGGTCTCATTTCTATATATGGAGAACCTGGTGAAATTCCCTCTTCATCACAAGAATTAAAGCTGCAGGAGTGACCAGATACAAAAGAGGGCAGGATTCCTGCAGCTTTAACTGTTGTGATGAAGAGGGAATTGCACCAGGTGCTGCATGCATACAAAGGACACCTGCTGAAATTCCCGTTTCTATTCAACTGTTAAAGATACAAGAGCCCTGTCCTCCTTTCTACATGGTCACCCTAGCTCTCTACTCAGTCCGGCTGTAGTCCCCACCACGATGAAGTTTAGGACTTGACTGCTTTTGGAGCATCATATGCTGTTTTATTTTATGGCATCATGTGTCTTAAAAGCTATTATATTCTTAGGTGTTAATGAATTAAGGCACTGAGAATCAACTTTGAAGTGTAATTAAAAACATAATTGAGACATGTGGGTTGATTTAAACCTGGATTCAGCAGAGAGAGAGAGAGAGAGAGAGAGAGAGAGAGAGAGAGAGAGAGAGAGAGAGAGATATGTTATATACAGGGAGGTATTTTTCCTTTCCTGAGGCATGTTGCTGTGTTTTTATTTCCACATGGTTCATACATTTTCCAGTGGGGCAGCCAATATTAATCCTATCCTATTCCTCCTTTTCTCCCTTGAGAAACATCAGTGCTTTTCGTTCAGGATGCCTTATTCTGTATGGTCCGCGGGAGCTCTTTTTCCTGAATAATTGGGCCATGGGGTGGGGAAAAGGCTGGGCACTGCGGCCTCCTGAAGCCCACGCAAATGCTGTGTTGGCCAAGGCCTTGCACTCTTTTCCATTGACCGGGAAAGTCAAGAGACTGGATGAGGCCCAGTCACAATAGCTCAAGGAGCCTGCCACCATGCGGTTACAGATTTACAGGGGATGTAGATGTCATTTCACCCAGTCTTCTCTTATGTCTAGCTCTGTTTGGAAGAAGGTGTTTCAGGTGATCAATCAGAATCAGACTCTGATGTAGAGGAGTCAGGGCCAGACACAGGCCAGCCTGTACCAGTGGTGGAGAAAGCTCTCACGGGCGATTCCCCAGGTGGTGGTGAACCCTCTCTGGAGCTTATCTCCTCAAGGGCAAACAATACACAGTCAGTGGGAAGCCAACATTCTTCCAAAAGGGAGAGCACAGAGAGGTTAGCTGATCCTAGAGTATGCCACTGTATAAAACGGGCAGAGTAAAAGGAAGGTGAGAGAAAGTCAGCCCTGCTAGCATCCCATCAGAAGCTGCCTCAGAACTAGCCTCTCTGATGATAACGTGTTTTGGGAAAAGGCTTTCTTCTTCTTGAATGGACAATTGTCTTGCTTTGTTTGCCTAGTTTTGCCTAGGGGAAAGTTCCAAGAGATTAGACTCTCTTCAGGTGGGAAGAGATGTTTGTTGCTAGAATAAAGCTTTGTGGATTACTTAGCAGGCCTCGTTATTGTCTCCCAAGAAGGCAGGAGGTTAAAGAGAAACACGACATCTTCCTGTTGAGGCAGGATGCTCCAAACAGCTTCTCACCATACAGCCAGCCCAACTATATTTTGGTACTGGAGGTGAGAAATTGAAGTGGCTAGGGTGACCATATGAAAAGGAGGACAGGGCTCCTGTTTCTTTAACAGTTATACAGAAAAGGGAATTTCAGCAGGTGTCCTTTGTATGCATGCAGCACCTGATGAAATTCCCTCTTCATCATAACAGTTAAAGCTGCAAGAGCTATGCTAGAGTGTCCAGATACAAAAGAGGGTAGGGGTCCAGCAGCTTTAACTGTTGTGATGAAGAGGGGATTTCACCTGGTGCTGCATGCATACGAATGACGCCTGCTGAAATTCCCCTTTCTACATAACTGCTAAAGATACAGGAGCCCTGTTGTCCTTTTCATATGGTCACCCTAAACATGGCACATAAATAATATCCTTTGCTTTTATTGGTTGGGTCTTGCAGATTCTGCCAACAACAACAGCAACAACAAGAGTGATCAAGGGGTGGAGTAGCTTAAGGCACTTCAGCTTGGTAGAAGTTGGATGGCCATCTCTCAGAGATACTGCACCTGGATCCTGTATTGCAGATGTAGCTCTGAAGATCCCGCACCAGACAGAGACAGGGCAGCCAACCTGGTACCCTCTGGATGTTTTGGTCTGGATGAGTTGTAGTTCAAAACATCTGAAGGGCATCAGGTCACCTGGAACAAGTACTTGGATTAAATGGTCTGCCTTGCAGCTCTAAAATGCTGAGTCTGTGACTGATGTTCCCTTCCTTCATGGAACTGTTGTTTGAATTGGTGAGAGTGTTTAAGAGCTTCTTTACATTAAGCAAAAAACCACACCTTTACCAAGCTTCCTTCTTCCGGAGTCTTTCTGGGTTTATGATGAGCTTCTTTACATGGCAAACACATGATCTGTAATTGAAACCTTCCCATCTTGGCAATTCACCATCTAGTGGCTGAATTATAGCACAACACCAGCATTTTGAACTGCCAATATGGTGCCATTAAGTTTTATTACAGCTTATCTCCGATCTTTTTGAAAGTGGAATAAAGGGGGGAAAGCACAGGAGAGGTCCTGGAGGTTGACAACTTAATGTAAAGGACTGACAGACTTCCATGAGCGAGCATGCCACTCAGGTAGAAATCCTCTAAAATACCCATCTTAAAGTGATTGTTGTAATATATGTGGCCATCAGCAGGGTTCAATCTCTAGTGAGGATGCTTTTCTTTTTACAGCCAACGAAAAGGCTGCCTTCCTCCCATCCTCTTGGTCCATTCTTGTAATCCCCTGTCCTGGGGTTTCACACCTGGGCGCCTCTCTTCAAGTGCCACATGGTAGCAAGACTTGTTCTATGCAAAATTTATTGCTCCAGTAACAATAGTGGCAATCTAGCAGTGAAGAAAATACTAGTGGAAAGGCAGAATGTTTTTGCGCTTAGAAGACAAGCAAAACGATACCTTTAATATATGTACTGAATAACAGGCATTGGATAGCTGGTGTTTCCATTAATGAGAGTCAGGCCAGAGTTTTATGAACTGGCGTCTGGAGGAAGCATTACCCACAGCCATTACATTAGGAATTTGTAGAAGGATAGCTTTCAACATCCTGACGTTGAGATCCCAAGGTAAGCCACGGAGGAAGCTGCAGTTCCTTTCTTGCAGGGAATAATTCATCCCATTCTTCCTGAAGAAGGGGAAAGAGGAAAGGGACATCCGGAGATCTTTGAGCACCCCTTACATCTTGCATTTTAGGGCAGCTGACGGTGACGACGCAGAAGCATTGTTGAGAAGGGGATGAGTGAATACGGTATTCAGAGGTCATCCATCCGATTTGGGGTTGTGAGGCTTGCTGAATAAGGTTTTGGAGAGAATGAAATTCTTCAACAATATCTCGAGGGCCAGCTCAGCTTTAGCAGCTGTGTGACATTACAATGTGTTTGCGTTTGGGGTTTTGCTGCCGCTGTGAACAGTAACCCCTCTGACCATGCCCCAGACATAGTGCCATTCGAAAGCAACGATGACGGCTAACTCTAACATGAGAGAAGCTATGTGGCAAAACGGCTCTCTTGCCAAACTGGCATGAATTTGATGTTGACAGAGACAAAAGTCTCATAAAGCAGCTCAGAAGGGAAAAAAAAAGCCATCTGTGAAATTCTGGCTCATCTCCACTTACTGGGGATGTCAGAGGAATCTGTCCAGGGTGGGTAGAGTTCTCCGAGCTGTCCCCATGAGCTGTCCCAACTTGATCTGCCTCGAATCCAGCCAGCTTGTGGATTTGTTGGTGCTCCCTCCGTCCCTTGTAAATCAAAAAGTTGCGAAAAGTGTAGCTGCAGTTTTTGTTATTTGCAAAAAAAAAATTCCTTCTGCCCTTTGCTTGTTTTGCACAAATTCTTGCCCCAACTTGCACAAACTGCAGCTGCAAACTTGCATAGATGGTGCAAATGATGGCTGGAGTCTGTGCAAGTGACGCACGTTATGACAATTTGCACAGCTTTCTATTCACGAGAAATCAAGCAAACGAAAGAAGTCCCCAGGATCTTTCTGGCGCCAGGTTAAGACTTTCCTCTTTGCCCAGGCATATGGCGGCACATCTTAATCACCCACATGTTTAGGGTTTGTTTTTTTTAACGGTTTTTAATGCTTTATGTGCTGTGTTTTAGAATTTTAAATTTTGTATACTTAGGGTGACCATATTTGGGAAACCAAAAAAGAGGACACCTAGTGTGTGTGGGGGGGAGCAGCTTTCTGAGTCCTGCAGAAAGTACGTTATTCCCCCGCCACCTTAAAGAACCCGATTGGAGTGGAGGAGGGGAAAGGATTTCATTCTGCACCACCACCATCCACTCCAATTGGGGCCTTTTCTATAATGTCCACGAATGACCCACTTTCCCCTTTAAGACCTCAATTGGAGCTCGGGGTGGGGGAATGACGTGCCTCAAGAAAGCATGTCATTCCCTCCTGCCATGCTAATGGCAGCCTTAAAGGGGAAGGTGTGTCATTCCAGGACATTATTGAAAATGATAGAAAATCCCCCCTGACACCATGGAAAGAACAAAAACCAGGACAAATCCGGGGAAATCCTGACAGTTGGTCATCCTAGTATACTTGTTTTTATCTCAATTTTAGAATTTCTGTAAACCGCCCAGAGAGCCCTGGCTATGGGAGTGGTATATAAGTGTAATAAATAAATAAATAATTAAAAAAGGGATCATTGCTAATTGATGAAGCCTGGAGCACAGGTACAAAGTAGCCCATTGGCGGATTGCCGTCATTGATCTGCCTTAGCGCACTCATTCTGGGGGGGGGGGGTGCATGTGTGTGCAGGGGGTAGGGAGGAAGGACTGAAATGTTGAAGCAGATCCCAGCTGAAAATAAACACCAGCTAAAAGACCAGAGGCTCTTAATGTCTTATCCAAGCAGCCTGGCTTCAGATCTTAAAAACCCAAGATGGAGATTTTTAATTTTATATGATGCTCGGCTTTAAATGCAACAGCAGCTAGCCAGCTCCTACTGGGAAAAATGGGGGACAGATTGGAAACACATGCATTTAATACACTCCGTGGGGCTGTTCCACCTTTAGTTCCTGTGCCAGAGGAATTGTCTCAACAACTGGAAGAAATGAGGAGACCGTTAATGTGCTCATTATGTTGTGGCTTTTGTTTTCCCCATGCCTCATCTTCTGAATTATCCTCATTATGGACACCATTCCAGTAAAAACACAACAAAACAAAAACCCTCCCTTGTCCATAATTCCAAGCAGAAGACAACAACAAATAATCTGGAGCCCCCTGCCCATAATTCTTAGTTGCACACATCCTTCACCTAGGCCGTAGCTAGACCTAAGGTTTATCCCAGGATCATCCCAGATTCATCCCTGCCTGAGCGCTGGATGCCCTGTGTGGCACTTAGATGAACAGGTCTGACCTCAGGACAATCCTGGGGAAAACCTTAGGTCTAGCTATGGCCCTATTCTCAAGGGTTGTGGTAGCAAGGCTGACAGCTGAGTAAGGCATGTGAAGCTCCTTGAATGGTCCAAAGCCCTGTGGAAAAGGGAAGTGTTTATTCCTGACTCTCCTGACTGGCCGTGGCTCTCCAGGGTCTGGAGAGGATCACCTTCCCCATCACTTACCAATACATGGACTTCTTCCTTCACTAGAGATCCCGGGACTGAACCTAGGCAGGTAGACCTTTCCCACACAATGCAGGGGCAAAAACACAGAGCTGTGCCCCCCTCCCCAAATTCACAGTTGCCCAGATGCCACACAGGTTTACAGGGGAGTCGTTGACCACTGGAAGGGGTATGTGTTTGTGCTTCACTGCTGTCCCATCTGCCAGGACAACAGGAGGACCCTGAGGTGGGTTTGCTTAGAAAGACCCCCCCACACACACACCTCAAAGAGAGGTCAGTCCTGGATTTTAGTTGGGCAGAGAAAAGAGTTATGGGAGGTACTTCAGGGTCTAGGAGGGGAGGGTGCCATTTTTGCCCTCCCAATAACCAACATGACCCCTTCATGGATATGGATGGATTCCTGCATTGAGCAGAGGGTTGGACTCGATGGCCTTATAGTCCCCTTCCAACTCTACGATTCTGTGATTCTAACAAATAAATTACTACCAGTAGTAATAGCCTCAGGAGAAGTTACATACCTGAAACAACTACACCTAGCAGAATATAACACTATGAAAGTGGTATGAAAGCGTTATATGGCATGTGTCCATGGGCCCCAACAGTTGTCAGTGCAGTTCAATACCGCTACAAAGCAGCAGTGCAGATCCTGCTGCCACCATTAGCAACACTACTACCATGGCTAGGTATGATTATGCTCTGAAAGACACACAGCCTCCCTTACTTTTTACAGGATCTGTTCAGACAACACGCTAAGCTTTTACAGCAAATGGTTAGTGAGGGTGTTTAAACCATGGTTATGTAGCCTCCATGGTTAGGAATGGTTCACACAACACTCTTTGTTTCTTACAACCACTCTGCAGTGTCCTTGGTCGCCCACACTTCCTGTACTGAAAAAGCCCTGCGGGAGGAGTTACGTCATGACCACTTCCCCTGGGGTTTATTTGAAGCAGAGGAAGGTGGGAAGGCTGAAAGCTGCTGGAGAGATTTGTAAAATGAGAAACAAGAAACATCCACCCCTCAATCACCTCAGAGCTAAAAAAGAATTATTATTATTATTATTATTATTATTATTATTATTATTATTATTATATTTATTTGTATCCCGCCTTTTGCCCAATACAAGGCAGCCTTACAAAATTTTAAACATATACATTTTAAACCCAGGAAAAGAAATGTACAAAAAAATTACAATATTAAAACATAAACTTTACAAGTACTTAACATAGATGGAGGGCCAGATTATTCTCCAAAGGCCTGCTGGAACAAAGAAGTTTTCACCTGCTTCCAAAAGCCCATCAAGGAGGGAGCCAGTCTAGCTTCCCCGGGAAGAGAGTTCCAAAGCACCGGAGCAGCCACCGAGAAGGCCCTCTCCCATGTTCCCACCAAGCGTGCCTGTGAAGATGGTGGGACTGAAAGAAGGGCTTCTCCAGAAGATCTCAAAGCACGGGCAGGCTCATAAGAACCGTGACTCCACCCATTAGAACTTCAACTGAAATGTCTTCTACTCCCCCACCTTTTTATTGTGAATATTGGCAAAATATAACAGAAAATACATTGTGAAAACACGGGGGGGGGGGGACCCATACATTATGTATATAGGATCATCATCAATTTCCACGTGTACCGTTCATTAAAAAAAAAAAAAAAGGAGAGGGTTTCAAGAAAAGCAGAACAGATATCTGTATATTTGATCACTTGCAAGTTGCGTCTATATAACACCCATTCAAAAGTTGATAACATTATTAAGTCCTCGATCCATTGCATTCTGGGAGGTGTGGATTTGTCCTTCCAATGTGATAGTCTAAGTCTTTTGCCTGTCATAAGGGCTCTGAAGATTCATCTGTACTGACCACGCAGACAAGCTGGAGCGTGTTCAGAGGAGGGCAACCAGGATGATCAGGGGTCTGGAAGCAAAGTCCTATGAAGAGAGACTGGAAAAACTGGGCCTGTTTAGCCTGGAGAAGAGAAGATTGAGGGGAGACATGAGACCATTCTTCAAATACTTAAAAGGTTGTCACACAGAGGAGGGCCGGGATAACTTCTCGATCATCCCAGGGTGCAGGACACGAAATAACGGGCTCAAGTTACAAGAAGCCAGATTCCAGCTGGACATCAGGAAAAACTTCCTGACTGTTAGAGCAGTACGACAATGGATTCAGTTACCCAGGGAGGTTGTGGGCTCTCCCACACTAGAGGCCTTCAAGAGGCAGCTGGACAACCATCTGCCAGGGATGCTTTAAGGTGGATTCCTGCATTGAGCAGGGGGTTGAACTCGATGGCCTTATAGGCCCCTTCCAACTCTACTATTCTATGATTCTATGTGTTAACGTCGAAGAAGCCAGTAAGTGATTAAGGAGGCCATGCACATTGTTCCCTATTATAGATTGTTTGAGTACAAAGTTCATGTTTATTATTACCTCCTTCCAAAAAGGGGCAGCTATGGGGCATTGCCAAAACACGTGAGTTAAAGAAGCATTTGATGCATTACATCTTTACTTGTCTTCTTCTTTGGCATTTCCCCCCACATCAAATTGAATGAGAATGGTCAAAAATATAGAATACATTTCTGAGAGAGCACTATATGAATGATTCTGACCAACAACCACTACTTTTGCCACCGTGGCTGTTCCTTAATGTCCACATACCACTGGCTACCCTTCGTAGGCTCAAGGGTTTGTTATTGCTCCATTTATTGCCCCCCCTTGCTGGCTTCTTTGGGTGAGAAAGATGGGGCCGAGAGATTTAAATTCACATTGTCCTCCTCTACCTGAGTCTTCTCAGGCCCAGCTAAATCATCGGAATAAATAATTTTTATACTTTTTAGTTTGACACTTTTATATGTTCGGTTGTGTTTTACGTATGACGTATTAAGTGCAATGACTTGTGACGTATAGTAAATCAAACTAAAATAGGCTGTCTCCTCTTTGGTCCTAGAGACTAAAACTAGAGCAAGGGTGTGTGTGTGTGTGTGTGTCTGTGTGTAAGAGAGAGGGGGGAAGGGAGAGAGAGAGAGATGTTCCCACTCATGGCTTGGTTTCAGCAAGTATTCTGTAACAGGTAGCAGCTGTGGAGCCTGGAAAGCCATCCAGATGGCTGCCGTACCATTTATACTCCAAAAGATGTCATAGGCCTTTGCTAGACCACAGGTTGTTGTTGTTGTTATTATTATTATTATTATTATTAGTAGTAGTAGTAGTAGTAGTAGTAGTAGTAGTAGTAATATCCCGCCTTTTGCCCAATGCTGGGCCTCAATGCGGACTTACAATGTTTAAAACATACATATGGGGTGGGGGAAACCATAAGCGTTTAAAATACACAACAAAATTATAAGACATTAACATAGATGGAGGGCCAGATTATTCTCCAAAGGCCTGCTGGAACAAAAAGTTTTAGCCTGCTTCCGAAAGCCCATCAAGGAGGGAGTCAGCCTAGCTTCCCCGGGAAGAGAGTTCCAGAGCACCAGAGCAGCCACCGAGAAGGCCCTCTCCCATGTTCCCACCAAGCGTGCCTGTGAAGAAGGTGGGACTGAAAGAAGGGCTTCTCCAGAAGATCTCAAAGCACGGGCAGGCTCATAAGGGAGGATACGGTCTTTCAGATAACCTGGACCCGAGCCATATAGGCATCCAAGTGATGCACAGGGGTTCCCAGGTTCAGGCAGATGTCAACCCTCCCTTGCCCCAGGGCAATGGGCACCAATTTTGGGCCAGTATTTCCTGCAGCCTCGGGCTGAGCCCGAGACCACGGGCATGTAAACCATTCCACCGCTTTTCCCAGCTACTGCAATTAGTCACGAGTAGTCGGGAAAAGTGGTGGATGGGGCGCAGCGCTCCTCAGGAGTGCTGTGCCCATCGGGGCAGGGGGAGAGATCGCGGCTGGAGAGCAGAGAGATCGTGGTCAGGGGGAGAGATTGGGGCAGGGGGCAGATCGCTGCCAGAGGGGGGAGAGATCCTGGTCAGGGGGAGAGATCAGGGCGGGAGGGAGATCGGGGCAGGGGGGGAGTTCGCAGCTGGAGGGGGGAGAGATCCTGGTCAGGGGGAGAGATCGGGGCAGGGGGGTAGATCATGGCCGGAGGGGGGAGAGATCGCGGTCAGGGGGAGAGATCGGGGCAGGGGGGGGAGATCGGGGCTGGAGGGGGGAGAGATCCTGGACAGGGGGAGAGATTGGAGCAGGGGGGGAGATCGCGGCTGGAGGGGGGGAGATCACGGTCAGGGGGAGAGATTGGGGCGGGGGGGAGATTGTGGCCAGAGGGGGGAGATCGCGGTCAGGGGGAGAGATCGGGGCAGGGGGGGAGATTGTGGCCAGAGGGGAGAGATTGTGGCCAGAGGGGGGAGATCGCGGTCAGGGGGAGAGATCGGGGCAGGGGGGAGATCGCAGCCAGAGGGGGGAGAGATCGCAGTCAGGGGGAGAGATTGGGGCAGGGGGGGAGATCGTGGCCAGAGGGGGGAGAGATCCCGGTCAGGGGGAGAGATCACTGTCAGGGGGAGAGATCGGGGCAGGGGGAGAGATCGGGGCAGGGGGAGCGGTGACATATATATTTTTAAATACTTACCATTGCCGCCCGAGCATTCCTGCGCAGCAGCCCCTTTAAACAAACAAACAAAAATGGCAGATGCGATGGTGCTTTCCTGCAGCCCATCGCATCTGATATCTGGATTGGAGCGACGGCCTGTGCTACATGTACCGCAGGTTCGCCCCTCCTCCCACACGGATTCCCAGGTAGGTCTAGCAAAGGCCATAGGTGACTTTGTTGCATAAAAGATCGGTGTTCAGGCTAGGGAGGAGGGGGCTGTAGCAGCATTTGGGTCATGAAAAGGTTTATTCTCTTTTGGGGAACAGAATGCTGGGCTAGATAGGCCTTTGGCCTGCTCCATCAGGGCTCTTCGTCTGTTCGTATTTGGATTTGGGGAGTTGCGATTTCTTTTCTCGGCTCAGGCAGGGAAGTCTCTGCCTTTCCCCGCAATGTGTGATTCTTCTAGTTTGATCCTGTAGCATACGGACGACTCACAGCTTGGCAATATGGGCAGGGCACCATTCATGTTGTAGCATCTCCGCAAGGAAAGGGAGGCAAGAAAAGGTTGCAACTGGATCTGGAAAAGAAAATGAAGTGAACTGGCAAAGCCTTGCTGAGGGAATCCCTGGAAACACTCAAATGGACTCATGGAAAATCTGCACCTTTATGGCTCCTCAGGGTTCTACAAACTCTATGCTGTATTGGTGTCTGTCTGGTCTCCCTCTCCTTCTCAGTGTCTGGACATTCCTGTTTCTCCACATTGGCCCATTCCTTTTTGTCCTTGGCCAGGTATGACAGCAACGTGCACTGTTCTCAAGTGGGGGAGGGATTGGCCTTTCTCTCTCTCTCTGTCTCTCTCTCTCTGTCTCTCTGTCTCTGTCTCTGTCTCTCTCTCTCTGTCTCTCTCTCTCTCTCTCTCTCTCTCAAATATGAGCAAACAGTGACCAATGGTGAGTTCCTCCATACAGCAGCTTTTCCTCTAAGGGCTTCGAGATAGACATGGGAACCCAGCCAGCATTAACGTCAGCTTTGGCTTAGCAGATGAGAGCCTGAATTTGCAGCCAGTGAGAGAAAACATCTGGCAAAGATCTGGCGCTTTGTATAGATAAAATGGACATATGTTGTGGGCAGCTGGTGTACGCTGAGTTATTTGAGGCCATTGTCTAAAGCATAAGGAAACTGTGGTTCCATCATTCCAGATGTTTTAGACTTCAACTCGCATTCGTCCAGCCAGCATGACCAATGAGTGGGAACGCTGGAAGTTGTCATCCAAAAACATCTGGAGGGCACCATGTTGGGGATAGCAGGCTTATCCTATGGTGATGATTCTGCCCAGCTCCACCTTGGCTGGATACATCAAAGACTGCACATTTCGGAGCATGCTGGGTTGGCGATAGAACTGAGACTTGCCAGAAGGGTGTTGCTTGTATGTGCGTGAGAAGACTCACCCTGGAATGAATGCACTACTGGGGTAGTGTAAATAATAAGTGGCAGTTCTGTTGAGGAATGGAGAGCCAGTGTGGTGTAGCAGCTAAAATGTTGGACTGGTAGTCAGGAGGTCCGGGTTCTAGTCCCCACTCGGCCATGGAAATCCACTGGGTGACTTTGGGGATAAAAACGGAGGGGAGGAGGATTATGTATGCCACCTTGGGTTTCCTGGAAGAAAAAAAGGTGGGATATTATTGTAATAAATAAATAAATAAATAAATAAATATTATTTGCAAGAGGGGGCATCTGCATCCTAATGCCATGTAGTCTGAGGAAGCTTTGAGCAGGTTTGATAAGATGGCTGCTGGAATCCCTGAAGTTCAGAGATTTGGACCTCTGTGATGTTACGTCACAAACAGACTTTTAGGGTGCAATGCTGTGCCTGTTTAAAAAGGGGAATAAAAGATAGGCCTTAGTTCCTCTTCCATTCCTTCGGCCTTTATGGAGGAGAAAGAGGTCTATAGGCGATCCATCTAGGCTGCAGTGCTGTTATGAGTGTGGTCACTGACCTCCATAACCTGAAGTGCAGGACACGGAGTGCAGGACACGGAATAACGGGCTCAAGTTAAAGGAAGCCAGATTCCGGCTGGACATCAGGAAAAACTTCCTGACTGTTAGAGCAGTGCGACAGTGGAATCAGCTACCTAGGGAGGTTGTGGGCTCTCCCACACTAGAGGCATTCAAGAGGCAGCTGGACAACCATCTGTCAGGGATGCTTTAGGGTGGATTCCTGCATTGAGCAGGGGGTTGGACTCGATGGCCTTGTAGGCCCCTTCCAACTCTGCTATTCTATGATTCTATGATTCTATGATTATCATCTGACCTCCCAGACCAATGAAGAGGCAGCAGGCCCTATAAACACCTCCTTCCTTCTAGGCTGGTCTAGCTATCTCAGCAACCCACTTGCCCACCCATTTATTTTATTTTATTTTATTTTATTACATTCATATACCGCCCCACAGCCAAAGCTCTCTGGGCGGTTTACAACAATTAAAAATGGTAAACATTAAAAGTATACAAAATTTAAAAACCATCAAAAACATAAAAAAACAGTATAAAAACAACAGTATCCCTTTAAAAACAACAATTCTGGGGTCCATTAAAAACAAACTTAACGTTGTTAAATGCTGTCAAAATGCCTGGGAGAAGAGAAAAGTCTTGACCTGGCGCCAAAAAGATAACAATGTTGGTGCCAGGCGAGCCTCATCGGGAAGATCATTCCACAGTCGGGGGGCAACCACTGAAAAGGCCCTCTCCCTTGTTGCCATCCTCCGAGCTTCCCTCGGAGTAGGCACTCGGAGGAGGACCTTAGATGTTGAGCGCAGTGTACGGGTAGGTTCATGTTGGGAGGGGCATTCCATCAGGTATTGCAGTCCCAAGCCATGTAGGGCTTTATAGATTAAAACCAGCACCTTGAATTGGGCTCAAAACATACAGGCAGCCAATGCAAGTGGGCCAGAATTGGTGTTATATGCTCAAACCTTCTGGTCCCAGTTATCAATCTGGCCGCCGCATTTTGCACAAGCTGCAGCTTCCGGACCGTCTTCAAAGGCTGCCCCATGTAGAGGGCATTGCAGTAAACTAATTTGGAAGTTACCAAAGTATGGACAACTGAAGCTAGGTTATCCCTGTCCAGATAGGGGCGTAGCTGGGCCACCAACCGGAGTTGGTAGAAAGCACTCCGTGCCACCGAGGCCACCTGAGCCTCAAGTGGCAAAGATGGTTCTAGGAGAACCCCCAAGCTACGAACCTGCTCCTTCAGGGGGAGGGCAACCCCATCCATTGAAGACCAATACAGGAAACCACCTGTCTATGGCATGGTCTCACCCTAAGGAAGACTGATGTTGCAGTGATGCACTCCCAAGCCAAGAACAGCTGATCCCATTTTCCTTCCCTGGTTTAATAAATCTTTTCCATCTGATGCTCTCCCCCGTAATATGGTGCCGTTATTACCAGGGAAACTGATAAACACTAGACCTAACACAGTGGTTTTTACGTCTTTTTCGGTTGGCTTGAGTACATCCGGCCTTTCAAATTCTTTCCTGCTCTGATGTATGTGAATAGTGAAGGGGGGAAGGTTATATTTAAGTGTGACACTTACGTGCCACAGGACAAAAGATCTAAAAATCAGGATGATGTATTGCAGCGCCTACTATGATGGCTGTTTTAGGGATATTGGAGAACATCACTCAGACCACATTTTTTTAAGTGAACTGGACTAATTCACACTAATATTGGAGTGTTGCTATCCTAGGTTTTGAGCAGTTCTCTGAATTTTGTGGTGCAGTTGTTGGCTCGAAAAGTGTGCGTTTTAGGAGAAAACGTGTGCCCAACTCACATTGTATGTTAAAATGTGTACAAAAAACTGTATCTGTGGAGGAGATGTGTACAATTCAAGGTAGAGATTGTGATTCATGTTTTTAAAAATTTAGAAAAAACAGAACAGAAAATGTGGGTGTGGGTGGGTGTGGGTGGGTGGAAGCCCAACAAGGAGGTCTGACCATACTTAGTGGTCATGGAATTTTGGCTGATCGTTGGAGGATCAGAAGACATTTACTTCTTGGGAGGAGAGCAATGACAAATCTTGATAAAATAGTTAAGAGCAGAGACACCACACTGACAACAAAGGTCTGCATAGTTAAAGCAATGGTATTCCCCGTAGTAACCTATGGCTGCGAGAGCAGGACCATAAGGAAGGCTGAGCGAAGGAAGATAGATGCTTTTGAACTGTGGTGTTGGAGGAAAATTCTGAGAGTGCCTTGGACTGCAAGAAGATCCAACCAGTCCATACTCCAGGAAATAAAGCCAGACTGCTCACTTGAGGGAATGGTATTAAAGGCAAAACTGAAGTACTTTGGCCACATAATGAGAAGACAGGACACCCTGGAGAAGAGGCTGATGCTAGGGAAAGTGGAAGGCAAAAGGAAGAGGGGCCGACCAAGGGTAAGATGGATGGATGATATTCTGGAGGTGACAGACTTGACCTTGGGGAAGCTGGGGGTGGCGACAGCCGACAGAAAGCTCTGGCGTGGGCTGGTCCATGAAGTCACGAAGAGTCGGAAACGACTGAACGAATAAACAACAACAACATCCTACATGAGGGCATAGCTGGGCAGCTGGAACCCTGAACAGGGGCATTCAAGACACTGCAACATTTTGTTGCAGTTTGCCCTTCTAACTGCCTCAGTCAGGACGTCAACCTGTCATGCCCCTGTTAGAGGAATCCTCTGCAGAGGAGGAAACAGAGCCCCCAGAAACCAGGGAGACATCACAGCAAGTACTGGCACCAGACCAGGAGGAGCCTGGCCCTTTGGGGGAGAAGGCTCCAGGTCTTCCCTGACAAGGGGAAGGGACTCTGACTCCGGATCACAGGCTGAGCAACCCCCTGACCCCCCAGGAGTGTCATCACCTCAAGAGATAAGCCAGTAGGCCTCCTGGAAGAAGGAGGGCTCAGTTGCAAAACTGGTCTCCTCAGGAGAAAGCAATTCCTCCTGAGTAGGGCTCCGGCCAGAGAGCTCTGATGGACAGCAGCTGAGCCTGGGTGGGGCTCAGCAGCCTTTGTGAATAGAAGCCAGCAGTGAGAGCTTGCTGGATGCTGGAAACAACATTTCACCAGCTTTTCTTACCTTGTCTCCTGACCATCTGTGCTATGACCCTGAATGTCTGCTTAACTCGGCTTCTGGATTGTGTATGTATTGGACTGCCTCCCTGTGTTTGACCCTTTGCCTGTTTGACCCCTCCTGCTTTGCCTGACTCTCTCTATTGGACTGGTTGCCTGTGCCTTGACCCTGTGCCTGTTATCTGGGCTACTTCTACATTTGCCTGAACTTAAAGCTTGTCTGCTGGAACATCAGTCTGGGGTATTACTTGGCCTGGTGGTCAGCTGTATAACTAAGAATGCTAGGGCCAGTGCATAGCAGAACCTGTTTCCTGTACTGACAGTTCTACCTTAATTTTCACAAGTAATTTCAATTTTACATCACTTCTCCCCTCATGTGGCGCAGAGTGATAAGCGGCCGTTACTGCAGCCGAAACTCTCCCCACGGCCTGAGTTCTATCCCAGCGGAAGCTGGTTCTCAGGCAGCCGGCTCGGGTCGACTCAGCCTTCCATCCTCCCGAGGTTGGTAAAATGAGTACCCAGCTAGCTGGGGGAAAGGTAACTGCGACTGGGGAAGGCAATGGCAAACCACCCCGCTATATAATCTGCCAAGAAAATGTCAGTGAAAGCAGGCGTCCCTCTAGGAGTCAGTAATGACTCAAGTGCTTGTGTGAGAGGTTCCTTTCCTTTCCTTCTCCCCTTTGTCCTAGCAGTTCCCATTTGTTCTTTATTGTGGATAATAATAATAATAATAATAATAATAATAATAATAATTTATTTGTTGATTGTGGCGGGGTACAACATGAATGCAAACATTATATAACTAATTAAAGCATTTAAAACTAATACATTATTAAAAGCAGCACATTATTAAAAGGCAAATTTAGATCATTTTAAGTCACCCTGGGGCTTGTACACATCCCCCCCCACTCCGCACAAAGTTATATGTATATTGTAGTAGAAATGTTGATCTCGCAAAGGGAGTTAGAGTTCGGTTAGAGTCGACTGGGTGTTCTAGGTCATGAACCATTCCAATCAATTGTGGAAATTTGGGATGTGCCAATTAAAGCTGATGGCCCAGAAGCCCTCGTAGAGAGGGATGATTTAAGGGTAGAGGGGTGGACTTTGTGATCATGTGAAGAAATTGAATGGCATTCAAGAGGCCTCCTGCCTGCATGGCACAGGAGAGATCCCTGGTTCCCTTTCTGCCTCCAATTATTTATCCCTCTAGGGCATTTTTCACAAATCTAATATGCCCTGTTTTTCCTCTCTGCCTCTCCCTATGTCTGTTGATCTAAGCGAGTTCACATATTCAAATCCTCATTGAGCGCTACTATGGTTATTCCTGGAGGAGAAGGCTATGTGCTACCTCCAGTATCTGGGGCTGTAAGCCTGTTTACACCAGTTGCTGGGGAACATGGGTGTGAGGGTGCTGTTGCACCCATGGAATGCTTAGAATTATAGAATAGTAGAGTTGGAAGGGCCCCATAAAGCCATTAAGTCCAACCCCCTCTCAGGAATCCACCCTAAAGCATCCCTGACAGATGGTTGTCCAGCTGCCTCTTGAAGGTCTCTAGTGTGGGAGAGCCCACCACCTCCCTCGGTCAATGGTTCCATTGTTGTACTTCCCTAACAGTCAGAAAATTGAGACTTTTTTTTCTCTCACCCATACTTGACAAAAAAAGATTTTGTCCCAATTTTTCTCAATTTTTTTCTAGATGCCACCATTCCTTGCCATACATATGATGTCCCAGAATGAAATGAGGCCTGGGACATTGTGCAGAATGCAAAATGGTGGCCGGGCTGTTGTTACATGCAGCCTTATACCACCATGACAATTTTTTTTAGCAGATAAGGGAGAATATAAACGTTAATTAAATAAAAATGTCAACATCAGCAGCATAAAAGAACTTTATGGGGACACCCTCCCCAGCTCTCAGTTAATGACACAGCTAATGGGGAACGCAAGTAGGGATGTCCAGATTTTGCAAAATTCACCCCATGTGTGTTTCGTAGATTGTGCAGTATTGTTCGTTCCAGATTTTGCAAAATTCGCCCATGTGTGTTTCATCGATTGTACTGTTTTGTTCTTCCAGATTTTGCAAAATTCACCCCATGTGTGTTTCATACATTGTGCAGTATTGTTCATTCCAGATTTTGCAAAATTTGCCCCATGTGTATTTCATTGATTGTACTGTATTCTTCCAGATTTTGCAAAATTCACCCCATGTGTGTTTCGTAGATTGTGCAGTATTGTTCTTCCAGTTTTTGCAAAATTCGCCCCATGTGTGTTTCGTAGATTGTGCAGTATTGTTCGTTCCTGATTTTGCAAAATTTGCCCCATGTGTGTTTCATCGATTGTACTGTATTGTTCTTCCAGATTTTGCAAAATTCACCCCATGTGTCTTTCGTAGATTGTGCAGTATTGTTCGTTCCAGATTTCGCAAAATTCACCCCATGTGTGTTTCATCGATTGTACTGTATTGTTCTTCCTGATTTTGCAAAATTCACCCCATGTGTGTTTCATACATTGTGCAGTATTGTTCATTCCAGATTTTGCAAAATTTGCCCCTTGTGTGTTTCCTAGATTGTGCAGTATTGTTCATTCCAGATTTTGCAAAATTCACCTCATGTGTGTTTCATAGATTGTGCAGTATTGTTCTTCCAGTTTTTGCAAAATTCGCCCCTTGTGTGTTTTGTATAATGTGCAGTATTGTTTGTTCTGGCATCCAATCACAGATGGGTTTATTTATTATTTATTAAATATTAATTACATTTCTATACCGCACAATAGCCAGAGCTTTCTGGGCGGTTCACAAAATTCTTTGTTCAATTTCTTTTTTTCTGTTACGTGGAAAAATATGCAAATAATTCCATCAGAATGTTTGCAACAATTTAGATAATTTATGTCAGTGTGCAACATTTACTGTATTGTCCCGCATTCCTTTCAGTTCCCCTCTGGATATCTTTTTCCCATCATGGCAATATGACTTGGCAGAAACTTGTGTAGTTTCCTGTGAACAAATTTGCATAAATTTTGAGAAAGTAAAAAAAAAGAATTATCCAGAAATCTACAGAGGCTAGTTCGCAGCAGATTCTGCAGGTCAATTTTTTTAGAAACTTACTAATTTTTGTCCGTTTCAAATTTCTCCAGTATTCCTACCCAAGAAACTTTGATAATTTCTCTCCCCTCCCCCCCCCCAGATAAATTCAGTGAAATGGTTTTCTGATAGGGCTGTGCACTGCTCCAGATCCGAATCCCAAATCCAAAGGGGATCGGGGTGATTCTGACCTCTCCAAAGCAGATCTGAGGTGGATCAGGGGAGGTCTGAATCGATCCAAGGTGGATTGGACTGGTTCAGAAGGTCTGAATCAGGGTCCAAGGGATATCGGGGGGTCCACGCACAGCCCTACTTTTTCATCTCTCTGCTCACGGATCAGATGGAAAATTTGGAGAGGCCATTTCCATGCAGCTCCTGTTTGTATCCAAATGTGAAGACATTTCTGAGCCTTATCTAAAGATGGATAGTTTTATTGTCCAACCCTTGCCCTGACAGTGGTTCAGCCTTTGGCAGGCCAGCAACCCATTCATCAGGAATTCCTCATTTCTCTCCCTGCTGCCTTTCCTTTGGCAGAAGACCTGGCGCTGCGGTTAACATTGGAGTGTCTAGCTGCCTTTTAAATTAAAACTTTGCATACCATGGGGTTCAGTGAATAGTCCCATTCATGAGTTATTCCCCCCCCGTTCCCAACCCCGCCTCCCCTTCTTCACAGGAGACATGACAGGTTTTTCCATATGAATGTGTTGTGTCATATAGATGGAAGGAGAAGAAGGGGATCCTATTCAGTTAACAACAACAGCAACAACTTTTTTGTAGAATCTTAGAATGCCAGAGTTGGAAGGGGGCTCTAAGGCCATCGAGTCCAACCCCCTGCTCAATGCAGGATTCCGCTTTAAAGCATCCCTGACAGATGACGGTCCAGCTGCCTCTTGAAGGCCTCTCATGTGGAAGAGCCCACAACCTCCCTAGGTCATTAGTTCCATTGTATAAATATGCAATAAAATGCAATTAAAAAAAACCAAATAAACATAGAATACTAGAGTTGGAAGGGCCATAGAATCCAACCCCTTGCTCAGTGCAGGAATCCACCTTAAAGCATCCCTGAGAGATGGCTGTCCAGTTGCTTCTTGAAGGCCTCTAGTGTGGGAGAGCCCACCACCTCCCTAGGTCATTGGTTCCATTGTCGTACTGCTCTAATAGTCAGGTCACTTAGATTTCTCTGATCTAAATCATAGAATCATGGAGTTGGAAGGGGCCTGTAAAGCCATTGAGTCCAGCCCCCAGTTCAATGCAGGAATCCACATTAGAGCATTCCCTGACAGATGGCTGTCCAGCTGCCCCTTGAAGACTTCTAGTGTGGAAGAGCCCACAACCTCCCTAGGTCATAGGTTCCATTGTCATACTGCTCTAACAGTCAGGAAGTTTTTCCTGATGTCAAGCTGGAATCTGGCTTCCTCTAACTGGAGCCCATTATTCCTTGTCCTGCACTCTGGGATGATTGAGAAGAGATCCTGGCCCTCCTCTGTGTGTGACAACCTTTCAAGGCCTTGAAGATGGCTATCATGTCTCCCCTCAATCTTCCCTTCTCCAGGCTAAACATGCCCAGTTCTTAACAACAACAAAATGGACAATGAGAGAGGAAAGACTGGAACCAGTAAGTGCATGGTTCATATTTCATTTCCCCAGGGAAAAATAAAAATAAAATAAAACGCTTGGTCTCTTACATATGGAGTCATTAACGTACCGCCATCCCTAACAAGTAGCAGTAAGATGGGGAGTAGGGGTGGGATTTTAATCCACAAAAGGACCATTAAAGACTGTTTCATATAAAAATATCTTTGAAAAAGTAATATCCAGACTCCTCCCTGGAAACTTGTGAGTGATGTGCTGTCAGTGCTGGGCAACCCCTTTTCCAAGAAATCTGTTTATCCTGGCAGCTGAAATGGGTGAGGGATTCCACGTGAATGCAGTCTGAGTTTTCCTTTGAAGCAACCCTTGAAAGTCCATTGCATCAGTAAGGTACGAGGGTTTTTTTTCCCCCTGCAGGAGGGGTAAACAGTCTCCTCCTCCTCCCTTCCCACAGTGCATTGCTCCACCTGTTATGCGGAAGACAAGGAGTTTGCTATTGGTTATGACCTACAGCCTGTTCTATTGCCTGAAAGCCTTCAGATTCAATCAAATGCTGGGGAAAGTGAATGACAATAGCTGTGAGAAGTGCTGGAGTCTCACTCCCAACAGTATAAAGCCATGAGGAATGTGGCCGGTGAATATTTGAAGGAATGGCACACAGAAGATGAAGCTATTACAATTAGCAGTATTGGTAGCATATGTCTATGCTGTTGGTTGTTGTTTTAGCTGAGAGCAACGGGGGGGGGGGGGATTGGAATGCCTTTTTTTTTAAAAAAAAAAATACCCAATGGCTTGAATGAATTAAGGAGTGTGGGAAACCAAAGGGCTGGACGGAACCCTTGAGAAAATTAGTCATAAACTTCTTTTCCTTCTTCTTCTTCTCCTTCTCCTGCTCCCCCTCCCTCTTCTTCTATCATAGAATCATGGAATAGTAGAGTTGGAAGGGGCCTATAAGGCCATCGAGTCCTCCTCCTCCTCCTCCTCTTCTCCTTCTCCTCCTTCCTCTTCTATTTTGTTTCAAAGTCCTTCACTAGAAGCATAAATGTTATGGCTGGAAGTCAGACATGTGTGCATAGAGGGAAACAGATGTTGTAACGGTGGTCATTTAACATCCCAATGCATCCTCAGCAGAGCTGAATATTATGGGATAGTTTTGTTCCAGACTTGCTTCAGCATCCACTCAGTTCGGGAGTGGATTCTGGAGATCCGGGTTCTAGTCCCCACTTGGCCATGGAAACCCACTGGGTGACTTTGGGCCAGTCACAGACTCTCAGCCCGGCCTACCTCACAGAGTTGTTGTGAGGATAAAAAGGTGAGAAGGAGGATTTTGTATGCCGCCTTGGGTTCCTTGGAGGAAAAAAGGTGGGATATAAATGCAATAATAATAATAATAAATATTTATTTATTGCATTTCTACACTGCCTGATAGCCAAAGCTCTCTGGGTGGTTTACAAAAATTAAAACCATGAAAACCATTCAAAATATAAAACAAGAACCAGTATAAAAGCAGAGTATAAAATGCAATGTGTATAAAAGCACACCCAGGATAAAACCGAGCATCAATGCAGAAATTAATACTGATTAAAAACACAAATTTAAAACAGCCAAGTTAAAAATTAAGTGGATAAATGGTTAAAAGACTGAGAAAATAAAAAGGTCTTCAGAATTGGAAAACCACAACATTTTAACATTTTATACAACGTTAACGTTTCTGTCCCTAGGAATAAAGGGTGACTAAAATATATAGGGACATTTTGGTTGGCAACAAGATTACAGAGGATTCTGGTAGTTATGCAGAAAGTTAAAAGTCCTACATGGAAATATGGTAGCCCCTGTAATGTGAAAGCCAGGGCCTTCTCTTTGGGGCATTCTCCACAGATTATCCAATGAGGCATGTGCGTGAGAAAGAGATGTTAGTTTTTAAGTCCGATGCAAAAAGTAAAATGGCCTCTTCTGTGGACATTTGCATCAAACCTACCCTGACGCCATGAGATGGAGGGGGCTGAATTGGAAACAGAGCCAAGCTGTCTCCTTGGAGTACATAGAACACAAGGTTGCTCTCAGGGCAGCCAAGAGGTTAGGAGCTATTTGTTGTATGAGTGGCTGGAGAAAGCATCTCAGCAGACTGGCTTTGCTGAGGGCAGAGGCTTTGTACCACATGCACCGCAAAGGGAAACCCGTTTTGCAGCCACACCCAGCACAGAGCTGGCCAGACCGCAGGTTTTCAGACCAGAGCTCTGAGAAGGGCAATGTTGCATGGAGAATGCTTAAATAATGAAGAAGGCACCGTCTATTATCGCCATCAGAAACAGCAAAGTCAAACCCCGCTTGGGAGAAGAAGTGAGAGCCAGGGCCCTTACTGTGGTCACACAGAGGTGACTGCGGCATCAAATAAGGCACAGAGTGCATAGATTATGGGATACTTCACACGGCCACTCACAGAAGTTTGCAGGTCCTTTTGATGTTGATGTCAACCTCCTGTAAGTCTCCCTTGCCTTCCCCCAGCAATCCCATTCTAACCTCCTGCCTGGATAAGAAAATAAGAAGAGCCCTGATGCTGGATCAGACCAAGGGTCCATCTAGTCCAGCACTCTGTTCACACAGTGGCCAACCAGCCATTGGCCAGGGATGAACAAGCAGGATGACATTGTCTTCTTCTTCTTCTTCTTCTTCTTCTTCTTCTTCTTCTTCTTCTTCTTCTTCTTCTTCTTCTTCTTCTTCTTCTCATAAGAGCCCTGATGCTGGATCAGACCAAGGGTCCATCTAGTCCAGCACTCTGTTCACACAGTGGCCAACCAACTGTTGACCAGGGACCAACAAAGCAGGACATGGTGCAACAGCACCCTCCCACCCATGTTCCCCAGCAACTGGTGCACACAGGCTTACTGTCCCGAATACTGGAGGTAGCACACAACCATTAAGGCTAGTAGCCCTTGATAGCCTTCACTTCCAGGGGTTTCTCCAACCGCCATTTAAAGCTATTCAAATTGGTGGCCCATCACCACATCTTGTGGTAGTGAATTCCATAATTTAGCTATGTGCTGTGTGAAGTAGGACTTCCTTTTATTTGTCCTGAACCTCCTACTAATCTGTGTCTTCTGAGAGTGGGGAGGGATGCAGCTTGTGAGCTCCTGAAAGAAAGGCAGGCAGCTAGCAGGAGAGTCTATAAAATCCAATACACAAGCTTTATGCTTCAGCTTCACTTCAGGAGGAACTGCTCACTACCGGCCTGGAGATTGTGCTGTGGCTCAAAGGGATGGTTTCTGACTATCATGGGGGTTGTGGGGCAATAGACACCCAGGCCAAGTGGCTTGTTTCATCCTGATAGCCGTAAGAACCTGATTGAGGACTTGGACTTGGCAGAACCAGGACCCACTTCAACACACCATTAAATGCCTGGGAATACAGGGCAGGGCAGTCTTAATCGGGTGCTGAAAAGACGACAGTGTGGGCACCAGGTAGGGCTCAGTGGGAGCTTATTCCACAGTTGGGGACCATCTTCTGAGCCTCCCTCAGAGTCAGCATTCAGAGGAAGGCGCAGGATGTTGGTTGTAGTATACGGAGAGGTTCATGTTGGGAGAGGGTTCCATCAGATATTGCCGTCCTGTGTAAATAGAAATACAATATCTGATTTCACCACAGTTGAGAAGGTTTGCACCGGACAGCTGTTCAAATAGAGAACTGACCTTTGGAAGTTTGGGCACCTGGCCACTCCAGATGCTCCATTTCGTCAAAGCAAATGCTTCCAAAAACTGGACGAAGGAGACCAACAACACGAAATGTCTGTGAATGTAAACCTTTTATACAGGTTACATCAAGGTGTGCATTCAATTTTAAAGACTAAAATTAAGGATTAGTTCAGGGCCGTTGCTAGACGAGGGTTTAGCCCGGGCTGATACCCGGGCTCACCCCTGTGCATCCAGATGAACAGGGGATCCCGGGGTCAGCCCAGGCTAAACCCTCCATTGGCCCGGGTTTAGCCTGGGCTGACCAGCACCGGTTGTGGCCCAGTATTTCTGCAGCCCTGGGCTGAGCCAGGTCTAGCCAGTTCCGTGGCTTTTCCTGGCTACATGGCTTCCTCGCGAGTAGCTGGGAGGAGCCGCGCACTGGGCACAGCGCTCCACAGGAGCACTGTGCCCATCGGGCCGAGGGGGGAATCGCAGGGGGAGCAGGGAGATAGGGACCAGGAGGGAAGAGTGGACCTGGCGGGAGAGATGGGGGGAAGAGTGGAGCCAGGGGGCGATGAGGGGTATTGGACATGGTGGGCGGGTGGGGGGGCATTGCACCGGGCAGGCAGGGGGGGAATTGGACATGGCTGGGGGGCATTGGACATGGCTGGTGGGCAGGTGGGTGGGGCAGGCATCGGCTGCGGGGGATCGGACATGGCGAGCGGGCAGGGGGGAGATCGGACTGCTGGGTGGGTGGGGGGGGATCGGACATGACGCAGGCGGGGGGAGATTGGACCTGGTCGAGGGTGGGGGGATCGGACCTGGTCGAGGTGGGGGTGGGCAGGCCGGGGGATCGGAGATCATGCGGGGGGGGAATCAGGGGCAGGGGGAGCAGGGAACCTTTTTTTAAAAAAGACCTGCCTTTATCGTTGGTGCGCTCCTGCACACATGGCCCCTTTAACCTAAAAAAAATGGCCGACGTGACGGGGCTTTCCCTTACCCCGTCGTGTGTCACGTGTAGACTGGGGTGAGGGCCCACGCTAGCTGCTGCTTGGGCTCGCCCCTACTCCCGACCAGATTAACGGGTAGGTCTAGCAAAGCCCCAAGTTTCATAGCTGGTCCTGGGAAACCACAACTTTTTTTTTTTACCATACTGCGACAGCTACCTGATGATTTTTTTGGCATAGATTCTTTGGGGGGGGGGCATAAATCACACCCTGCCTCTCACTCCTCCTAGAGGCCTGCTCTAAAAGATAAATGCCTTGGTTTCCACACAGGAACCCTTTTCTCTGGGAAACTACTTCACCAGCCATTTCCATGATTTCCTCCGACTGAACAGGGAGAAGAAAACAGACATTTGTCTGCCTCGGAAGAGTGTTCCAAATGTTTAAGAAGCCCCTTGTTTAAATTCTCTCTGTATCCATTCAAGCAAGGCCAAAACCCAGGAGGGGGAAAAAGCAGCGACATAACAGCAACACTCAAAGCCTGAACATCAGAAATATAGTGGGAATGGTCTGGGTGTGTGTTAGGGTGACCATATTTGGGAAACCAAAAAAGAGGACACCTAGTGTGTGTGGGGGGGAGCAGCTTTCTGAGTCCTGCAAAAAGTACGTTATTCCCCCGCCACCTTAAAGAACCCGATTGGAGTGGAGGAGGGGAAAGGATTTCATTCTGCACCACCACCATCCACTCCAATTGGGGCCTTTTCTATAATGTCCACGAATGACCCACTTTCCCCTTTAAGACCTCAATTGGAGCTCGGGGTGGGGGAATGATGTGCCTCAAGAAAGCATGTCATTCCCTCCTGCCATGCTAATGGCAGCCTTAAAGGGGAAGGTGTGTCATTCCAGGACATTATTGAAACTTATAGAAAATCCCCCCTGACACCATGGAAAGAACAAAAACCAGGACAAATCCGGGGAAATCCTGACAGTTGGTCATCCTAGTGTGTGTGTGAGGCTTGGTTGTTTATATAGCCTGAGACTCAGGTGTGGATTTAGTTTCTTGGAAACTCCAGGACTTCCTGTGGGCAGTCCCACTGCTGTTCTTAAACTCGATTCTTTCTTCTAATACCTTTGCACCTAGCACTTTTATTATTATTTAGCACTTCTATAATGAATCACCTAACACTTTCATTGTGGGTGCTTGTAAGAAATCTGTCCGGTTCTCGCTAGCACATTGCTGCTGCGTACGTCACGTGTTGATTAACGTCTGACCGCTCTGTGAGCTTTTACTTTCCTAGCCATGCATGTGAGTCTTTTTATTACACCTGCGACACGGACATCTTCGTTTCTGTGGGGGGGGGGGTTTCCTGCTTCCGTTGCCGATTTTTGCTACTTTGGTTAACTGTGAATCTGAAGTCAGCATGCTCCCTGAGGGAAATCAATACCCTGAAAGATGGCCTGACAATGTGAGTGCATCTGATATGTAGCTTTTAGGGCTGCCATTGCTGGACCTTCATCCTGCAGAGAAGGTGTAGTGATGATTTATTGTCTGCCATCTTTTTTCCCCCTGTACAATTTCACTGGGAATCATGGTGTTCACAGCCTGGGAGAAATGAAAGGCTTTAGCCTAGGGTGACCATATGAAAAGGAGGACAGGGCTCCTGTATCTTTAACAGCAGTGTAGAAAAGGGAATTTCAGCAGGTGTCAATTGAAGAGGGTGAAATTCCCTCTTCATCACAAGAGTTAAAACTACACTAGCTATATTGGAGTGGCCAGATACAAAAGAGGGCAGGGCTTCTGCAGCTTTAACTGTTGTGATGAAGAGGGAATTTCACCCTCTTCAATTGACACCTGCTGAAATTCCCTTTTCTACATTACTGTTAAAGATACAGGAACCCTGTCCTCCTTTTCATATGGTCACCCTACTTTAGCCTGATTCTAAAACGGCAGTACCTTGAGCACTAGATGGTGCTGGTTTTGATCTTCAAAGAAGATTGAGGGGAGACATGATAGCATTCTTCAAATACTTAAAAGGTTGTCACACAGAGGAGGGCCAGGATCTCTTCTCGATCCTCCCAGAGTGCAGGACACGGAATAACGGGCTCAAGTTAAAGGAAGCCAGATTCCAGCTGGACATCAGGAAGAACTTTCTGACTGTTAGAGCAGTGCGACAATGAAATCAGTTACCTAGGGAGGTGGTGGGCTCTCCCACACTAGAGGCCTTCAAGAGGCAGCTGGACAAGCATCTGTCAGGGATGCTTTAGGGTGGATTCCTGCATTGAGCAGGGGGTTGGACTCGATGGTCTTGTAGGCCCCTTCCAACTCTGCTATTCTATGATTCTATAAGTCTTCAATGGTTTGGGACCAAGTTACCTGAAGGACCACCTTCACCCATATCAGCCTGCCTGCACTTGAAAATCAAAAAGAAAAACCCTTCTCATTTGCCCATCTGTAAAAGCAGTGAGGTAGTTGATCACACATGACAGGGCCTTGTTGGTTGTTCTAATGTAGGGATGTCTTGGAGTCTGGCTCGGAAATAAATCCTGGGCTGAAGAAGGCCCTCTTCAAAATGGAGGGCCTCCAACGATGAACCACCCATCTCCTTTGCCTGATTGAAAATCAGGCCATTTCTACACCAGGCCGGTGTAGAGGGAGGGAGGGAGGAGGATCTCGTGATATCTCGATCGCGAGATCCTCCCCTCAGTCCACAGGTGGGCACAACATCCCTGAAGGAAGGAGGGCGTTGTGCCCACAATTAGAAAAAAATATTTTTAAAGGAGCTGAGCGCATGTGCACTCCAACAAAAAGTAAGGGTGTTTAAAAAGAAAAGAAGAAGCTCTGACCCCTCTCTCCCCCACCCCAATTCCTTCCCTCTACTGTTCCCTGCTACTCTCGGGGAGAAGGGAAGAAGCTGGGATGGGCGGCCACACCTCCCGTGGTCTCGGGACGATCTGGAGACCACGGGAAGAATTGGATTTTCCCAGCGAGTATTTATCCCTGGGAAATACCCACGCTTGTCCCCCCTGCCCCTGGGAGTCCCTGTGGCTCATTTGGATGCACAGGGACTCCGCCGTGACCAGTCTGGATTTTCAGGCTGGTGTAGAAACGGCCTCTGAGCCCTCAGAAGAAGAAGTCCCAGCCTCACTGCCTGACTCTTCCTCTCTCCTGCCTCCCAAAAAACTGTCCCTGCTATTGCTACTACACAAAATTGACCAGGTCAATTGGCTAGGAGCAGGAGAGGACATTGGCCTTTTCTGCCCTCCTTCCCTTCCATCCATCATCTTTACTAAGTGGAGAGCCATTTATATTAAAGCAGAACCTTTTGTTGGTTTAAGGCTGCATCCCTTCAGGGATGCTACATCATGAGTCCATGGCAGTAGTGGTCATAGAATCATAGAGTAGCAGAGTTGGAAGGGGCCTACAAGGCCATCGAGTCCAACCCCCTGCTCAATGCAGGAATCCACCCTAAAGCATCCCCGACAGATGGTTGTCCAGCTGCCCCTTGAAGGCCTCTAGTGTGGGAGAGCCCACAACCTCCCTAGGTAACTGATTCCATTGTCGTACTGCTCTAACAGTCAGGAAGTTTTTCCTGATGTCCAGCTGGAATCTGGCTTCCTTTAACTTGAGCCCGTTATTCCGTGTCCTGCACTCTGGGAGGATCGAGAAGAGATCCTGGCCCTCCTCTTCATGTCTGAAGCCAGAAGTGGGGGGAGCCAAAAAGTAGCAGGACCACCTTCTTTCTCTCTCTTTCTGATGCCCCCTTTCTCCTTCTCTGTTCCTGACACCCCCTTTTCCTTCTCTCTTTCTTTGTGACACCCCCTTTCCCCCCTCTCTCTTTTCTGGTACCCCATTTCTTCCTCTCTCTTTCTGGTAGCCCTTCTCTCTCTCTCTCTCTCTCTTTCTGAAACTTCGTTGGGTTGAAATTTGGGCTCATTTGAAATTTGGGAATGCCAAACCTACTCCTCCTGACCTACTAACCAACTCATTTTGATTTTTGATGGCAGCCCAATTTATTATTACAGGGTGCCTGTTTTTCTTGGTACTGACTAATGAAAGCCAATGCTAGAAAAATACCATTATTAAAATAAAGAAGCTCTGTAACTTAAAACTACTAGTACTACTTCTACTACATAGCTCTAACAGGGCAATCCTATGGCTATCTACACAGAAGTAAGTCCTACTGTGCTGAATGGAACTTGCTCTCGCATAAATGTATATAGGATTGCAGGTTTAAATAAGGAGTATCTCCGAAGGATCTGGATAAGTATAACCAGTGGGCGTTTCTAGGGGAAAAAATCAATGGTCCTGTTCAGAAGACATCTTAAACCATGGCTTTAACTATTTATTGATTACATTTATATCCCGTCTTTTTTCCTCCAAGGAACCCAAGGCGGCGTACATAATCCTCCTCCTCTCCATTTTATCCTCACAACAACGACCCTGTGAGGTAGGTTGGGCTGAGAGTCTGCAACTGGCCCAAAGTCACCCAGTGGGTTTCCATGGCTGAGTGGGGACTAGAAAACGGATCTCCCATCTCCCAGTCCAACATCTTAGCCACTACACCACATTGGCTCTCTATGGTGTTTAAGCCAGAAAGCCAGGCTGTGTTCAGAAGACACCTTGGCTTTAAACACGGTGACTAAGGCAAAAAGCTTTATTTACCGTGGTTAAAGCCATGGTTTAAGGTGTCTTCTGGACACGGTCTGGCTTTCTGGCTTAACCACCATGTACAAGCAGTAAGGTGGGTGATCACACATGACAGGGCCTTCTCTGCAGTGGCCCCAGCTACCATCGAAGTTTTGTCATGCTCCATCGTTGCAGGCTTTTAAGAAGGCCTTGAAAACATATTATTTCACCACGCCCTTCCCTTGATATGACTGGTGTTGCTGCTATCACCGTTGTTGCTGCTGGTTTTATTGTTGGCTTTTATTGTTTTATGTCTATTTTACTGTGTTTACGCTGGAAAAAGTGCAGAAAAAGGCAACTAAAACGATCAAGGGGCTGGAGGACCTCCCCTTCAAGGGAAGGTTACATCAACTGGGATTGTTTAGCTTGGAAAAAAGGAGGCGAAGGGGAGACATGATTGAGGTGAACAAAATTATGCGTGGTGTGGAGAATGTGGAGAGGGAGACATTTTTCTCCCTGTCTCAAAATACTAGAATCAGGGGTCATCCCATGAAACTGATTGGTAGGAGACCCAGGACAAATAAAAGGAAGGACTTCTTCACACAGCACATAGTTAAATGATGGAACTCACTACCACAAGATGTAGTGATGGCCACCGATCTGGATGGCTTCAAATGGGGGTTGGATAAGTTCTTGGAGGCAAAGGCTATCAAGGGCTACTAGCCCTGATGGTTGTGTGCTATCTCCAGTATTTGAGGCAGTAAGCCTGTGAGCACCAGTAGCTGGGGAACATAGGCAGGAGGGTGCTGTTGCACCATGTCCTGCTTGTTCATCCTTGGCCGATGGCTGGTTGGCCACTGTGTGAACAGAGTGCTGGACTAGATGGACCCTTGGTCTGATCCAGCAGGGCACTTCTGATGTTCTGAAGAAGGAGGAGGAGGAGGAGAAGTAGTAGTAGTAGTAGAAGATGTCCTGCTTGTTCATCCCTGGCCGATGGCTGATGGGCCACTGTGTGAACAGAGTGCTGGACTAGATGGACCCTTGGTCTGATCCAGCAGGGCTCTTCTGATGTTCTCCACGTCTGAGGGACATTCACTGGGATGCTGACATTGTCTTTCAGTGTGTGCCCAAGAACATGTGTGCTGTGTGGAATCTGTATCTTCTTCAATGGAAAATCATGGGAAGGCATACGATTATGGTTTAAGCGTGCAGGCCAACTAGCAGAAATGCCCCCCGCTGTTCTCGGTTGCTAATGAAAGCCTTGCCTTGTGGCTACTGGCTTGGCTTAGCTTTGTGTCTTTTGCTTCTCCCTTTATGACGAGAACAAGGGATCAAACAAAGTAACCCTTTCAACGCAGTTGCCAGTGGATGTCATACTGTGACACATCAGTGGCCTATACAAGTATCTTGAGCACTAGTTGCTGGGGAACATGGGTGGGAGGATGCTGTTGCACCATGTCCTGCTTGTTCATCCCTGGCCGATGGCTGGTTGGCCACTGTGGGAACAGAGTGCTGGATTAGATGGACCCTTGGTCTGATCCAGCAGGGCACTTCTGATGTTCTTATGTTCTAATAACTTTCTCTTATCCACCAAGTATCCCACAACCAAATCTCATGCTTCTGAGATCAGTAGACCTGGATCAGAGCAAGCATGGAAAACACAGGAAAGGTTTTCCCTTCCCATCACTGCTTCTGTAACAGCAAACTCAGGTGGTGAGTGCCGACCGGGGCCAGATCTACACCAAGCAGTATATGACACTTTGAAAAAGAGTTTGAAAAGACGCATATGGAGTGTGTCCTGGGCCTTCACAGTGGTCACAACTGTTATAAGCTGGAGCTAGTGCAGAATGTTGCAGCTCGGCTGTTGTCCGGAGCTGCCCCTTTCCAGCATGTAACTTCTCTGCTGAGGGAACTGCACTGGCTGCCAATTCGCTACCGGGCCAGGTTGAAGGTTCTTGTACTTGTGTATGAAGCCCTAAACAACTTGGGACCAGGATACCTGAGAGAGCGCCTTCTCCCTGACCAACCTGCCCGGTCACTGAGGTCATCCGAGGGCCTGTTCCTGGTGGTTCCACATAGATCCATCCTCCGATTGGAATCCACCAGGGGAAGAGCCTTCAGTGTGGTGGCCCCCCTCTTGTGGAATTCCCTGCCTCTGGAGGGCAGGCAGGCACCAACTCTGTACTCCTTTGGGCGCCTCCTGAAAACATCATTATTCCAGGAATCCTTTCCTTAATGTCCAGCCAGGAGTCACTGAATTTGCTTCTTTTAAGATCTGTTTTGTGTTTTATTCTGTTTTTATTTTCATTTTATCTTGTACACCACTCTGAAATTTTGAATGGGGAGGGGTATATAAATATTGTAAATAAATCAATTGTTTTAAAGCAGTAGTGTAGATCCTGCCTGGTGTTCAATTCAAATGTTAAGTTCTGGCGATTGGGGAGTGTAGAAATGCAATAAATAAATAAATAAAGTGTCAATTCAAAATGAAAATTGGGAAAAGGTGGTGGTGGTTGGGAGCTCATGAAATTCCCTGCTTGGAGGAAATTGCTGCCTAACCCTAACCCTAAACACAATGCGAGATCTTCCCTCCTCCATTGCAGGACAACAGGTAGGTCTAGCTAAGGCCACAGACAGAATGGATTTTACAGCACCCTTACCTCCTGACTTGTAGCATATACCTGTCTTGTTGGCCTGATCCAGTTTCATTCTTCTTGCGCTTTTCTTTCACGCAACATCTCCTCCATGGCTGATCTTGTCTGATGAGCTTTCACATAGCACCCTAACGTTCTGTAGATTGGTTTACAAAGACCTTTGCTGTAGATTGAGCGAATTTTAGCCTCGACGGACACTATAACCGCGCTTTTTCCTGCTACTGGACTGACACCAGAAGGAATGACATCAATCCTACCAGGCTGCCAGTCTTGGGCACAGAGCCAGGTGGGTTATGGCCAACTGAAACCTCTCCTGACACATCCCTGGTGTGCCTGTGCAATTGCGACATGTCAGTTTCAGCATGTCTGTTATTATGCAGTTTCAAGAAATCCATTACGCTCTATCAGGCTGTGACATTGTGGGAAAGTGATGACTAGCAAATGAAGGGTGAGGACACCTGGCATCCTTAATGCTTGTTGAAGGCTGTAATTGGCTAGTCTGTGTGCCAGTGTGCCTAGAGGGTGCCCCATCATTAGTCCGGCTATTCGTTTCTGCATGCTAATTAATAGATGAAAGACTACTTATAAAAAAGAATGATTTACATGGAGGTGTGTGTAGGGCCGAGTGTGCGGGACGAGGACCAGGCTGGAAGGATACCTTTCCTTGGATCTTGGGAGAGCCATCTTATAGCTATAGCTGGGGCAAGTTGAAACTCCTGAGGTTTCAGCAGAAATGGGGGTTCCTTTTAAAACAAGGTTTCAAGGTAAAGCTGTGTGCAAATGGCTTCTCAAACTTCACCCAAATTATGAGCAGAGAAACCAGGTGGAAGGGGGGCATTTCACTACGGGCATGGAGAGGGAAGGGGCAGGATCTCGTGATACGCTGATTACGAGATCCTCCCCCAGGTTCACACCGATGCGTAACGTCCAGGGAGGAAGCAGGACGTCACGCCCGCCACTTGCGCTCCAGCGAAAAAGTAAGTGGTTTAAACAAAACACCTCGCCCCTTCATCCCCTGATGGCAATGCACCCTTCCCTCTGATGACACCCACTACTCACGGGGAAGAGGGTAAAAGCCAGGATGGGAGGCCATACCACCGGCAGTCCTCAGGATCATCCAGGAACTGCAGGGAAAAGCGCGAAAGAAGTGTATGGCAATTGGCAATATCCCAGGAAATGGAGGGATCATATATAAGCTTCCCCAATATCAGCTTCTCCTGTTGACTTCCAAAGCTTGTCACAGTCTAGCTCCTTCCGATCTTTCTTCTCTCATCTCACACTATTGCCCCACTCGCGCTCTTCGCTCATCGAATGCCATATTTCTTACCCGCCCAAGGGTCTCTACCTCTCTTGCTCGGCTTCGTCCATTTTCTCTCGCTGTCCCTTACGCCTGGAACTCTCTTCCAGAGCATTCGCAGAACACGAGTTCATTGTTTTTAAACCTCAATAGAAGTCTGAAGCTAATAAACTTACTCTGCTAAGGAAGACCTGCATTGTGAGCTGTGTTTCTGAGCACAAACAGAATTCCCAAGGAAAAGTTCTGGCCCCAACATTGTGCAACAGCACCGTCTCACCCATGTTCCCCAACAACTGGTGCACACAGCCTTACTGCCTCGAATACTGGCGATAGCAAACAACCATCAGGGCTAGTAGCCATTGATAGCCTTTGCCTCCAGGAATTTATCCAACCCCCTTTTAAAGCCATCCAAATTGGTGGCCATCATTACATCTTGTGGTAGTGAGTTCCATAACTTAACTATGTGCTGTGTGAAGAATTCCTTCCTTTTATTTGTCCTGAATCTCTGAATTCCATCTTGATGGTCTTTCCAACACAACTCCATGTCAGAGAGTCAGTTTTGCGTTTCTTTTCGTGTGAAAATCGTTGCTTATTTTCACACGCATTTTCCCCAGAAGCGTGCATCGATCACGTGCATCTTTGAACTGCATGCATTCTTCTGCCATTGATTAAAATGTGTTTTTTTTTAAAGTGTGCTTCTATTCATCCAAATTGGTGGCCATCACTACATCTTGTGGTCGTGAGTTCCGTAATTTAACTCTGCGCTGTGTGAAGAAGTCCTTCCTTTTATTTGTCCTGGATCTCCCACCCATCAGCTTCATGGGATGACCCCGTTGGGTTCTAGTATTTTGAGAGAGGGAGAAAAATGTCTCCCTATGCATATTCTCCATACCATGGCGCTATATAAATAATAATAATAATAATAATAATAATAATAATAATAATAATAATAATAATAATAAATTATCCCTCCCTGCTCCCAGGATCCCCTGTGTGTCATGTGGATGAACAGGAATGATCCCAGAAAGATCCCCAGGATATTGCCTGTTGTAGACATGCCTTAGGAAATATTGCCCTGTTTCTCAGATTTTATTTATTTATTTATTTATTACATTTCTATACCGCCCAATGGCCATAGTGCAGCTTCCGACTTTGTCCCCTAAGGGCTTTTGTTTTTAACACAAAAAGCTTGGCCTCCATTTTGCACCCTCCACAATGCCCCATTGCTAGCGTCATTCTCTGGCTACACATGGAAAAAAAGAGGAAATCACGATACAGGTTTGACAAAGCCTACATAATTAGCTGAAGAGATATAGGAGCCCTGAGGCCTGCGGCTTTCCTGTGGAGCGTGCGTAATGTCTTCTGTTTCAGAGGCGGCATGAGGGCTTTGTGTGTACACATCCTATGGGATCCTCCTAAAACCCCTTTGATTCAGTGGGAGAAGCCTACATTCCCTGCCAAAAGCTGGCTTTGCTGAATTAATGGCTTGCTCCGTTTTGGTGGTGGGATTTATTTTTGCACATGCCAAGGCTTTGAGTCAGAACTGCGAAGCCAGGTTCTCCTTGACTGGTTGTGATTAGAGGCTGAACGATGAAATAAGGAAACTGGAACTGGTCCAACCAGCTTCTACGGTGGCGTCTCTGCTTAGACCTCTTCTCTGGAAAACATATTGTAGTGCTTGCTCTTCTCCAAAATTCAGGGTCATCTCTGCAAGCTCTTCTGTGTGTTTTTGGAGTAGATCGAATCACATAGTCTCTAGGAGAGTGTCCCAGGGACCATATGATTGCTCAAGATATGTGAGGTCAGAGGCAACACTCTGACCTCAGTAGAGGGAGTCAGAGATCTACCCCCTCCTCCACCCCCTTCACGGCGCCCATGGAGAGAACTGCACCAGTTGTGTGCCTGACGTTGGAACCTCAACTTCAGAAAGAGGGGTGGGGACGGATGGAGTGTTCTGATGAGCAGAGAAGGGAGGAAACCAGAGAAGCCACGGCATGATTTATCCTGATCATAAGAACATAAGAATTGTCATGCTGTATCAGACTGAGGGTCCATCTTGTCCAGCACTCTGTTCACACAGTGGGCAAACAGCTGTTGACCAGGGACCAACAAAGCAGGACATGGTGCAACAGCACCCATGACGTTGATTGGTGGGAGATTCAGGACAAATTAAAGGAAGGACTTCTTCACACAGCGCATGGTTAAATTATGGCATTCACTACCACAAGATGTAGTGATGGCCACCCATTTGGATGGCTTTAAAAGGGGGTTGGATCAATTCCTGGAGGCGAAGGCTATCAATGACCACTGTCTTGGGCTTGGGACAATAATAACTGATGGAACACCTCTCCCGACGTGAATATACCCGGTCACTACTTTCAACATCTAAGGTCCTCCTCCGGGTGCCTACTCCGAGAGAGGCTCAGAGTGTGGCAACGAGGGACAGGGCCTTTTCGGTGGTGGCCCCCAGACTGTGGAACGATCTCCCTGACGAGGCTCACCTGGCACCAACACTGCTATCTTTCCGGCACCAGGTTAAGACTTTCCTCTTTGCCCAGGCATATGGCGGCACATCTTAATCACCCACATGTTTAGTTTTTTAATGGTTTTTAATGCTTTATGTGTGTATGTTCTGTGTTTTAGAATTTTAAATTTTGTGTACTCATTTTTATCTTAATTTTAGAATTTCTGTAAACCACCCAGAGAGCCCTAGCTATGGAGGTGGTATATAAGTGAAATAAATAAATAAATAAATAAATAAATAAATAAATAAAGCCCTGATGGCTATGTGCTACCTCTGATATACACCAGTTGCTTGGAAACATAGAATCATAGAATCATAGAACAGCAGAGTTGGAAGGGGCCTACAAGGCCATCGAGTCCAACCCCCTGCTCAGTGCAGGAATCCACCCTAAAGCATCCCTGACAGATGGTTGTCCAGCTGCCTCTTGAAGGCCTCTAGTGTGGGAGAGCCCACAACCTCCCTAGGTAGCTGATTCATTCCTCCTGGTTGGCTGCTGGTTGGCCACTATGTGAACAGAGTGCTGGACTAGATGGACCCTTGGTTTGATCCCGCAGGACTCTTCTGATGTTCTTACATGCTTAAGTATGCCAGTTTCTGCTAACTTCCCTGGTTCAGAGCCCATTTTTGCCATCTGGTGCAAATGAGCTTTGGCACCAACGAGACCAGACCGGTGAAATCATGAAAGAGAGAAGTCAATTAATTATCCCTCAACTGGCAGACGCTTCTTTAGACTTTGAGGCAAGAGCTCTGATGCTCTGGGTGTTGCAAACGTAAAGATAATGCCATGTCAACTACCTTTCCGAAGACAAAAGTAACCCCTCTCAACACATCTTAAGTTACCCTTTTGCGCACAGCACCCATTAAGAAGGCGAGATCTGCTCTCTCTGCATTCCTTCCATCTGTGCTTGTTAACTTGGCTAGCCTCTGGTCTCCTCCAATAATATGTGTACTATAAACACTGTCTCAATCCCTCTGCCCCCAAAACTTAAGTCCCTGCCAGAATTTTTTTTTCCATTTATTTCAGTCACTCCGTCTCCCTCGAAAATAAGTGATTTGCGAACTAAAAAAATAACAGCAATAAAAAGAATTCCTTGAGAAAGCTCAGAAAATAGAGCTGGGATAAGTTTTCACCCAGTACTACTTATATGTCCTCTCCTAGGTCTCATCTACACCAAGCAGGATATTCCACTATGAAAGCGGTATATAAAAGGCAGGAGCCACACGACTGCTTTATAGTGGTACTGAAGTGCACTGCAGGATCTACACTACCGTTTTATAGTGGGACTGAAGTGCAATGACAACTGTTGGGGCCCAGGACACATCTACACCAAGCAGGATACAACACTATGAAAGTGGTATGAAAGTGTTATACGGTTTGTGTCAATGAGCCCCAACAGTTGTCAGTGCACTTCAATACCTCTATAAAGCAGTCGTGTGGCTCCTGCCTTTTATATACCACTTTCATAGTGGAATATCCTGCTTGGTTTACATGAGCCCTTAAAGAAACAAAGAAAGAAGGGAAGATCAGAGACAAGTTGGAGCAATTTGGGCCCTTTCTACACCAAAGGATTATCCCAGGAAAATGGAGGGATTGTCCCTGCCTGTTCCCGGGATCCCTTGTGTGTCATTTGGATGCACAGGGATGATTCCGGGGGTGGGTGGGAGGCAGGTGTAGAAACGGTCATTGAGAGATTTTTTTGTTTGCTGCTACTGGGGGAGGAATAAGAATAGCAACTATGATAACCATGTTATGTCTGTTGTGCATGGATGGTCCTTAAACAGCACCATCCATGAACGAGGGAGAAGTATCTTCAGGCTTGGGGGAATGCCAAAGTTTGCAGAAGGCCCTCCTTCCAAAAGACCACCTGGGTGTGATGAAGGCTCAGCATACCCACTGGCCACAAAATGCTGGTGGGGTTGGGAAATAGAAAACTAAGGGGAGATGGAATGGGTATATTGAGAGAAGATAAGGCCTGCTGGGTGGGAGCCTGAACAGGAATACATCACACTGCAACATTTTGTTGCAGATCTCACTGGTGGATTTGCCATTTCTAGACCACAGAATAGTAGAGTTGGAAGGGGCCTATAAGGCCATTGAGTCCAACCCCCTGCTCAATGCAGGAATCCACCTTAAAGCATCCCTGACAGATGGCTGTCGAGCTGCCTCTTGAATGCCTCTAGTGTGGGAGAGCCCACAACCTCCCTAGGTCACTGGTTCCATTGTTGTACTGTTCTAACAGTTAGGAAGTTTTTCCTGATGTCCAGCTGGAATCTGGCTTCCTGTCACTTGAGCCCATTATTCCATGTCCTGCACTCTGGATTGACCGAGAAGAGATCCTGGCCCTCCCCTGTGTGACAACCTTTCAAGTATTTGAAGAGTGCTATCATGTTGCCCCTCAATCTTTTCTTCTCCAGGCTAAACATGCCCAGTTCTTTCAGTCTCTCTTCATAGGGCTTTGTTTCCAGACCCCTGCTCATCCTGGTTGCCCTCCTCTGAACATGCTCCAGCTTGTCTGCGTCCTTCTTGAATTGTGGAGCCCAGAACTGGACGCAATACTCTAGATGAGGCCTAGCCAGGGCCAAATAGAGAGGGACCAGTACCTCACGTGATTTGGAAGCTCTCATAATACTAGAACCCAGTGTGGTCATCCCATGAAGCGGATTGCTGGGAAATTCAGGACAGATAAAAAGGAAGTCCCTCACACTGTGGAATTCATGATCACAAGTTGTAGTGATGGCCACCAATTTGGATGGCTTTAAAAGGGGGTTGGATAAATTCCTGAAGGAGAAGGCTATCAAGGGCTTCTAGTCCTGATGGCTAAGTGCAACGTCCAGTCCAGTATCAGAAGCAGTAAGCTTGTATACACTAGTTGCTGGGGAACATGGGCAGGAGGGTGTCATTGCACTCATGCCCTGCTTGTGGTTTTCCATGGGCAGCTACTTGGCCATTGCGTGAACAGAATGCCTGACTAGATGGACCTTTGGTCTGATCCAGGAGGGCTCTTCTTCTAATCACTTTTAATGATGTGTGTTCTTAACAAAGATTGGACACTACAACAACATTGGAGGTTTTCATATTACCATTAAATATTTCAACCTGCTATCATGAGGACTAGAATTCCGTTTGTGTGTCCTCCAGCTCTGCACTGTGGGCGGTAGCTTTGCATACAGCTGCCAGGGAGGAGACACTCATGTATAATTCTGTAAGTCTGTGTTCAATGGCTTCGCACCAAAGGGGTAAGGGGTCATAGAATCATAGAATAGCAGAGTTGGAAGGGGCCTACAAGTCATCGAGTCCAACCCCCTGCTCAATGCAGAAATTGAACTGACAGATGGTTGTCCAGCTTCCTCTTGAAGGCCTCTAGTGTGGGAGAGCCCACAACCTCCCTAGGTAACCGATTCCATTGTCGTGCTGCTCTAACAGTAAGGAAGTTTTTCCTGATGTCCAGCTGGAATCTGGCTTCCTGCCACTTGAGCCTGTTATTCCGTGTCCTGCACTCTGGGAGGATCGAGAAGTGATCCTGGCCCTCCACCCATGGGAGATGGGTGTCTATTTGAGGCTGATCAGCCTTCTACTCAGCACATTTCTCTGAGTTTCAGCATGGAAATAAAGAAAATGAAAGCGATGCCCGATTCCGCATGCGCAAAATTGAGATGCAAAATAACATTGACAAAAACGGAACTTTGCGGAATTCCTAATGTTTTGATTCCATTTCAGAAACAAGACCGAGCCGTTTGAAACTCCAAACTTTTGAACCCCTGAACTTCAGGGAGAACATTTGGACAAGGAGAATTTGACAAGCCCCCACCCCACCCTTGGCAAGTTTAATATTGAATTGGGATGGGGGGTTGGTTAGCAAATGAAAAGCTGCTTCAAAATGGAGCACGCCCCTAGCAGAACAAATACGGTAAAGGGGTCTTTTAGTAAGGAAAAAAAAGGACCCCGAATACTGGAAGAAAGCAGATAAAACTAATGCCAACTTTGCAATTCTTCAGATTCGAAGCTTACAGGAAGTTTCTGCATTTAGCGATTAAGCTCCTTTCGTTTCAGGAAGAATGGGCTGCCTATTATTACGCTCCAGACATGTTTCATTTCAATTGCATAAGCCTCTAAAAAAAGCCTACCCTGCTTTCTTTGGAGAAACGCTTGTTGTACCGACATCCCTTTTGAAGCAATGCCAATAAGGAGAGAGAGAGAGAGAGAGAGAGAGAGAGAGAGAGAGAGAGAGAATGACAATTAGGCCTCACTTTGTTAAAGCCATGGAACCATTTAATGATGTCATAGTAAACAGTACAAACTCTCCCACCTCCCGTATAGCACACTTTATACAAGAGGGAAACCCATCTCTTTCAACTGCAATCTGTGTATGTGACTGATTAATTTGGAGGGCTGTCTGGGTGGCCATAAGAAGCGTACCTCCTGGCTGAAATTTAACGAGGGTGGGGAGAATATAGAAAGCGGAGGGGGAAATGATCTCTCCTGACATTTATTCCACCTTTCTGTTTTAGGCTGTGATGACCAAAACCATAGGCTTCATGGGAACCCTAGTGGCTTCCATTTATTTATTAAATTTATATACCACCCCATATTATTATTATTATTATTATTATTTATTTATTTATTTATTTATTTATATAGCACCATCAATGTACATGGTGCTGTACAGATTACACAGTAAATAGCAAGACCCTGCCGCATAGGCTTACAATCTAATAAAGTTGTAGTAAACAATAAGGAGGGAAAGAGAATGCAAACAGGCACAGGGAAGTGTAAACAGGCACTGGGTAGGGTGAAGCTAACAGTATGGAGTTAGAACAAACTCAATATTTGAAGGCTATAGGGAAAAGAAAAGTTTTTAGCTGAGTTTTAAAAGCTGTGATTGAGTTTGTAGTTCTCAAGTGTTCTGGAAGAGCGTTCCAGGCGTAAGTGGCAGCAGAAGAAAAAGGATGAAGCCGAGTAAGGGAAGTAGAGGTCCTTGGGCAGGCGAGAAACATGGCATCAGAGAAGCGGAGAGCATGAGCGGGGCAATAGTGTGAGATGAGAGAGGAGAGGTAGGCAGGAGCTAGACCGTGGAAAGCTTTGAAGGTCAACAGAAGTTTATATTGGATTCTGGAGTGAATTGGAAGCCAATGAAGAGATTTCAGAAGTGGTGTGACATGGTCAGAGCGGCGGGCCAAGAAGATGATCTTAGCGGCAGAGTGGTGGACAGAGACCAGCGGACTGATGTGAGACGAAGGAAGGCCAGAGAGAAGAAGGTTGCAGTAGTCCAACCGAGAGATAACCAGTGCGTGAATGAGAGTCTTGGCAGAAGAGACAGACAAAACTCTCTGGGCAGTTTACAAAAGTTAAAAACCGTGAACATTTAAAAAGTATACAAAAATTAAAACCATCAAAAATATAAAAACAACAGCATAAAACAACAGTATCCATTTATTTTATTTTTAATTTAATTTTATTTTTTTTAATTTTTAATTTAATACTTCAAACAATACATCAATACAAATAAAACAATACTACATAATACACAATAATATAAAATAAACATTTGATAGCATATATTTTCTAACAGTTCTATTAACATAACGTAAGTATCCATTTAAACAACAACAGTTCTGGGGTCCATTAAAAACAAACAAACTTCGCATATGTTGTTAAATGCAGTTAAATGCCTGGGAGAAGAGGAAAGTCTTGACCTGGTGCCGAAAAGATAACAATGTTGGTGCCAGGCAAGCCTCATCGGGGAGATAATTCCACAGTCGTGGGGCCACCACCGAAAAGGCTCTCTCTCTTGTTGCCATCCTCCAAGCTTCCCTTGGAGTAGGCACTCGGAAGAGGACCTTAGATGTTGAGCACAGTGTAACCTTCAATGTAACCTTATGGGACTGTTCTTTGAGGAATACAGTCCTGCTTCAAGGGAATTCTCATTTTATTCCCACCTAACACATATCTGTACCTTGTCTTTCATCCAAGGCATCTCAGAGCAGCAATGTGCCTTTCTTGGATTGGGATGTTTATTTATGTATTTGATATGTACCCTGCCTTTCTACCAAGAAAATGGCACTCAAGGTGGCTTACAGCCATAGATAAACAGGACCTCGATTTAAAGAAATGCGTTAAAAGCTCAATTAAACACACAATGATAATGGAGTAAAAACAGCACCCAACCCAGCAGACTCACTTACGTGCCAAATGCCTGCTTGAATAAAATTATTTTTGCCTACCAGCAAAAAGGACAATGAGGAAGATGCAATCTAGCCCTGCCCCCTTGGCAGGGAATTCATGCCCTGGGAGCAGCCACTGAGAAGGACCTGTCTTACGTTGCCTCCAAATGTGCTTCTAAAGGCGGCAGTAGTGAAAGAAGGGCCTCTCCCAAAGTTCTTAAAATTAGGGCTGTGCACAGCACACACACCCAACTTGGTGTTGGGTGATTCGGGCCACTTCGGGACCAGGCCAACCCACTTCGGATTTGGTTTCAAAGTAAAGTTCAGGAAAAACCACAGCCCAAAGCTGTGGGTTGCCAGGCACCAGTTGAGCTAGTTTTAAAACCATGTAGACTAGTTAAACTAAGTTTTAAAGCTAGTTTTAAAACCATGTAGTTTTAAAAGCTAGTTTTAAAACTAGCTTTAAGTTTTAAAACTTTACTAAGGTGTTAGTAAAACTAACATGTAAGGTTTCTACCATGTAGACGAAGGGTGGAGTCAAACCAACCTTCCTGCAAGGTAGGCCCTGGACCAAACGTCCTGTTGTCCCCGGCCGCCCCTCGCCCTCGCCCTTTTCCCAACCGGGACGAGCCAGAGATTCCTGGAATAAAACACACACACTCCGCTTAAGGGCCAATTGGGTGTATATTGGCCTCCCTGCTCCCCCCATCTTCTCTGTGAGGTAGTTTTGAAACTTAATGTAGTTTTACTACATTAAATGTAGTTTAATGTATTTAATTAACTACATTAAATGTAGTTTTACTACAATGTGAGGTAGGTTACACTGAGAATTACTGATTGGCCTAAAGTCACCCAGTAAGCTTCATGGCAGAGTGGGGAATAGAACTAGAAGATCATATGGAATATAGGGAGACATGTACATTCATCATAACCTGAGAGATATAGAAGACACTTTTCAAATGGGGTGGTTGCCTTGTGCTTTATGTAGTGCAATCATCACATCAGCCGTAACTTGATGCTCTGTGCACATTCACCCACCTTCAGCCACTGCCCCATGGTTTCAGCACCACAGTGCTGAACAGCAACCCTGCTAGACATTTGAGGACAGGCCAGTGTTAGTACTTTGAGAGGCTTGCTAAGAAGCTAGCTAACTCTGCTAGATGCTGGCCATGGTGACCAAATCTGTCTGATAAAGGGCGATCAGACCTGGGATTGAAACAAGAGTTGGAGTAAAGAGGCTAAACCCAAGAGCTCTTTCAATCTTATAGTGTTTTATTGATTACATCAATAGCATATCAAATTTGCAGTTCAAAGCACAGATGTCAGATATCATAGAATCATAGAGAGGCCTAGAAGGCCATCGAGTCCAACCACCTTAAAACAATCCTGACAGGTGGCTGTCTAGCTGTATCTTGAATGCCTCCAGTGTGGGAGAGCCCACTCAGATATAAATGGAATTTACAAGGCTGTATCCTGACACCACTTCTATTTAGGAAAAAGAAAAGGAACCTCTCGTGCAAGCACTGAGTCATTACTGAGTCTTGGAGGGACGCCAGCTTTCGCTGACGGTTTCTTGGCAGGCCTTATAGTGGGGTGGTTTGCTGTTGCCTTCCCCGGCCGTTATTCCCTTTCCCCCAGCTAGCTGGGTACTCATTTTACCGACCTCGGAAGGATGGAAGGCTGAGTCAACCTGAGCTGGCTGCCTGAAACCAGCTTCCACTGGGATCGAACTCAGGCTGTGGGGAGAGTTTCAGCTGCAGAAACTGCTGCTTTACCACTCTGCGCCACACGAGGCTCAACTTCTATTTAACCTTTATCTAAATGACATAACTCAGGAGCTTTCTTCTTCTGCTTATTTCCCTCCTGCAGTTGGGAAACAGAAGGTCCCAGTTCTGCTTTATGCAGATGATATGGCACTTATTTCATTAACTCAAACTGGCATGAGAAGATTACTCACTAAATTAGCCTGGAGAAGAGAAGATTGAGGGGAGACATGATTGAAGGGAGATATGAGAGCTCTCTTCAAATACTTGAAAGGTGTCACACAGAGGATGGCTAGGATCTCTTCCCAATCCTCCCAGAGTATGGAATAATGGGATCAAGTGACAGGAAGCCAGATTCCAGCTGGACATCAGGAAAAACTTCCTGACTGTTAGAGCAGTATGACAATGGAACCAGTTAACTAGGATGGTTGTGGGCTTTCCCACATGAGAGGCATTCAAGAGTCTGCTGGACAACCATCTGTCAGGGATGCTTTAGGGTGGATTCCTGCACTGAGCAGGCGGTTGGACTCGATGGCCTTAGAGGCCCCTTCCAACTCTACTATTCTATGATTCTATTAATTTAGGAACCACTGCAAGCATGAAGGTCTATCCATTAACTATAGCAAAACAAAAGTGCCCCTGTCCTCCTTTTCATATGGTCACCCTAGAGAAGGCGGCAGTAAGGTTGGGGTTCCGGAGTTCAGTACATTTGGGGAGAGAGAGATTTGCACCCCGTCACACTCCTGACTTTGCCTTTGGGAATCCAATCAGCTCAGAATTTTGGAGCTGGTCTTGGAAAAATACCATATTCTGATCCAGTGAGGGGACAGCCACAGGGTATCTGAATGCAACTATCTCTGTTCTGAACTGAGTGCTTTTCTTCCATTACTGGTACGCAATGCCCCTTCCCTCATATAGGATTAAAAGCACCTTTCTGGGGCAAAACCCACAAAGCCCATTCCAAATTCTGTGCACAAGTGGAATATATTAATTGAGAATGTCTAGGAAAGCTTACTCAACAGCTTTATAGACTTGCAATTGTTCTGTAACATGGAGATCTAGCTTCTCTTGTTCTGTTTGTGTGTGATAATAAATGGCCCTTTGTCATCGCGGATGAGGCTGGAGTGGAAAAGGTTTGCAAATGAGGAAATCACAAGCTTTTGTTAATACCCTCTGAATATTTTTTTTTTTACTGTGAAACGAATTTGAGAAGCTTCCTGCACAATGAGTATTTTAAATTGGTGATTGGTGTGTGTAATACACTGTCCTTTAGCTTAGCCGGGGTGCAACGCCCCCTCTTTGGGGTTAACATTCTACACATCATGCAGGGCTGGATGAGTGTCAGATACTTTCAATACAAGCTCCAGCTGATGCAGCTGAAAAGGAACTTAATGTGCATTTTAGGATGGTTTAGATGCTTGTAAGAACATTAGGGATGTATGAAACCTTCTTAGTATTGTCTTGAAGATTTCTGTCTACTCAAACATTAGTGCCACATGATCAAAATCCATCCTGTATTTTGCTTGGAGGCAACTCTACCTTGATCTTCAGAGCTGGTATTGGAACCTATCATCCACGGACAACGGCCAGGGCCTAGTCATTGAAATAAACAAGATCACTTCCACTGCTTTTTTTTAAAAGGACACTCTTGCGAAAGTGTGGCGTGACCCTATTCCAGCACAGTGAAATTTGTATCATCTTATTATTATTATTATTATTATTATTATTATTATTATTATTTATTTATTTATTTATTTATATAGCACCATCAATGTACATGGTGCTGTCTTTCCCCCAATACTGTATATGCTGTCTTTCCCCCAATACTGGGTCTCAAGGAGGCTAAATGCCCCCCAACGTATCCCACCCAATGCCTGGGAGTAGAAGACAGTCTTAACCTGGCATTGAAAAGATGGCAATGTTGGAGCCAGGTGGACCTTGGTGAGGAGGGCATTCCATAATCGGAGGGGGGCACCACCAAGGAGGCCCTCTCCCTTGTTGCTGAGGAGATACTCAAAGATAGGCCTCAGATGTTCATCATAGTGTCTGCACAGGATCATGTCAGGAGAGGGGTTCCATCAGGCTCAGAATGATCCATCGGATCATACATGCAGAGGGCCATGTTGCCCTGCAGCTATTAAAGATGAAGAACCTCATCCAGGTCCGGCCCTGATTCAAAGTGCTGGTATTGACATTTAAAGCCCTAAACGGTTTGGGGCCAGGTTATTTGAAGGAACGCCTCCTCCCATATGTACCTGCCCAGACCTTAAGATCATCCACAGGGGTCCTTCTCTGTGAGCCCCTGCCAAAGGAAGTGAGGCAGGTGGCTACTAGGAGGAGGGCCTTCTCTGCTGTGGCACCCTGGTTGTGAAATGGGCTCCCCAGAGAGGTCCGCCTGGCGCCTACACTGTACTGCTTTCATCGCCAGCTGAAGACCTTTTTATTCTCTCAGTGTTTTAACACTTAATTTTAAGTTAAATTTAAATTTTACTGTTTTAACTCTGTATTTTAATCTTATATCAATTTTGCTGTGTGGTTTTATCCTGGTTGTGCTTTTTATACTGTATTTTGTAATTGTGCTTTTAACCTGTTGGTTGTTTTATTGTGGTTTTAATTTTTGTGAACCGCCCAGAGAGCTTCGGTTATTGGGCGGTATAAAAATGTAATAAATAAATAAATAAATAAACCTGTCAGAAAACAAGAATCGGCAGCCCTAATTCAGCATCACAAATATTATTGAATAGGAAAGGGTTAAAAGCTCATGCCAAACCGCAACAGCTTTGCGGAGTGGAGGGGGTCACGCCAGCCACAGACGTCGGGACTGTGGCAAGAGAGCTGAGAAAACTGCTCCAAAACCAGTCAACGAAACCCCGGAGAAACTGAGCGGTGGAGCCGAGATCCCAGCGGGATCAGCTGTGTGTCATGTGGCCCAGTAGGGATGACATCCATATTGTCCTGGAATCAACGGCTGGTGTAGACACGGCCTCGGTCTTGCTTCATTCAGGGAGAAACTGGGTCCTTTTTCATCCTTGCAAATATCCTGGCAAGGGGATGTCACATGGCGCCTCCGCTTCCCACGCCAGCCAAGCACAACATTGATGGCTTCCCAGGCGGCCAGCCAGCCAGACTCGGACTCCTTACCTGGCGACCGGCCACGCCACCGGCTGCGCTGCCGAACAGCCTGAAGTTATCTGCATGCAGAAGGGAAAGAAATGGGAAACCTCCTGGAGCCAACGGCACAAACTGTATTTCCATTCCCGGTTTGCCAAATGACAGAAGCAAAGGGATGTTGCTCCAGGGTTGGAATGAAGGTTTTGCAAGGCAGCTGCTCTGAATTAGGCAGGTAGGGGCCCTTTCCTGAAGTAGACAGAGGTTCTCCCCCATCAGCGTTTATTTATTGATTTTATTTATTTATTGCACTTATATACCGCTCCCATAGCCAGGGCTCTCTGGGCGGTTTACAGAAATTCTAAAATTGAGATAAAAGCGAGTATACAACATTTAAAATTCTAAAACACAGAACATACACACATAAAGCATTAAAAACCATTTTAAAAAACTAAACATGTTGGTGATTAAGATGTGCCGCCATATGCCTGGGCAAAGAGGAAAGTCTTAACCTGGCGCCGGAAAGATAGCAGCGTTGGTGCCAGGCGAGCCTCCTCAGGGAGATCGTTCCAGAGTCTGGGGGCCACAACCGAAAAGGCCCTGTCCCTCGTCGCCACACTCCGAGCCTCTCTCGGAGTAGGCACCTGGAGGAAGACCTTAGATGTTGAAGCATTCAGGCACAAAGGCAGAACCACACAAAGGCACAGGCATGAACTGCTCGTCTCCCTTATCATGTGAATCCAGTTTAACAGTCCATCGCTGCCATAGGCAGATGCTGGTGGAAAGAGGAGATATATATTGTGATTAGGAGTGTGCACCGCCTTGGTCCTGAACCCTGAATTTGAGTTGAAGTGGGCCGATTTGGTTCCAAATCTGGTTCCAAATCTGGTTCGGGATTGGATTGGTCCGCTTCGGCCTGAAGCAGCCAAAGCGCTTCAGTCTAGTTTGGCCCGATGGCCAGCTGCTGACCCCTCACTGACTGCCCACCCACGGGACTTACCTGAGGCCTCCGCTCGCACCAGCGCACTGACTGCCCTCCAGAAGAGCCGCTCTGGACTTCCATAGATCTATCGTTGTAAACTATGGCAGCTGGAAAAGTAGATCCTGTGGGCACCTGGGACACTGCAACAGCTGACCTGCTTTGAAGTCAGAACTGAATCTAAAATAGGCTGGGGCAGCTCTGAGGTGACTTGAGTTGAATCGGGACCAATTTGAAAGCTCTGAATTGGCTTCTGAGGCAAATTGGGGGAGGGGCTGAGCACATCCCTAGTTGCAATTATCTGTGATGATGTATTTGCAGATCACAGCGGGGGCTGGTGGCTCTGAGGTCAGTGGGGCAGTGAATCCGCTCCGGGTTTCAGTCAGAACTGTAACGGAGCTCTCCGAGGAAGCATCCCTAATCTAAAGCCAAATCAGAGTGAGGGCAACGCTTTTGTAAAACTGTCTGGATCACCATCAGGACCGAAGCGGGGTGGGGGAATTACAAGTTACGCCCATATAGCACCCGTTCAAATGTTGAGAGCGTTATTTATTTATTTATTTATTTATTTATTTATTTATTTAATTAATTTCTATACCGCCCAATAGCCGGAGCTTTCTGGGCGGTTCACAAAAATTAAAAACATTCAAAGTATAAAACAACAGTAAAAAAACATAGTATAAAATACAATATAAAAGCTCAACCAGATAAAAAGAGCAGCAATGCAAAATTACAAATTTAAAACACCAAGTTAAAATTTATTTATAGACTGTTAAAATGCTGGGAGAATAAAAAGGCCTTCACCTGGCGTCTAAAAGCATATAACGTAGGTGCCAAGCGAACCTCCTTAGGGAGCTCGTTCCACAGCCGTGGTGCCACAGCAGAGAAGACCCTCCATCTAGTAGCCACCTGCCTCACTTCCTTTGGCTCATTCTCACGGAGAAGGACCTCTGAGGATGACCTTAGGGTCCAGGCAAGTACATATGGGAGGAGGCGTTCCTTCAGATAGCCTGGCCCCAAGCCGTTTAGGGCTTTAAATGTTAATACCAGCACTTTGAATTGGGCCCGGACCTGGACTGGCAGCCAATGAAGCTGGAATAGGACTGGCGTGATGTGGTCTCGTCGGCCAGTCCCTGTTAGTAACCGCGCTGCCCTGTTTTGTACCAGTTGAAGTTTCCAGACCATTTTCAAAGGCAGCCCCATGTATAACACATTGCAGTAATCCAAACGAGAGGTTATCAGAGCATGGATAACTGTAGCTAGGCTATATCCACAGCCAGGGTGCCACAGCAGAGAAGGCCCTCCTCCTGGTAGCCACCTGCCTCACTTCCTTTGGCAGGGGCTCACGGAGAAGGACCCCTGAGGATGACCTTAGGGTCTGGGCAGGTACATACGAGAGTATTTTCTATGTTATTTGAAAGGAATAGACTAGTTGTTAGTCTATTCCTTTCAAATAACATAGAAGGAAGTGCCAAACGAAAGCTGTAGATTTTGCCAATCTGGATCAAAGCTCGACTGAGTGGGATATGTAGGCTAATACTGTGTGTATGTGTGTGTGTTGTTAAGGAGGTGGGGTACACATGAAATCACTCTAGAAAGTGTTTTTCTTCCCTTTCCCTCTTTTCTATTTCTGTTTCCCATCTCAGCCTGGACGTGACAGAAACAGATTATAGCAGCCCCCCCTCCTAATTACCTTCCCTAAGCTGCGGAATTGACCTGTAACGCTGCCTCCGCTGCAATGAACTTTCTCCCCCCCCCCCCCCGGGTTCAACTCAATGGCTCATTGTCCCTCTGCCTCGCTCCCTCCTTCTCCCCTTGCTGCCTTCAGCTGCTTGTCATTCTGCAGAAACGCTGACTGGGAGGCAAGACTTTGCTCTGGAGACAACTGATACTTATTGCTTCAGACAGACAAGGGGTTTAACTCTCTCTCCCTTGGGAAAAGGGACGCTTGTGGGGGGGGGGGGGAGAGAGGAAGACTGGAGGCCAATCTACTGCATGTCAGTGAAAGATGAGCTAAGTTTTTCTCCAGGCATATAATCTCATGGACCACTGGAAACTTCAGGCCATCAAGCTGGAAGCAAAATGGGTTTGCTTGGAAGCCTCTTCTCATATCTCTTGCACCAGATCAGGGTGGTTTTTTTTGGAGGGTGGGGCTCGTGCAGCAGGCACGAGAGAGAGAGAGAGAGAGAGAGAGAGAGAGAGAAGTAGAGGAGGAGGAAGAGGAAGGGACAGACGGAGAAACAGACACAAAGGAGAGAAAGGAAGAAAGGAAGGGAGGACGACGACGACGACGACGACGATGATCTCCCTGTGAACATAAAAACTGTTGTAAGAGAAAACTGCATAATCACCCACCCACCCCCCAAAACATCTTGGACAGAAAAAAAATGCACTTCCAGAAGAGAGGCTGTTATTTCAGGCTAGCTCCGGTGTTGATGGAGCACTTGGCAAAATTCCATCCCTTTCTTATGATCCAAGGTTTGTGCAGGTCATGGGGGATTTACTTTGGAGGTGGGCAGCAGTGAGCGATTCACAGCTGTTAACTCTTATTTTCATCTGTCAATGCCACAGAAGTTGGGGGGGGGGAATGGCCAAAGCGATAAAGCCATGCTGACTGAGGTCCTGGCGAACTACAGAGGAGCTGCCACATAGCACCCGCAGGTATTGATAATGGGATAACCCTCAACGATCTGTGAGCTCCTGCAAATTCTGAATCCTGCTAGGCTGACACCTATCACGTCTGTTGCTTTTGACCTTTTTCAGGGTACAGGAGAAGGTTCTGACAAAGAATAGAAATGTATTCTTTGTATAGAAATGAAATAAATAAATTTAGAAATGTAATAAATAATTACAATAAATATAGTAATAAATAATTACAATAAATATAGAAATGTAATAAATAAATAAATAAATAAATAATGAAGATCAGAGAATGGACAGTCAGTCCCGTATTCATTCCCCAACCCTTCTCCCAACCAGAAAACACAGCCTTGCCATCATCCTCTGAGTCCAAGGAGGAGCCCCCAGAAGAGGAACCCCCATCTTCATATCTGACACTACAAATCCAGAGAGGGCAGAGTTGATTACACTACAGATCATGGCTGCCTAAATAAATCTTCAGTTTCTTTTAGCTTGCTGCTGAGACAACATTCTCCTATGGTTCTAGCAGATGAGAGCTTCACTCTCCAAAGCTCAATCTGAGCTATCCATGACTTTTACACAAGAGTATCTTTACTATAGCTTGTCATGCCTGCTGTACTTACCTTCACTGGATTCAACTTACCTTGCCTATCTAGAGTTGATTGTTCTACCTAGATTGGAGTCTCCTTGCTGTGGTCTGGGTCTGGGTCTCCTTGCTCTGGTCTGGGTCTGTCAGACACTATTGGCATCTCTAGTGAGCCTTGGGTAACTGCAAAAAGACCAATGTCATGGTGGGGCATTGGTCTTCAACTGGTTGCTTTGGGCCTGTTACTATGGGGTGTCAGTCTGAATTGAGGTGGGCTGTCCTTAGTGATCTTAGCAACATACATAATTTATGGTAAAAAATGGAAAAGTAGGTCCCCAAATACATGACTGGGCTAAAGGTGGTCTGAAAAGCATAAAGACTACTGCATGACATGGTAATATTGTTATCCACATGCACAAGACTCTATGGAGGAGAACGTTATCAGTGGCTATTAGCCCTAATGGCTCTGTACTACCTCCAGTATCAGAGGCAGTAAGCTATATGCACCAGTTATTGGGGAACATGGTTGGGAGGGTGCTGTTGCACTGTGTCCTGCTTTGTGGGTCCCTGGCTGACAGCTGGTTGAGTGGACAGAGTGCTGGACTAGATGGACCATTGTCTGATCCAGCATCAGGGCACATCTTATGTTCTCATGTTCTTATTTTAACCAGGTAGAAGACGGGCTCGTGTGTTTTTTTTAAGCATACTGCTATGACAACATAGGAAGATACTGTCACTGATAAAGATGAGCCCCACATATGGGGGATGGGACGGTTGCAGAATTTCTTCTCCCTCTGGAGAATTTTTGTGCAATAGTCCTCCCCAATTTCTCTGCCCAAAAGCAGGGTGGAGGATTCTGAGTGGCCATTTCCAGACAGCTCCGCTCTCAAAGTCCTTTGTCCCTTGTTTCCCCAAAGGGCTGTGTTAGATTTCTAAACATTCTCCTTGGAAACTTTATGTGCACATGCTGTTCCTGGACATCCCTGCTCAGCTGGAAGGTGTTCAGTAGTTACCCCAAACTTCATTAAAGCAAATTTATCACAGACTTCCATCTTTCCCTTGCTGTGCAGTTGGGAGCCACGGAATATTTCAGATGGATACTATATTGTCCGCATCTGTTTTCATTTTAAAAGGGAGCAGCTCAGCGTCTTTCAACCTGTGATACAAACACAGCTTCAATCACTGGCGTTCAGGATGGATACAGGCAATAGTTTATTGGGTAAACTAGCCAGTGTGGTGTAGTGGCTAAAGTGTTGGACTGGAAGTCTCCAGGTCAGCCTTCCCTAACTGTAGGCTGTCCAGGTATTTTCCCACCAGCCGCAGCAAGGATGGTGTGTGGTCAGAAAGTTGGGTATTGTATTCAAAAACATAAGAAGGGCACCAGGTCTTAGGTCCTTCGGGGATGTGCAGTTGGCTTCTATTCAGCCTTGCCAGTTGTGACAGAGCAAATTTAGGTTAAATTTAGTTAAATTATGGAACTCACTACCACAAGATGTATTGATAGCAACTAATTCGGATGGCTTCAAAACAGGGTTGGATAAACTCCTGGAGGTAAAGGCTATCAATGGTTAGTAGCCCTGATGGTTGTGTGCTATCTCCTGTATTCGAGGCAGTAAGCCTGTGTGCAGCAGTTGCTGGGGAACATGGGTGGGAGGGTGCTGTTGCAACTCATGTCCTGCTTTGTTGGTCCCCAGCCGACAGCTGGTTGGTCACTGTGTGAACAGAGTGCTGGACTAGATGAACCCTTGGTCTGATCCAGCAGGGCTCTTCTTAAATTCTTATGTCACCTTCTGTCTGATGCTGTACAGACATTAAAAGCATTTTAACCCTGCCTTTTCATAGAATCATAGAATAGCAGAGTTGGAAGGGGCCTAAAAGTTACGTGATGAAACTCCTCTTTTAATCTTTTGGTCTGGAAGACAGACACCCATTTCTAAACTTCTGAAAGAAATTGGATTCATAGAATCATAGAATAGTAGAGTTGGAAGGGGCCTATAAGGCCATGGAGTCCAACCCCCTGCTCAATGCAGGAATCCACCCCAAAGCAGAGAAACAGAGCTGGGTCTCATCAGCATATGGATGGCACCACGCCCCAAATCTTCTAATGACTGGTCCCAATGGCTTTACTGGGAGCAAGATAGAATCCTGCGGCATCCCAGGATACTTGGACAGGGCCAGTCCAAGACATTTCATAGAATCATAGAATAGTAGAGTTGGAAGGGGCCTAAAAGGCCATCAAGTCCAACCCCCTGCTCAATGCAGGAATCCAACCTAAAGCACCCCTGACAGATGGTTGTCCAGCTGCCTCTTGAAATCCTCTAGTGTGGGAGAGCCCACAACCTCCCTAGGTAACTGGTTCCACTGTCGTACTGCTCTAACAGTCAAGAAGTTTTTCCTGATGTTCAGCCAGAATCTGGCTTCCTGTAACTTGAGCCCATTATTCCATGTCCTGCACTCTGGGAGGATTGAGAAGAGATCCTGGCCCTCCTCTGTGTACTTAATAATGTGCTGCTTTTAATAATGTATTAGTTTTAAATGTTTTAATTAGTTATATGATGTTTGCATTTGTGTTTACCCTGCCTCGATCCAGAGGGAGAGGCGGGTAACAAATAAATTTATGATGATGATGATGATGGTTAGTATCTCATGATAAATAAATGGGGAACAGACATTCTGCCTCTTGTTCACACTCTCAAAAGTAGGGCTGCAAAGACTCATTGATTATTTCGTTAGATTAATCCAGCCTACCCCAAATCAGGGCTCTGACTACACATCTCATCATTCCCAGTCACTATGGGATCCCCTCCGGTCTATTATATCTGGGACCTGATGAGACAAACTTCTTCAAGGACATTTTACCAAGGCTTATTTTCCAGATGAAGTGGTCCTAGGAAATAAGTTTCATATACACATTGTCTTGAAACATTATTACCAGCTTAGTTTGGCTTCTTCCACCTAAGAAAGAAAAAGAAAAAAGAAAAGTAAAAGCATTGCCCGTCCACTTTCAAAATGTCAGTTCCTTTGCTGGGGTGGGTGTGATGTTGAAATTCCTTATGCAACCCTGGGATTCATGAATGGAATGCAGAGAAGAATGTCATCGCTAAAGAAAGGAAATAGCTTTTTTTGATCTTCATGTATAAATGTCACCTCGCCAGCTGCCACATGTTCAGACCACCAGGACTGGCTGTAAAAATGTCAGGGCATCCAGTGAAGCACATGGGTGGAAACATTCGCCTTCTCATCCAAAAAGCAACAGATCCCAGCCTTTTCCCAGATAAGGGTCTCCGACCATTGTACCACCCAAGCGTGTCTACAGTGTCTGAGATATTCTTGACTTGAACATGTGTTTGTTCATGGGTGCGTGGGTTAAAGGTTGTGCCTCTGACCCTTTGTGCAAATTTGAGCATCATTTGGGCAAATTCGGACCCGTTTTGTGCAAATTCAGCCTGAATTTTCACAAATTGCTCAGAAATTTGCACCAATTGCAGTACCTCCCCCCACAAAAGAGCAAAATTCCCAGAATACCCGTTGCACACCTGACTCACTGCAGATTGGTATTTACATTGGTGTTTACGGTTCTATAGGTCACTTTTTTCATCCAAAGGCCTTCGAAGCACCTCAAAGTAAAAAACGTGTTTTAAAAAGAATGAGAACAAGCAGGCCAAAAGAATCCCCCCATCAAATATGGAAAATCATAACACAGAGAGCTTATCACCAGTACATCCAGGGGTGATCACATTACACCAGTTTTAAAATCTCTTCACTGGCTGCCCATTAGTTTCCAGGCAAAGTATAAAGTGTGGGTTATTACCTTTAAAGCCCTACATGGTTTTGGGTCCAGGTAACCTTTGGGATCGCCTTCTCCCATACAATCCGCCCCACACACTCAGGTCCTCTGTGGAGAACTTGTTTCAGTCAGCCAAAACTATGCTGATGACTGTTACCCAGAGGACCTCCTCTTTTGTCGCCCCCAGACTGTGAAATGGCCTGCCGGAGGAGATTCATCAACTTAACAATCTCTCTGAGTTTAAGACAACCATAAAGACTAATCTCTTCCAGCAGGCCAACCCAGATGAATGTTAAACCAAGAATGTTTAAGATCTGTTGATAGTTATTTTGATGCTGTATTGATTTTATATGCTCTTTTAATTAATTTTATGTATCCGATTTATATTGTATTGTACTGATATTGTTCCACACTTTGATCCAAAGGGAGAGGCAGGTAAGAAATATTATTATTATTATTATTATTATTATTATTATTATTATTATTATTATTACAAATTGAGGCCAAAGGCCTGGCAAAATTATGTCGTCTTGAAGTCCTGTAATGTAGGGGCCATGCCAAACCCAGGAAGGAGAGAGTTCTGCAGCCTTGGTGCTGCCACCTAGAAGGCCCTGTCCTAGGTCACTGCTAACTGCTTCTCTGATGGTGGCTGGTCATGAAGCAATGCCATCGTAATAAGAAGGCAGGTTTGTATGTGGCTCTTAAGAAATCCTGGGCTCAAACCACATAGGACTTTAAAGTGATAACTACACCTTAGCATTATGCACAGAAATTAATGGTTCCACCATGATTGGGGTGTGTTGTTGTTGTTGTTGTTGTTGTTGTTGTTGTTATTGTTATTGTTATTGTTCCATATTTCTATTGGAGTTGAAATGATCTCCAATCATACATTCATTCATTTCATTTAATATATTTCTATGCTGCCCCATAGCCAAAACTCTCCGGGCGTGTTTGTGTGTCATGTCTAACTCTACTGCCCCTGTTTTGGGAGAAGGTGTTTCAGGTAATCAACCAGAATCCAATTCGGACCTAGAGGAGGTGGCGTCAGACACCAGCCAGCTTCTACCAGTGGGGGAGGAAGCTCTCATGGGTGATTCCTCAGCTGGGAGTCAGCCCTCTCCAGAGCTTATCTCCTCAAGGCCAGATCCTACACACTCAATAGGAAGTGAGGTTTCTTCCGGAGGTGAGCGTCCCGACAAGCTAGCTGATGCTAGGGTCCACTGGAGCGGAAGGAAGGAGTGAGAAAGTTGGTCAAATTAGGATTGCACCAGAACCTGCCTCCGCACCAGGCTCTCTGAAGTTACGGGCATTTGCGAATGAGCTTCCTGTTCTCCTTGGTTGGGCAATTGTCTTGCTTAGTTTGCATAGTTTTGCCTAGGGAGAAGTTTCCAAGAGATTACGCTCTCTTCTGGTAGAAGAGATGTTTGCTGCTTAATAAAAGCTTTGTGGATTACCTAGCAGGCCTTGTCATTTGTCACCCATTGAAAGCAGAAGCTTTCTGAGAAACATGACAGCGGGTGTCACAAAAATAATAAAAAAAAACCGTTGAAATACATTATACAAAGTACAAAAACGCATTTGTGTAAAACCATATAAACAGGCGGACAACACACGCTGACAACATATACCTAAAAACCATCAGCCCTGCCCACTTTGCAGATGTCGGCAGGATCCCTTTCATAATGACGCTTCCCCCATATCATCTCTCCCTCTGTGCAAGCTTATCTTCTTTGCTAAGGCAGATTTTGCCACAAAAGACCTAAGACGAAGGGGAGGGCACCTGCTCTCTGCTGATAAAGTCGATGTTCATGGCAGAGGAAACAATTGTTTTTCATCGCGGTTAATGCCACCCCCTGTTTCCCCCCAGACCTTCCTGAAATAAGCCTAGGTCTACCTTATAGAAATCCCTCTGATCTTCTAAGCCAGAGGGAAACTCTCTCCTGGATGTTCTTGTTATTCTCTTTGACCCCGGAGGCCCGGCCAATCTCTCCATCTCCCCCAAACCGCCCCTAGCTTTCCGTCTGCCAAACTTGGAAAGAATAGCCCATTCAGCCCCCATGTGCAGCATTTGCCTTGATAGCATCTCGAACGAGCCCTGTCGAAAATGGGAATCGACGTCGCTTCTCCTGTTGCTGTGAAGACACAGTGGTCTTAATGGATGCCATCTTTTGTACCGGGGGTTCTTTGTTCCCTTCTTTTGTGTGCGTTAACCATATTCTTCAGGGCCACCTCCCTCTCTCCATCGCTAAAAATGCAGATTGGTTACGTTTCCGGCTCATTCAGTCCTCCCCCTGCCTTGGGGATATATCTTCCCTTTTAAAAACCTGCCATTCTATATCCTTTTCCTTCTTGGGGCCAAGGAGAGGTTTTGGACTGCAATTGTTTCCTACATGCTCCACATTTTGTGAGATGGAAACGTACACACTCTCCCACTCCAAGCACGCATGCACACACATACACATTCACTCAGTCACATTCTCTCTCTCTTTCTCTTAACATCATGGGAGAAAGTAGGTCCTTAAAGTGAAGCGTGAGGAATCTAGGGGTCTGCTTCCATAAAGTCATTTATTTATTTATTTATTACACTTATATACCACTCCCATAGCCAGGGCTCTCTGGGCAATTTACAGAAATTCTAAAATTGAGATAAAAACAAATATACAAAATTTAAAACTCTAAAACACAGAACATGCACTCATAAAGCATTAAAAACCGTTAAAAAACTAAACATGTGGGTGATTACGATGTGCCGCCATATGCCTGGGCAAAGAGGAAAGTCTTAACCTGGCGCCGGAAAGATAGCAGCGTTGGCGCCAGGTGAGCCTCGTCAGGGAGATCATTCCATAGTCTGGGGGCCACCACCGAAAAGGCCCTGTCCCTCGTTGCCACACTCCGAGCCTCTCTCGGAGTAGGCACCCGGAGGAGGACCTTCGATGTTGAACGTAGTGACCGGGTATATTCACGTCAGGAGAGGCGTTCCGTCAGGTATTGTGGTCCCAAGCCGTGTAAGTCTTTATAGGTCAAAACCAGCACCTTGAATTGGGCTCGGAAACATACAGGCAGCCAGTGCAAGCGGACCAGAGCAGGTGTTATATGGTCAAACCTTCTGGTTCCCGAAATCAATCTGGCTGCTGCATTTTGCACGAGCTGCAGCTTCCGGACTGTCTTCAAAGGCAGCCCTACATAGAGTGCAGTTTAAATTATGGCATTTTCTCTGATGCAGTTTTAATGATGGCATTTTTAAAAATAAATAGACAATTTCAGTGGGAAGGATAGTTAAGAACATAAGAAGAGCCCTGCTGGATCTGACCATGGGTCCATCTAGTCCAGCACTCTGTTCACACAGGGGCCAGCCAGCCATTGGCCAGGGACCAACAAGGCAGGACATTGTGCAACAGCACCCTCCTGCCCATGTTCCCCAGCAACTGGTGCACAAAGGTTTACTGCCTCGGATACTGGAGATAGCACACAACCATCACGGCTAGTAGCCATGGATAGCCTTTGTTTCCAAGAAGAAGGAACATGTGTGTGTGTGGTGGGGAAAGCTCACCATCTGATACAGACTTGAATCGGAACAAGCTTTGGTGTGTTCACGTTTTGCTGATTTACACCTCCCCACTCATGGGCCATGTGTTGTCCACCTCTGCTTCAGAAGGATCCCCCCTGCCCCCCCCAAAAAATCAGATTCCATTGATGGGTGGACAGTGGAATGGAAAGGCATCTGACAATCTGCAAAACTCTGGCCGTTGCTAGATGAGGTCTTAGCGCGGTGTGAAGCCCGGTCTCCCTCCTGTGCATCCAGATGACGCACAGGGGATTCCGGGGTCAGGCCGGGCTAACGCCTCCCTTAACCCAGGATAAGCGGATTTGCTTATGGCCTGGCTTTTATGGCCCGGCCAGGGCTGCAGAAGGTCTAGCAGGGTCCGTGGCTTTTCCCGGCTGCACGCTCGCGAGTAGCTGGGAGAAGCCACGGGCTGGGCACAGCGCTCATAGGAGCGCTGTGCCCATCGGGCCGGGGGGGGGAATCACAGGGGGGGAAGATAGGGGCTGGGGGAAAGGCCAGAACTGGCAGGAGAGGGGGGGAAGAAGGACGGGCATGGGCACCGGCATCGGGGATGGGGGATGGGGCGGGGAAGAAGGACGGGGGACAAGGCATGGCGGATGGGGGAGAACGGGCGAGGGAGCGGGCAGGGGGGCATCAGGCATTGGGGGAATCGGGCAGGGTGAGCGGGGACCCTATATTTATTTTTAAGAAGACTTACCTTCTCCGGCGGTGCGCTCCTGCACACATGGCCCTTTAAGGCTAAAAAAAAATGGCAGATGCGACGGGGTTTCCCCTTGCCCCGTCGCGTGTTACGTCTGGAAGAGGGCGACGGCACGCGATAGCTGTAGCGCTCCGTCACCCCGACTCCCAGACAGATTATCCAGTAAGTCTAGCAAGGCCCTCTGATGGAATGGATGTTGCACAATCCCAAAACCGCTGGTTGCAAAGCCCATCCTCTATCACTGAGTTTCCAGACAGCCGTCCTTTGTCTCACTCACTCATTCAGGCTGATGCGCCTCTTGCCCCCTTGCGCATTGCAGCCACGTTTGGCAGAAGACTGTGCTTGGCACGTACGGGAATTCTCACTCCCCTCTACTCTTCCATCTTTCCGTAATAAAATCATAGCATCACATTCCAATGGGTGAGCTGTCTTAGACAGTTGCAGGAAAGCTCACCCATACAAACAAAGTCTTGCGACATCTTGAACATGAACAGCTTTACAGTGGCATCAGCACTTGCGGGCTGGAGACCACCTCATCCAATATGTGTTTACCAACCGGTTGACATGATGCCATCAACCAATACTTTCAGATTTGATTACTCAAACATGGCTAGCCTAAAACTAGTGAGGAAACATGCCCGTAACAGCCTGGAAAGGATCTAATTATGGGAGAGATTATTAAAACAATGTGTTTTGGCAATGGCTCGGCAACTCTGAAATGTCAATTCCAATCCATTCTCCAAAATTAGACGTGCTACTATTTTTGAAACAAAGCAATTGTTGAGATATTAGTAACTGTAATTTCAGGCGAAGCGCTGTAATTTGAACTAGGTTGTAATATCCCTCAAGTGAACGTAACAGCAATAGGAATGAACAACCGACCCGTGATTATAGCTTGTCATATCATCAAGTGCCTTGAATTTTTCCTAGAGCGTAGGGTTGGACCTTGCTAAGGGTCAACAGTTCTTCATAAGGCCGTAAGAAGAGTCATGTTGGGATACACCAAAGACATATCGAATGCAGCATTCTCTTCTCACAGGCCCTGGCTAGACCAGGCCTATATCCTGGGATCATCCCTGTGTAACCATACAGGGGATCCTGGGAGCAGACAGGGATGACCCCTCCATTTGCCTGGGATAATCCTTAGGTCTAGCTAAGGCCTAAGTGTCCAAGTCGATGCCTCTGGGAAGCCACAAGCAAAACATGACTTGAACACCCTGTCCCGCTGTCTCTCCCCAGATATTGTTCAGAAACATACGGCCTCTGACCCTGGAGATGATATTGTTAGAGGTCAGGCAGGCGCCAGGGTTATATTGCTTCCAGCACCTCCTGAAAACGTTGCTGTTTCAGGAGGCATCTGGTGAATGTCCACCCGCAGTTTTACCAGAACTGGGGTTTTATTTTACCAGTAGTGGGATTTTATTTTAGGATGTTTTTAAGATGTTTAACAATGTATATTATGTTCTTAATTCAGTTTTATGTATTTTATATTTGCTATTGTTCCCCGCCTCAATCGAAATGGAGAGGCGGGTAAGAAACTATTATTATTATTATTATTATTATTATTATTATTATTGGAACTTTTAAAAGTATATTTTGAATATGGTGTGTTTTTTTTATTCTTTTATTCTATGTGTTGTTTCACTGCTCTGAAATCTTTTAGATAGGGAGCGGTATAGAAGTATTGTAAATAAATGAGTAAATAAATTAATTAAATGTCGCCATCATAACTAGCAGCCATTGGTAGTCTTCCCCCTCCATGAATTTGTTTAAAGGCATACAGATTAGTGGTATTTATTTATTTATTTATTTACAAGATTTATATACTGCTCCCTACCTAAAATAGATCCTGGAGCAGTGCAGATAGGGATAAACAGTAAAAAGAAAGAACATTAATAGAGCAAATTAAAATTGTCCGATATAAAACGAAGGACCGATAAAAACAGTGGCTAGTTGGATGAGGAAGGCTTCTTGAAAGAGAGTTGTTTTCAGAAGGCCCTGCAAACAGCCTAGTGTTGGTGCCTGCCTGACCTCTAGGGGCAGCGAGTTCCAATGAGAAGGGGCCACCACACTAAAGGCTCTTCTCTTGTTGCATTCCAATCGAGCCAAAGTTCTATGTGGAACCACCAGGAGCATGCCTTCTGACAACCTCGGTGATCAGGCAGGATGGTAAGGGAGAAGACACTCTCCCAGATATCCTGATCTCAAGTCGTTTAGGGCTTTGTACACTAGTACCAAAACCTTACCTGACCTGATAGCCAATAGGCACCCAGTGCAATTCCAGCCTCCTTGACATATTCTCAAGCTGTATACTAGGGCTGCACAAATCCCCCAAAACTGTGTGGCCCACTTCAGTCCAAATACGAGGCAGTCCATTGGATTCCCCTCCCTCTCTCTCTCTCCCTCTCTCCCTTCTGACTCACCCCTTGAACCCAGAGCCACCATCACTGCAGCCCATGGGGCTTACCTCTGCTGTCCATCCTCCTCTATTAGAGCCGAGATTTAAAAGTAAGACTTTTCATAGATCTACAGTTACCATAATGAGCCATTTCTTTAATATGTGACCATAGATCTATAGAAATGAAAGAGCTCCCATCTGATTTTTGAATTGCGGCTCTGATAAAGAGGACAAGTGGTAAACTTAAGTCCCAAGGGCAGTGGGTCTGGGTTTGGGGGGGGGGAGCCAAGGGAGGGAGGAAGAGAAGTGTGCAGGGAGTCCACTGGACTCCCGGTCAGCCTTGCATCTGGGTTTCCCGGACATCCATCATACAACTGCATGGCAGGCATCTAGGAACCTGAAAGGGCTGACCCACTTCAGGAGGGCTGAACCTCACTTCGGGTTCTGTTCCAAAGCGAGGTGGCCCAGCCCCAAAGAACCCCAAGTGAAATCAGGTCTATTCCAGAGGCTCCAAAACAGCCTCCAAAGTGCATAGCCCTACTGTGTACCCATAACCATCATCATCATCATCAAAAGAATCTAATCTTGGGAGCCTTGAACTCCAGATGGGGAAGCCACCAGGCAACCAACAGGGATAATTAAGTGGTTTGGTTTCATTTCCTGCCAGAATGCCAAGAGCTTTTTACTCGTCTTTCTGTTCTTTTTTGGTCTTTGGATAAAAGATGTTGAAATGGCAAAATTCGAGTAAAAAAAATGCTTTTCAGATGTGGAATGTGTGGAGGAGCAATTCCCAGCCCTGTGCCCTTATGGAAGAATCTGCGATCCCTATGTCGCCTGCAGCACAGGCGAGCATTTCCCATGATTCTCCAACAGACACACTTGCACATTCTTCACCAAACTCTCATTTCCACCCCCAGAAGACCTTCACGAAGAGAGCAGTTCAAGGCACCCCCTGGCATTGGCTCTTCCCTTTGGTTCTGTAAGTTCTTGGCAACGGGGAAGCATTGCTGTGGATTGTGCTAATGAGTTCAATGATCTTAGAAAAAAAGAAAGAAAGAAAAAGTGGAGTTCCAGAAGGACGCTGTAATACCCAAGCTGAAGAAAGAGAGGGATTCTCTGAGTTATTTTATTTATTTTATTTTATTTATTTATTACATTTCTATACCGCCCAATAGCCGAAGCTCTCTGGGCGGTTCACGAAAATTAAAACCATGAAGAGCATAATAAAACAACCCACAGTTTAAAACCCAAATACAAAATGCAATATAAAAAGCACAACCAGGATAAAAACCACACAGCAGAAATTGATATAGGATTAAAATACAGGATTAAAACTGCAGAGTTTAAATTTAGATGTTAAAATACTGAGAGAATAAAAAGGCGACGAAAAGAATACAGTGTAGGCACCAGGCGGACCTCTCTGGGGAGCTCGTTCCACAGCCAGGGTGCCACAGAAGAGAAGGCCCTCCTCCTAGTAGCCACCTGCCTCACTTCCTTCGGCAGGGGCTCACGGAGAAGGACCCCTGAGGATGACCTTAGGGTCCGGGCAGGTACATATGAGAGGAGGCGTTCCTTCAGATAGCCTGGCCCCAAGCCATTTAGGGCGTTAAATGTTAATACCAGTACTTTGAATCGGGCCCGGACCTGGACTGGCAGCCAATGAAGCTGGAAAAGGACTGGCGTGATGTGATCTCGCCGGCCAGTCCCTGTTAGTAAATGGGCTGCCCTGTTTTGTACCAGCTGAAGCTTCCGGACCATTTTCTAAGGCAGCCCCACGTATAACGCATTGCAGTAATCCAAACGAGAGGTTATCAGAGCATGGATAACTGTAGCTAGGCTATCTCCGTCCAGATAAGGGCGCAGTTGGCATATCAGCCTAAGCTGATAAAAGGTGCTCTTTGCCACTGAGTTCACCTGTGCCTCAAGTGACAGTTCTGGATCCATGAGCACCCCTAAACTATGGACCCGATCTTTTAGGGATAGTGCAACTCCATCCAGGACAGGGCAAATAGTAGCAAAGGTTGAGGTCTGGCTATTGGAGACACTGTGCGTTCCCAGTGTTTGAATGTATGGACACAGTGCATGTGACCTTCTCTATCAAGACATGTCTTTTGTTCTGCATAACAAAGGTGGGAAGTGGAAGGAAAGAACTTCCCCCACTTTCGGCTGGAAATATGCCCATGTTAGGAGAGGTGGAGATGGCACAGCAAAAAGAAAAAGCACCAGTAAGAATGTAAGAATTGTTTGGCAGGGTCAGACCCATGTCTGTCTTGCTCAGCGTTCTCTTTCCAATTGTAGCCAGAGGCAAGAGGCAGTTCTGGACATCAGAAAGGCAACTCCCAGACTAGGACTGAACTGAAATTTCTCAGTAGACTTTTTTTTTCCCCTCTGAGAAAAATATCTGTTTGTTTTTCTCACCACCCTGAGAAAAAGAGGGCCAGTTTGAAGAGTATTCACTACCGCGGTTATGGTGGTAGCCACCATTTCCCCCCATCCCACAATGCCCCAGAATGAAGTCAGTGGTGGGGGGCATTCTGGGGGATGCAAAATGGTGGCCAAGGAAGAAGTTGTGCCACCACCCCTGCAAATGATGGATTCCGCCTTTGAGAAACTGCTGGAAAATATATAAACGGATAAATTTGGTGAAATCCCCCCTTCCCTTTAAGAACATAAGAACATCAGAAGTGCCCTGCTGGATCAGACCAAGGGTCCATCTAGTCCAGCACTCTGTTCACACAGTGGCCAACCAGCCATCGGCCAGGGATGAACAAGCAGGACATGGTGCAACAGCACCCTCCCACCCATGTTCCCCAGCAACTGGTGCACACAGGCTTACTGTCTCAGATACTGGAGGTGGCACATAACCATCAGGGCTAGTAGCCATTGATAGCCTTCTCCTACAGGAATGTATTCAATAAATTCTCTTTTCAAAATCAGAGTGGAGACTTTCAAGTTAAAAGGAAGCCAGATTCCAGCTCAAGTTAAAGGGCTCAAGTTAAAGGAAGCCAGATTCCAGCTGGATATCAGAAAAAACTTCCTGACTGTTAGAGCAGTACGACAATGGAATCAGTGACCTAGGGAGGTGGTGGGCTCTCCCACACTAGAGGCCTTCAAGAGGCAGCTGGACAACCATCTGTCAGGGATGCTTTAGGGTGGATTCCTGCATTGAGCAGGGGGTTGGACTCGATGGCCTTGTGGGCCCCTTCCAACTCTGCTATTCTATGATTCTATGATTCTAAGAGCCCATTTGCTCACAGTTCTATGTCAACACCCTGTGCTCCACCCTGGATATTTGGTGTCTGGGGTTGAACAGTTTGGTTCCCTCACATTTTCCACCTTGAATTGGTTAGCTACGATGAGGGAAAGGACCTTGAACTAGATCAACATTCTGCAATGAGTTGTCTTCCAGCTGTTTTGAACTCTGACACCCAGCTTTCTGGACCATTGTCCGCTTTGGCTGGGGCTGATGGGAGTTGTAGTCCAAAACTTCTGGAGCGGAAGACTAAGCTATATGGTTCCTTGGTCCAATACAGCATGGCTCTTCTTACGTTTTTAAGATAAGGATTGCGCAAAACTCTGTATACCCAAAAGTGTGACAAACGTTAAAAATAATAATGATCTGAAATAAAGTTCAAAGAACTGAAAATATTGAATCTTCAGATTTCCCTCTGAGATCAAATTCTTGCTGCATTCCCCACCTCCACCTGGGTTGATTCAAGTGTCTTTAACGCAAGGAATACAAAGAGAGCATTTCATACCTCCCCGGTGTTTCCAGGTTTGTGTCTGGATCTCATAAGGGATGAAGGGATCCTTTATTGATTTTTTGGCAAATCCTAAAGGAACCTTTTGACAAGTTGATGACCCCGGTTTCCTTCACCCTGTTTTGTCTGAGTTTTCCTGTCTCACAGAAATGGAGAATATGGAAGGGGCGGGTGGTCAAGGAGAGACTGAGAGTACTTCAGTGGGCCCCTTGGATATTTGATCCTGCAACACGCTTTCATGGATGTTAAGAAGAGAGTTGAAATGTATGGTCTGGGCGATGTAGGATTGGAGATGTCATAACTGTGAATGGGTTAACTCTTTCACCTTGAGGGAGAGGGCAACCCACATGCATAGTTCAACTTTTGACTGGGTGGGCTGATAGATTTTGCAGGGATTGTCGAGGTCCTATCCCAAAGCGAACACCTCATAACAAGCGCCCATCCATGGAAAAGCAGTTCCCTGAGGTTACGTCAGTCTTCCATGAGAACCTGTTTATCACCATATAGAGAAGACGACTGAACTTTTCCAGTGGGCTTCTAGTTACAATGTTATTCGCTAGGAGGAAGGGCACAAACCCAATAAAGAATGGAGATTTTGCTCAGGTCACTTTTTAATGCGAACTTACATAGTGTTGTACTTTCAAACCAGTACATGGACCCAAACTCCTTTGAAATTTCGATTTCTCAAAAGTTTGAAGTATTCTCTGATGTGTACATAGGTATTAGTGGCACATGCACACAAAAATGCATGTAGTTGTGGAAATAAAGCTCAAAATGCATTATATTAGCACAAATGCTTGTGAAAAGGTGTATACTAGGCATGATTAGGGCTGTGCATGGATCCCCCCCCGAACCGCTTCGTGGCCCAATCTGCAACTTTCGTATCAGGCTGATCTGCTTCGGGCTGATCCAACCCTCCCCTGCTCCGCTCCACGGAGCAAGATCCAGAAGGGCGGATCAACATTTTGCCTCCCCTTCTCTGCTTACTTGCCTCCGTGGTGGGCAGCGGAAGCAGGTAAGTGGGGAAGGGGGGGCAAAATGGTGCCCAAATAAGCCCCCTCCTCCTTACCTGGCTCTGCCACCATCGCTGCATGGACTGCGGGGGGCGACACAGCCAGGTGAGCCCCCCTCCCCCCACTTACTTGCCTCTGTGGCAGTCCGGCACAGGCTTCAACTGAGGGGCAGGGCTCAAACCGGAAGAGCAGGCCACGGACCGCCACGGAGCCAGGTAAGTCCCCCTCCCCCCACTTACCTGCTTCCGTCGCGGTCCATCGCAGGCTTCAACTGAGGGCCAGGCCTCAAAGCGCAAGCAGGCCATGGCCTGGTTCCGCGTTGAGGCCTGGCCCTCAGTTGAAGCCTGTGACGGACCGCGACGGAGGCAGGCAAGCCCCCCTGCCCCCTTACCTGGCTCCGCCGCTGTTGCAGCATGGACTGTGGTGGCGGTGGCGCCAGGTGAGCCCTCCTCCCCCCCTTACCTGTGTTTGGAGCTCCAGATGGAGGCAAACCGCTTCACCTCGATCCGCAGCTCCCCCGACTCGATCTGGATCTGCCTTTGGTGGAGGCAGATTGGGTCGGTCCGCTTCGGATTCGCTATCCGAATCGGAGCAGTGCACAGCCCTAGGCATGATTGCATACAAAACCCCATGAGTCAGGAGATATGAGCGCACAAAGGCATTTACATTTCTCCTATGTATTTTGCTCTGGCGAAAATTGAAATTATACTCTTACTTGAATTGCCCTGAGAGAGGACTTTAGAAGTCCAAAACGCGTTGGTAAATACAAATAAATATTTCCTAGACATATCTCCATTTCCACCCCCTTGCCCTTGGCCTTTTTTTTTTTTTTTTTTGCTTGCAGTTCATGAGCAAAGCAAGCTGGATTCTGGGGGTGTTGAGTTGCGAAAAGCTCAGCAGATTTGACCCTCCCGGATGGATTCCTCCTCCATTGCTATACTGTATTTCTTAGGCCATAGCTACACTGGGCTAGGGTGACCAACTGTCAGGATTTCCCCGGATTTGTCCTGGTTTTTGTTCTTTCCATGGTGTCAGGGGGGATTTTCGATAATTTTCAATAATGTCCTGGAATGACACACCTTCCTCTTTAAGGCTTCCATTAGCATGGCAGGAGGGAATGACATGCTTTCTTGAGGCACATCATTCCCCCACCCCGAGCTCCAATTGAGGTCTTAAAGGGGAAAGTGGGTCATTCGTGGACATTATAGAAAAGGCCCCCATTGGAGTGGATGGTGGTGGTGCAGAATGAAATCCTTTCCCCTCCTCCACTCCAATCGGGTTCTTTAAGGTGGCGGGGGAATAACGTACTTTCTGCAGGACTCAGAAAGCTGCTTCCCCACACGCACACTAGGTATCCTCTTTTTTGGTTTCCCAAATATGGTCACCCTACACTGGGCGAAATCCCCGGGCGATCCCCGGGATCTCCTCTGTGTGTCCATGTGACACACAGGGGATCCCGAGATCATCCCTCCCTCGCCCTGGGATCTTGCCCTCCTCTTTAGGCCTGGTTTTTCTGCGATCTTGGGCTGAGCCCAAGACGGCAGAACATGTGGCCAGGTGCCGCGGTTTGTCTCGGCTCCTCGCGGTTCCTCACAAGGAGCCAGGAGCCACGCACAGGGTGCAGAGCTCCTCAGGAACACTGCGCCCATCGAGGGGGGGGGGTGGAGCGGGGAAATTAAATTATTTTCAAAAAAATCCTTACCTTTTGCGCACGAGCACTCGTGCACATCTTCTCCTTTAATAAAATTAAAATATGGTGGGCGCGGCACCTCTCTCTCTGAGGTCGTCACATGCTGTGTGTAAACTGTGGGCGGATCTCACGATAAAACCATCCCAAGATCCTCACCCCTATGTCGCTGACTAACAGGTAGGGCTAGCTAAGGCCTTACATTGAGATCCAGCTCTGAATTTTATTTTATTTTTATTTATTTTTATTTATTACATTTTTATACCGCCCAATAGCCGAAGCTCTCTGAATGCCTTATGGGCAGAATAGCCAAGGTATAAGTTACTTACCACTTCTACAACTTGCCCACCATAGAATCATAGAATAGTAGAGTTGGAAGGGGCCTACAAGGCCATCCAGTCCAACCTCCTGCTCAATGCAGGAATCCACCCTAAAGCATCCCTGACAGATGCTTGTCCAGCTGCCTCCCAAGGTAACTGATTCCATTATCGTACTGCTCTAACAGTCAGGCCTTTTTTCCTTATGTTCAGCTGGAATCTGGCTTCCTTTAACTTGAGCCCGTTATTCCGTGTCCTGCACTCTGGGAGGATCGAGAAGAGGTCCTGGCCCTCCTCTGTGTGACAACCTTTTAAGTCTTTGAAGAGTGCTCTCATGTCTCCCCTCAGTCTTCTCTTCTCCAGGCTAAACATGCCCAGTTCTTCCAGTCTCTCTTCATAGGGCTTTGTTTCCAGATCTGCTGATTCTGAGTTGTTGACCTCATCCAAATCCCACAGATCCATAAGCCAAAGCACCCCTCTAGGGGTAACCTCAAAAGCCCACAACCACCTTGCGTGCTAGAGAAATCCCATGGAAATATACCCCCACATTGTGGTGCAGAGCATAGTTAAACTAGCCGGGAAAGCCCTTTGGGAAGAGAAGAGAATTCCTTGTTTTGTGCTGAGTCACAAAACCACAGCCTCCCACAGAGAGCAGCCGCCAAAATGAGACAATGGGTTTTTAACTTTTACGAAAAGTCATTTCTAAAAGGGGGAGCGACACGGAAGGAATGAAGTAGGTCACATTGGGCAAGATATATCTGTGTACCCTTGATCTGCCATCATGAGTTGCCCTGTTTAATTATGGCCAACAGATAGGGATGGCACAGGTGTCCCGTTGTGGCTGGGCCCCCTGGCTGTCACGCTGCAGACCCCAGTACTTGCCTGAATTGGGCCATGCTGAGCTAGGGTGACCCTATGGAAAGGAGGACAGGGCTCCTGTATCTTTAACAGTTGCAAAGGGGATTCCAGCAGGTGTCATGGGTATGCATGCAGCACCTGGCGAAATTCCCTCTTCATCACAACAGTTAAAGCTGCAGGAGCCCTGCCCTATTGATGAGATACAAAAGAGGGCAGGGCTCCTGCAGCTTTAACTGTTGTGATGAAGAGGGAATTTCGCCAGGTGCTGCATGCATACAAATGACAGCTGCTGAAATTCCCTTTTCTATGCAGCTGTTAAAGATACAGGAACCCTGTCCTCTTTTCCATAGGGTCACCCTAGCTGAGCTAGCCTTGGGCCAATACCTTGGTCTCACAGGACCAGAAGGATGCAGCCAGCACCAGGGACAGGCCCGCAACTGAATGCTCTTGAACCTTCAAGAGCAGTTGGGTGCAATTCTGCTTTGACCTGTGCCCTTTGCCTTTTCATGGTGGCCACCATTACTGCAGCAGCAGAAAATACGGCATTTCCCCAAGGCTGGAGAAATTGCATTTCTCTCCCCTCTCCGTGTTGACGAAGCCCTTAAAGGCCATAGCTAGATGGGGCGAAATCCCGGGGTGATCCCCAGGATTGTCCCTGTGTGTCTTATGATGCACAGGGGATCCTGGGATGAGGGAAGGATGATCCCTCCTTTGCCCTGCAATCTCACCCTACCCTTTAGGCCCAGTTTTTCCATGGTCTCGAGTGTGTAGCCATGCACCCTTTGGGAAATCATAGAATCATAGAATCATAGAATAGTAGAGATGGAAGGGGCCTACAAGGCCATCGAGTCCAACCCCTGCTCAATGCAGGAATCCACCCTAAAGCATCCCTGACAGATGGTTCTCCAGCTGCCTCTTGAAGGCCTCTAGGGTGGGAGAGCCCACCACCTCCCTAGGTAACTGATTCCATTGTCGTACTGCTCTAACAGTCAGGAAGTTTTTCCTGATGTCCAGCCGGAATCTGGCTTCCTTTAACTTGAGCCCGTTATTCCGTGTCCTGCACTCTGGGAGGATCGCGAAGAGATCCTGGCCCTCCTCTGTGTGACAACCTTTCAAGTATTTGAAGAGCGCTATAATGTCTCCCCTCAACCTTCTCAATCACACACACCCCATGCCAATTGGGGCCTTAAAGGCCCTCTTAACCTTGCATTGAGAGGGCCTTTAAGGCCTTGATTGGTGTTGTGGAGGGAGGCAAAGTGCACTTTCCACGAAGGTTGGGGGGAGGTGAGACATGGCCTGCGGTACCCTCTTGCCATACATACAAGTTCTCCGACTTTATTGTTTTTGATCTTTTCCAGAGGTGCTGTTCGGGTGGGAGGAAAGAAGACAAAGAATCACTTCCAACATCCTGACAGGAACTGCTTATGCCACGACGGAACGCTCAAACCACAAACCCTTGCGCAAAATGGTCATTGCTCCAAATCATGTTCGGTAACAGCTCTGGCATTGCTTTGTCTGCCTTTGAAGCTGATACAACCCCACTAGGATTGCAGTAAGGGGTGCCAAGCCTCCCCCATTAATGTCAAAAAGCGCACCCACCCCCTCTCCCCACCCACCCCTGGCCAGGGATTAGCAGCCTTTTAATCACTTTTGCTGGATCTTTGTCTTTGGATTTAAATAGATGATCTCATGCGCTGTAAAGGCTTGCTGTGTGCCAATATGCAAGTGGCAACACGAGAACTGGAGAAGCACGATTGAGGAAAGGGCCTCAGAGCAGCTCCACCGGAGGTGATAAGGATGCCCACTTAAGGGTCACCAAAGGAGAGTGCAAAAGAGCAAATGGTTTTCATTTGGATAGAAGTACAGTGCAAATCTCTATAGTGTGGAAGACAGTGGCTAAGCTGAGCTTGCTGATCGCTCTGCTGACCAGATGCTCAACGGAGGGATGTCATAGAATCATAGAATCATAGAATAGCAGAGTTGGAAGGGGCCTACAAGGCCATCGAGTCCAACCCCCTGCTCAATGCAGGAATCCACCTTAAAGCTTCCCCAACAGACGGCTGTCCAGCTGCCTCTAGTGTGGGAGAGCCCACAACCTCCCTAGGTCACTGGTTCCATTGTCGTACTGCTCTAACAGTCAGGAGGTTTTTCCTGATTCCAGCTGGAATTTGGCTTCCTGTAACTTGAGTCTGTTATTCCGTATCCTGCACTCTGGGAGGATTGAGAAGAGATCCTGACCCTCCTCTGTGTGACAACCTTTTAAGTATTTGAAGAGTGCTCTCATGTCTCCCCTCAATCTTCTCTTCTCCAGGCTAAACATGCCTAGTTCTTACTGTCTCTCTTAGACCTTTCAGGTCTAAGGTCTAAGAGAAACCTTTCAGTCTCTCTTAGACCTTAGGTCTAGCTGTGGCCCCAGTGTTTGAATTATGGGGGACATGATGGGGGAGGAACTTAATGAAATCCCCCCTCTAATTTCCATCATTTTATGCCAAAGAACACCCTCGCCCAAGTAGGCTTCAAAAAACAGTGCATGTGGGGAAGAGCTCACAAAATAAAGGGTGGCCCCTCTACTCTCCACGCTACAGTTTCTGAAACAGGGAAGACCTCGTCCAGAATCTTTCTCCTTTCCATTCCTCAGTTTGAAAGGCACCTCTGCTGACAGCTAGGAAAGGCAGTGACGACGTGAACTCCAAAGTCAATCAATCAGAATCTTCAACAGTCCTCAGCTTTGCAACTGGCGAGTCAGCAAACGGGATGAAACGGAAGTTTCGTGTGGGCTAGAGCGTGACTTATGCTCCTTCATAGGTTTTGTAGGTTCAGTTCCAGGCCCTGTAGGCAGCCAGCTCTTAATGCAGTGACCCCAACCACTTCCTTTGGGTGTCTCTGATCCACCTTCGGGTTGTGGTGACATCGGGCCTCCACAAACACGGCCTGTTGATGTACTCGGAGAACAGTGTTTACTTAGCTTGTTGGGAGCTCTTGGGATTTCCCATAATAGAAGCTGCTGACCTCCAAAGTTCTCAGAAGTGTGGTCCGTCGGAGATTCTGGTTGCAGCGAAATGCTGACAGTGAGTGGAGAGCAAAATAATAATAATAATAATAATAATAATAATAATAATAATAATAATAATAAGGTACTGTTATTAGGGATGTGCCTGAAAGAACTCTGTTTATTGGGCAAGAAGCGTTGACATACTCACACATGGGGACGTACCACTGGTTCCAAAGTATATGGTCTGAAGTTATGTTGTGCGAGAACCTTGCTGAAGCCACATACACTTGGATCCTGGTGGATGAGAAGCCACCTAGATCCCAACTGTGATCCACAACGGAAGAAAAATGGGGGTATAAGCCTCTCGGCTGTGAAAGCAGTATATAAAAGGCAGGAGCCACACCAAGCAGGACATAGCAGTATGAAAGCGGTCTATGGTATGTGTCGATGAGCCCCAACAGTTCAATACCTCTATAAAGCAGTAGTGTGGCTCCTGCCTTTTGTATAACACTTTCATAGTGCCATATACTGCTCAGTGTAGATTAGGCCTCAGAGTCACTGTGTCGTGGGTTGCATATTGGTTTGGGAAATGAATTACTCCTCCATCATTCTCCAAAGTGGAGAACCAACCCCTGACCCTTGATGAGATTTAGAACATCCCCCCCTTCTACCACCCTCAGGACTAGAACCTTACTTGTGAAAGACGTTCCTCGTCTTTTAACCTTATTCGAAGCAGATATCCCACTACCACAAATTACAGCTCATTGAACTGTATGTGTTATTACCCTGGTTACCAGAAAGGCAATAATAATACCCAATCCACAGGGAATGGAGGCCGTGGTTGCATCAGCTGTTTCCATCGGGCTGATAAGTCTGTTTTTATCTCAGTGTCTGGAAATGCAAAGTCAGACACACCTGGATGGACCATTTGGGCTCTTCTACAAAATCCCTCTTTGTCCTAAAATCAAGACATCAGACCCGATCTGTCGGTCCTGAGGTTGTGGAGGGGGGGGGGGCAGAGAATAGTCAGACGTATTTGTCACTGGTTGTATGTGTGCATTGGTGCTGGGGGAGGAAGGAGGCCGTCTACAAGAAAAGGCTGGGATTACGTGTGGAGTAACCTTCTAATGAGACAGAGATGTCGTAACATAAAACCACTCCGTCGAACAATAGAAAAGGTGCTGCGATGTTTGAAAGGCCGTCAGAGGGCGAACACTCTTCTAGGATTCATGCACAGGTCATTCCATGTGCTTGAGAAACCTCCCCTCTCCTTCCACTGTTCCCCCCCCCCCAATTTATAACAGGTTACGGAGAGGGCAAGGGGACTTTAATGAGGTGAAATAACAGATTTCAAGTTCCTCGAAATTACGAGTGTGCCAGGGAGGGAAATAAAGCCGCTTTCAGCCGCGGCACCTTCTCCGAGGCGAGGCGAAAAGCAGCCCAATGTTCTCCTGGTGGACGAGGCTTTGCGGAAGGCATTCAGGGATTAATTAGCATGTTCGGGCTTTGGGTGGATGGACGAAGGAAATTGGTCGGGGGTGAGATCATCTAATGAAAGCTTTGCCAAGGGGTGTAGGAAAGACCATTGAAAGCTTCCTGTTTACAGACGGGACTTTCTTTGGGTGAATGGAAACCCTGCCCTCCCACAAACCCCTGCATTGATTTACAAATGAAGCCCCTGCCCTGTTCGGCTGAAGGAGAGGCATGCCTCAAAAACCCGACCAGAGAGACAAGCGGATTGTCCAAAGCCAAAGAAAGCATGTATTATTATTTATTTTATTTACTTATATAGCACCATCAGTGTACATGGTGCTGTACAGAGTAAAACAGTAAATAGCAAGACCCTGCCGCATAGGGTTCCAATCCTATGGCTGGAGTCCTATCGATTTCAGTGGGATTGCGATGGGATTTCTTCTTTCCAATCAAAGGGCCGATGTTTCATTGCAAGCTACTTTATGGATGGACAAATGTCAGTTTCTCTTTCCCCCAAAGTTCGTTCCATCGCTTTGAGGAAGACTTGCCTTGAGCATCCTTAGATGACATCACACTAGGACGCAGCCAGATTTGGCCGAGGCAGGAAGCCAATTAGAGTGAAGGTAACGTACTGCGTTGTTCAAAAGGGAAATCGTAGCCAACCAGTGACCACTCAAATTTATTTATTTATTTATTTATTTATTTATTTATTTATTACATTTCTATACCGCCCAATAGCCGAAGCTCTCTGGGCGGTTCACAAAGAATTAAAAGGCTTCTCTGACCTCCCAGAATGACCCCCCAATACCAAAAGAACCCCCCCAGTTTTGATTGACATTAGTACTAGGGCTGTAAACAAACCCCACTATCCACCAAAGGCTAATTTGGAGCTTCCTAATCAGCCCCACTCTGCCTCAGCCTGCTTTGTCCCAGATCTGTCCTGGTCCAGATACAGAAATGAAGCAGGATTCGGTAGTTCAAAATATTTGGACATAGAATCATAGAATGGTAGAGTTGGAAGGGGCCTACAAGGCCATCGAGTCCAACTCCCTGCTCATTGCGGGAATCTACCTTAAAGCATTCACGGCCTGTGGTGGTGTCGTCATCGTCAGGTAAGCTCCCCTCCCCCACTTACCTGGGTCTGGAGCTTCAGAATGGTCCAAATCGCTTCAGACCGTTCCGAAACACTCCAAACCGATCCGCACCTCCCCGATCCACTCCAGAACCGGGCGACAGAGGTGTGGATCGGCCCGCTCAACTTCAGATTCGGGGTCCGAAATGGAGTGGAGCACACCCCTACTTTAGGGTGGATTCCTGCATTGCCCAGGGGGTTGGACTTGATGGCCTTAGAGGCCCCTTCCAACTCTACTATTCTATGATTCTATGACAGATGGCTGTCCAGCTGCCTCTTGACTACCTCTAGTGTGGGAGAGGCCACGACCTCCCTAGGTCGTTGGTTCCATTGTTGTGCTACTCTAACAGTCAGGAACTCTTTCCTGATGTCCAGCCATAACCTGGCTTCCTTTAACTTGAGCCCGTTATTCCGTGTCCTGCACTCTGGGAGGATCGAGAAGAGATCCTGGCCCTCCTCTGTGTGACAACCTTACAAGTATTTGAAGAGTGCTATCATGTCTCCCCTCAAGCTTCTCTTCTCCAGACTAAACATGCCCAGTTCTTTCAGTCTCTCCTCATAAGGCTTTGTTTCCAGACCCCTGATCATCCTCGTTGCCCTCCTCTGAACCCGCTCCAGCTTGTCTGCATCCTTCTTGAAGTGTGGAGCCCAGAACTGGATGCATCTGACAGGCCAGCTGATGCTATGAAACTGAACGTGAGGTCTTTCTATGGTTTTTTCATATGTAGACACTCCTGAGAAGGTGCCTCACACAAAGTCAGATGATTGGTCCATCTAAAAACGGGGAAGGGGCCTGTGCCCCCTCCAATGAGCTGAATGAGCCCCCTGCTCTTTACCTGACTGGCTGGCTACAGCTGTTTAGGGTTTCAGGAAGAAGTCATTTCTAGCCTTACCTGGTCAGTGCTCTACCAGTGAACGATGGGTAGGAAAAATGATAATCAATACAAATACAGCAAGAATAATTAGGGAGGATTAGGGATTTTGGACAGAAATGAGATTGGATTTCTAAGAATCTGACCTTTGCATAATGGAGTAGGGGAATCGATTTCATCTGGGAATGAATGAAACAGCACAATCCATGAAGCCACATGGGACATATTTCACAAAATCCAGACATTCCTACGGAAAATCTGAGGTGTCGAGATCACTGACAAATTGACAGGAAAGTGTTACGTGAAGCAGGGTGCTACTTGGACGTGGGGTGGGTGGAAACAGAAAAGAAAGCAGCAAATCTTTCTTCTTTCCCTGCGTAGGAAGCTGGAGTTCTTCATCCTTATTCTAGTCAAACAAATAGAACTCACAAACATCACCGAAAAGCCACATCTGAGAAAGACGTTCGGACAAAGGGCAAAGGACAAAATGGCCCCAGCAGTCCATAAATCAAAGACGTGGATCAAATTGGTTGGAAACATACTAATTGCTTTAAGCCAATATTTTCCCCCCTGCCTTGCAGAGATACAACAACCCTATTTTCTCAACAGTTTTATTTGGAAGGGACCAAAATCACAGACACCTCTGCCATCAGGAGTTGTGTCTGACAACATGGCCATAATTCATAGGACAGGCCCACAGAGAGGTTAAGGACTCTCTGGTTTCAGATCCTTACACACACACACACACACACACACACACACACACTATTACTACAGAGACCTCAAAAGAAATTTGGTATTGCTTCATATTACAAGTTCCTAGTCATTCAGATGTGTTGACAGAAGACTTGAAGCATGGTTCAGAGTTGGCATTTGGACACATGAATTAAGTGCGGGATACATCCCAATGCATAGGATGTACGGGGAGTTTGTGGTGGGGAGGTAGGAATGAGTGAGAATTTTGTTTGATTAGAATTTACAAATGTCTCCATATTTGGAACAGGAAGAACTTGAGTTGTAAAAAACGGACAGATTTGTCCATTCAGAACCAGGGCATTCAGTGTTTCGCTCTTACGAATCTGGATTTTATTCCTGTGCATTTAACCATGTTTGTGATGAACTGGGGTTACTACTCCACTTTTTATGACAAGATTCTCATCTTTTACACCTACATGGCAAACAACTAAATGGGGTGGTCGTATTTAGCTCTTTTAAAATCTGTATTCTGTTGTAAATTACCATAAGTTTTCTTTTATGGGGGGAGGTGTCTAAGAAACCTGTTGCACCCCAGATGTTCTGGACTACACCCCCCATCACTCCCATCCAGCATGATCAATGGTCTGGGCTTATGAGCAATATAGTATGGAACATCTGGAGACCACTGGTCCCAGTTCTAAATTCCCCAAAACTTTCCATAGATGATTAGCAGATGATGTTTCTATTGTCTAGTTTTATATGATTTTACTGTTTCACAGCAGAAGTATCTTTCCTCAACTGAATTGTTTTATTGCATCTCATTGCTCTTTCATGTTGATCTTTGCAAATGGCTAAGTTTGGATATTATTTTATAGTAGAGATAGCAGCTTAAGCTGATATATGAATTTCAACCCCATGTGCACAGAGATAAACTTTGACAGTTATATATGACTAGCTGATATTCCTGGCATTTCTTGGGTCCATGGCATGTATTCCATCTTTTCACACAGATGCAAATCAAAGCCCTATGAAGAGAGACTGGAAGAACTGGGCCTGTTTAGCCTGGGGAAGAGAAGATTGAGGGGAGACAGGAGAGCACTCTTCAAATACTTAAAAGATTGCCACATAGAGGAGGGGCAGGATCTCGATCATTCCAGAGTGCAGGATGTGGAATAATGTGCTCAGGAAGCCAGATTCTGGCTGGCAATCAGGAAAAACTTCCTGACTGTTAGAGCAGTACGACAATGGAACCAGTTACCTAGGGAGGTGGTGGGCTCTCCCACACTAGAGGCCTTCAAGAGGCAGCTGGACAACCATCGGTCAGGTATGCTTTATGGTAGATTCCTGCATTGAGCAGGAGGTTGGACTCAATGGCTTTATAGACCCCTTCCAACTCTACTATTCTATGATTCTATTGAACTATGCAATCCTGAGCATGTTTACTCAGAATCATGTCCCATTGTACTCAATAGGGCTTACTCTGCGCAGGATTTGCATCCTAAATGGAGGCGTATTAATGGTGTCAGAAGTTTTGCTGGTTCCTCCAATCCAACAAGCAAGGTGGCTCTTCCAACACATCGCTGCCTCTGTCTATCCAGGTGTGGAGTGCTCCTTATGCTGGCGTGTGTCTCGGTTCCAGCCAGCCATGCCTTCTTCCAGGATATGCCATTCCACCAACAGTCAGTCAACATTCCGCGTTTACTGGGCATGCTCAAACTTCATCGATCAGTTTTAGGTTCCCCCTCCACACAGACACACACACATTCACTGAGCAATTATTTTCCCCAAAATGTGTGTGTGTGTGTGTGTGTGTGTGTGTGTGTGTGTTAACTGCTGCAAACCTTGAAGGTTCTCCCATGCCTGATACCTCCGCTTCTATGTTTTGTTGACATACAGAGCTGCCCTTGGAAATTCCAACTCTGGATACTTTCTCAATTCCACCCACCCAGAGAGGAAGCCTTATTCTGGGCATGGAGTAAGCATTTTTCTGCAAAGAACAGATGAGCCAGTCTTTGGTTCTGCCTTGATGATCCCACTGGAGCAGATCCTGCCTGCTTCCCACTCCGGCTTCCTGCTGTAAGCTCCTGCCAGGTGGATCTAGGCAGGCATCCCAGAAATAAAGTTGCAGGACTTCTTGACCCAACTCCCCCCCCGCTTGACAAAAAAACACCATGGATTTATGTTCCCAATGGAAATTTGTCCTCGATACAAAATAAATTCTCAGCGGGAATGGTAGATCGGTGATCACTTAGGGACAATGAGCGTGTGAAGCTACCTTAAACTAGCACAGTCTTCTGGTTCATCTAACCCATGGCTTTCTCCTCTGATGGATGGCAGCTCTTCAGCAGAGATGCTTACAGAGGGCATGTCTACATGCGGCAATATCCCAGGGATCATCCTGTGATCATCCCTGTGCATCCACATGACTCAGAGGTGATCCCAGGAGCAGGGTGGGAAGATCCCTGCATTTCCCCAGGATATTGCCCTACACTTTTTTGCCAGTTTTCCCCATAGTCCCGGGATGATCCTGTGGGAGGTATGGGCAGCCATCCCAGTTTGTCCTGGCTCCTTGCAAGTAAACACAAGGAGCCAGGAACTGGGCATGGGGCACAGAGCTCTTCAGGAACTCTGTGCCCATTGGGGGATGGGGCAGGGAGAGCGGGATTATTATTATTATTATTATTATTATTATTATTATTATTATTATTATTTTAAAAAACCACTCACTTTTCAATGTGCTCATGTGCTCATGTGCTCATTTTCAGTAAAATAAAAATGGCAGGTGCGATGCCCTCCTTCCTCCTGGGACGTCGCATGCCACGTGTGGACTGAGGGGGGGGGGAAATCTCACAATTAGCATATTATTGAGATCATCCCCCCTCCCTCCTGGAAAGCCAGGAGATCTAGACATGCTCAGAGTCTGACTCATGGATTCTAACAGATTTTCAGATTCCACTTTATATCAATTTATTTATTTGCATTTACATACCACTTTATTTGATTAAAAAACTATCAGGGTGGCTTTGCCAGGTACGTTTATTTACTTTGCCAGGTTCTGAAAGGTCAGGGAGCAGCGTGCGGCTGCTTATAGAAGGCAAACTCCATGTTAAGTATAATTTGGAAAGGAATTGAAAATAAAATTGCCCGTATTATATTGCCTTTATAAAAATCTACGGTGCGATCACACTTAGAATACGGTTTAAAGTACGGGTCATCACACCTAGGGTGACCATATGAAAAGGAGGACAGGGCTCCTGTATCTTTAACTGTAATGTAGAAAAGGGAATTTCAGCAGGTGTCAATTGAAGAGGATGAAATTCCCTCTTCATCACAACAGTTAAAGCTGCAGAAGCCCTGCCCTCTTTTGTATCTGGTCACTCTACTATAGCTAGTGTAGCTTTAACTGTTGTGATGAAGAGGGAATTTCACCCTCTTCAATTGACACCTGCTGAAATTCCCTTTTCTACATTACTGTCAAAGATACAGGAGCCCTGTCCTCCTTTTCATATGGTCACCCTATCACACCTAAAAAATAAAAATAAAATTGCAATGCTGGAAAAATGCAGGAAAGGGCAGCTAAAATGAGCATCAGCCCTATGAGGGAAGGTTACAACAGCTGGGAGTGTTTAGCTTGGAAAACAGGAGGCTAAGGGAGACATGATGTGATAGTGGTGTACAACATCATGCATTGTATGGAGAATGTTGATAGGGAGACATTTTCCTCCTCCTATTAGAACCTGGTGCCATCCCAGGAAGCTGATTGGTTGGAGATTCAGGACAGATAAAAGGAAATGCTTCTTCATAAAGCGCGTAGGTAAACTATGGAATTCACTACCACAAAAAGTAGTGATGGCTACCAATTTTGATGGCTTTAGAAGGGGGCTGGATAAATTCATGGAGGCTACAAGGGTGGCTCCATGAATCAGAGACAGCAAGCCTATGAGCACGAGTTGCTAGGGAACATGGGTGGGAGGGTGCTTGTCATGCCTAGCTCTGTTCTCCTTGGGTTGGAAGAAGGTGTTTCAGGTGATCAATCAGAATCAGACTCTGAAGTACAGGAGTCGGCACCAGAAACAGGCCAGCCTGTACCAGTGGGGGAGAAAGTTCTCATGGGCTCTTCACTAGCTGGTGGTGAACTCTCTCCAGAGCTTATCTCCTCAAGGGCAAATCATACACAGTCAGTGGGAAACCAATATTCTTCTGAGGGGGAGAGCACGGACATGTGAGTCGATCCTAGAGTACGCCGCAGACTAAACGGGCAGAGAGAAAGGAAGGCAAGAGAAAGTTGGCCCGGCTGGCATCCCATCAGAAGCTTCCTCAGAACTATTTTCTCTGAAGTTAACACATCTTGGGAAAAGGCTTTCCATTCTTCTTGAAAGGACGATTGTCTGGCTTCGTTTGCATAGTTTTGCCCAGGGGAAAGTTCCTAGAGGTGAGACTCTCTTCAAGTGGAAAGAGATGTTTATTGCTTGAATAAAGCTTTGTGGATTACTTACCAGGCCTCGTTATTGTCTCCCGAGAAGGTAGGAGACTTTGAGAAACGTGACAGTGCTATTGAAATGTGTCCTGCTTGTGGGTTCTTGGTCGACAGCTGGTTGGCCACTGTGTGAACAGAGTGCTGGACTAGATGGACCCTTGTCATGACCCAGGAGTCCAGCAGTGACATGGGCTCTGATGCTGAGGATGCAGTGGCATCCACAGGGGAAACTCCAGGTCCTAGCACCACCGCAGAGCCTGCAGAAGTTCCACAGCCCGAGCCTGCAAGGACTTCTGAGCCCAAGCTGGTAGAGATCACTGAGCCTGAACCTGCTAAGACTCTTGAGCCTGCTGAGTTTCCAGAGCCCGAACCTGCGAAGACTCCTGAGCCCAAGCCTGTAGAGATCACTGAATCTACAGACTCCTCTGAGCCTAGCCCCAGTACAGGACCACCACCTTCAGCTACAAGGGTCCCACGTTCCTGGGAGCTGTCACGTCAACGGCAACAATGTGCCAGGCATGAGCTCTTGGAGGGACGGAGGAGTGCTAGGCTACAGGCCAGAGGCGTGTCCCTTTAAGACTTCCAGCCTGAAAGAAAGGGTGGAGTCAGGGACTACAGCATAAAAGGCTTCAGTTTGGCCTCAACTTTTATTGGAGCAATTTGTTATCTTGCTGCTTCACTGCTCTTCTCCGTGGGCTTCTGCTTGCCAGGAACACGACAACCCTCGGTCTGACCAAGCATGGGTCATCTTACATTCTTATATTCTTAGATGCTTTGAAGAGGCCTCTGCGTACATCCTCTGACTACCAGTCAGAGTAGACAAGACTGAGGCCTTAGCTAGACCTAAGATTTATCCCGGGATTGTCCCAGGGTCATCCCTGTTCATGTAAATGACACACCGGGGATCCCAGGAGCAGGCAGAGATGACCCTGGGATAAACCTTAGGTCTAGCTAAGGCCTCTGTTACATAGGAAACCTGGGAATCTGTCTTCTTCTGAGTCAGGTCATTGGCACAACTGGCCCCAGAGTTGTCAACATTGACTGGTAGCAGCTCTCCAGTACTAACTGGAGATGTCAGGGCTTGAACCTGGGACCTTCTACACACAAACCGTATGTCCTGCCCCTGAGCAGTGGCCCCTTCACCTTTTTTAGATGGACCAATCATCTGACTTTGTGTGAGGCGCCTTCTGAGGAGTGTCTACATATGGAGAGAAAACACACACACACACCATAGGAAGACCTCACGTTCAGTTTCGTAGCATCCCCGTCTTCCTCTAAATGTTTGGATTTCAGTGGCTTCTTCCTCTCTTGGAAACAATAGCAAATGCACGGCCCGCAGACGTGATGAGATAAACACGCACTGCTGGGATATGAATGTTATTAACAGCTGCTTAGGTTGCTGTGGAAATACCCCCATTCAATCTTCTCGCTGCTATCGGGCCAATACGTTGCTATAAAAGGATGTGATTTATTAGCTGGGATATGGCAACGTATGCTTGCTAGAATCTCATTCTTGCTTCACTTAAGGTTTACACAATGGCTTCGGTACAATTCCGTTCGCATCAGTCATTTTTGACCTGTTTTCTGCCTAGCCACCCAAATCTCCAGGATCCATGAATTTCTTAAAACCACTGATAAAGATGGGGTTTTCCTGCTGCAGCAAGGGCAGTTCTTCCCTTAAGCTGAGCTGAAACTTCTTGTTGTTTTGCAAAAAATTTTTGGCAATGGATTAAAAAAAAGCACACGCATGACTTCCCCCCCCCCTCCACACACACACACTTTTTTTTGGAACTCCTTGCAAAATGGTTGGCTTATTCCTCCACATTGTCCTCACTTCCCCTCACTCATTCTCATTGCCCTCATTTACCCTCAGTGATGTCAATAAAAGCCCAACCATGATTAGCTGATTAGGAAAGGAAAGGAACCTCTTGTGCAAGCACTTGAGTCATTGCTGACTCCTAGAGGAACGCCTGCTTTCGCTGACGTTTTCTTGGCAGACTTTGTAGTGGGGTGGTTTGCCATTGCCTTCCCCAGTCGGGGTTACCTTTCCCCCAGCTAGCTGGGTACTCATTTTACCGACCTCGGAAGGATGGAAGGCTGGATTAGCTCCATGCTATATTGCGAAGTCAACGGCATCTTGTTCACTGCATGGTCCTTGATTGGCTGGGAGAGGAAGAGGGTGAGAGTGTTGAGTGCAGGCACATTACTCTCAAGAAGAACTTCATGTGTGCCCCCAAATATTAATGGTGCCCATGGGTCTTACACTAGCAAGAACAGAATTTCCCCAGTACTACAGTAGCTCTAGGGAAATTCCCAATGCTCTTGGTTCACAGGCATCGCTTCATTCCACACATCAGAGAGGGGGATGGGGAGAGACACACCTTTTCTCCATCCCACTGTTCCCACCACTGGAGCAGCACAACAGGGATATGGACAGGGGGAAAGGTGGCAGTTGATAGGCAGGTAGGCAGGCGAATGACTGAGTGAGAATGGGTTTGCGGGCTCACTGGGTGGGTTTGGGGAGCCATCGGTCACACACACAATAGCATCGCCCAACAATTTTTGCGTAGTTCTTGTTAATGTCAATATAGGAAATTGAACCATATTTCTTAGGTCCTCTTTCTTATCTTACCTACATCATCGGGGGGGGGGGTGTTTGACAGGATCCAGTTTGAGCTGGAATTTGGTTCCAAATAAACCAAACATCTCTGGCCTGATTTAGACATGCTGTGGGCCAGAGGTGAAGCCTTTACTCAAGTAAACATTCCATGTGCTCCCAGTCATGTTTAAATTAGGGCTGTGCACGGATCCCCCAACCTACTTTGGAGGATGATTCAGAGCTTCTGATTCAGGCCCAATTTGCTTCGGACCAATTCAGACTGAACCTAACCCACTTCAGACTCCAGATCAGGAATCCAAATTATCTGCATTTTTCATTTTTCCATTGATTTGGAAAACAGAAATGGTCATAACATTTTTTAGTTTTCATGGTAAATACATGATATTTGGAGACCTTGCAGCCCATATGGAAGTGATCGAACAAGCCAAATTTCAGACAGATAGGTCTAGTGGCTTTTGTGCTAGCCACTGGTAAATTTTGATTTTTTTTTTCAGAAAATGGCTGCCAAAATGCCTTCAACACATGCAGTCTCTCATTTGCAGTGTAAGGAACATTAGCACATCAACAATGTTCCTGCCCTGGCCACTGAGTATTGTACATGAGTGGACCCATGCATATGTCACACATTTAAACATAACCAGGCATTTGGAGAACTCTTACACGGATGAAGAACCCACATGTGGCCTTTGAAAGGGGGTTGGATTCATGCTTGTCAGAGGAGCTGTCAATGGCTACTATTCCTGGTGGCTATTTGCTACCTCCAGTATCAGAGACAGTAAGCCTATGAATGCCAGTTGCTGGGGAACATGGGTGGGAGTTTGCTATTTCATTCATATCTTGCTTGTGGATTCCTGGTCAACAGCCACTGCATAAGCAGAGTGCTGAACTGAATGGATTCTTGGTCAGATCCAGCATGTATTTTTCTGATTTTCTTATGTCCTGTATAAGTTAGGCCTAAAGATTTTCTTATACAGGAGACCAAGAAACTTTCTGTGGGGGTGATTTGCTCATCCCTGCACACAGCATCTTCGGTTGCTCGAGGATCTCTAGATGAGAGTTCAAATGTCATATTTGTGAACCGCCCAGAGAGCTTCGACTATTGGGTGGTATAAAAATGTAATAAATAAATAAATAAATATTGAATTGATTGTCTCGATGTTAGTTTTTGGTCCTTCTCAGACAGGGGCCTTAGCTAGACCTACCTGTTAGCACGCGACGGAGGAGGGAAGATCTCATGATGTGTTTATCACAAGATCCCTCCTCTGTTTACATGCAACATAGAATTATAGAAAAGCAGAGTTGGAAGGGGCCTACAAGGCCATCCACCCTAAAGCATCCCTGACAGATGGTTGTCCAGCTGCCTCATGAAGGCCTCTAGTGTGGGAAAGCCCACAACCTCCCTAGGTAACTGATTCCATTGCCGTACTGCTCTAACAGTCAGGAGGTTTTTCCTGATGTCCAGCTGGAATCTGGCTTCCTTTTACATGAGCCCGTGATTCTGTGTCCTGCACTCTGGGAGGATCGAGAAGAGATCCTGGCCCTCCTCTGTGTGACAACCTTTCAAGTATTTGAAGAGTGCTATCATGTCTCCCCTCAATCTTCTCTTCTCCAGGCTAAACATGCCCAGTTCTTTCAGTCTCTCTTCATAGGTCTTTGTTTCCAGACCCCTGATCATCCTGGTTGCCCTCCTCTGAACATGCTCCAGCTTGTCTGCGTCCTTCTTGAATTGTGCAACCCAGAACTGGATGCAAGACTCTAGATGAGGCCTAACCAGGGCTGAATGCAATGACATCAGAAGGAGAGGTGTTGCGCCCGCCATTTGGGGGGGGGGGAATTAAAGGGCCAGCAGCGCACGAACGCTCATGCGCAAAAGGCAAGCAATTTTTTAAATGTAAATTATTTTCCCTGCTCCCCCACCCTACCCCTGATGGGTGCAGCACTGCTGAGGAGTGCTGTGCCCCGTACATGGCTCCCGTCTCCTCATGAGGAATCGCACGGAGCTGGGTCAACCCATGGCAGCTGGCCACACCTTCCACGGTCTCGGGCTGAGTCCAGGACCGTGGAAAACCTGGGGCTAAAGGGGAGGGTGAGATCCCAAGGTAAGAGAAGGACCATCCCTCCCTGATCCTGAGATCCCCTGTGCGTCATGTGGATGCATAGGGAAGATCCTGGGGATCACCCCGGGAGTTTGCCCTGTCTACCTATGGCCTATAAAAGGGAATGCAGTTAATTGTGAAGGTAATACAGAGTTTTATTTTTGGCTGACTAACACCCCTAATACATTTGTCTATTTCAGAGAGGTGGGGGGAACTAAGAGGGAAATTTACATGCTGTACATTCTGTAGTATTGAAATCACATAGAGTCAGAGTTCTGGCTGCTGCATAAACCCTCTTTCCTGCATGGCAATGACTTTTAAATGTAAATTCATTGGCTGATAGTTTAGGAAACAGCAAAGCGGCCTCACATGGTGTGATTAGCAAACTCACATATAGAGGCTGAGTCAGTTGAGAAGTTCTCTCAGGCAGGATCTGCACTACTGCTTTAAAGTGGTATTAAACTACACTGACAACTGTTGGGGCTGAAGACACATTTACACCTAGCAAGATCATAGAATCATAGAATAGCAGAGTTGGAAGGGGTCTACAAGGCCATCGAGTCCAACCCCCTGCTCAATGCAGGAATCCACCCTAAAGCATCCCTGACAGATGGTTGTCCAGCTGCCTCTTGAAGGCCTCTAGTGTGGGAGAGCCCACAACCTCCCTCGGTAACTGATTCCATTGTCGTACTGCTCTAACAGTCAGGAAGTTTTTCCTGATGTCCAGCTGGAATCTGGCTTCCTTTAACTTGAGCCCGTTATTTCATGTAGCACTATGAAAGTGATAAGAAACTGCCTCTGGAATGCCTGTAGTGTGAGATATCCCACAACATCCCTAGGTCATTGGTTCCATTGTTTTATTGCTCTAACACTCAGGACGTTTTTCCTGATGTCCAGCCGGAATCTGTCTTCCTGTAACTTGAGCCCATTTTTCTGTGTCCTGCCCTCCAGGATGACTGAGAAGAGTTCCTGGCCCTCCTCTGTGTGACAACCTTTTAAGGATTTGAAGAGTGCTCTCATGTCTCCCCTTAATCTTCTCTTCTCGAGGCTAAACATGCCCAGTTCTTTCAGCCTCTCCTCATAGGGCTTTGTTTCCAGACCCCTGATCCTCCTTTTTACCAAAACACCATTTCCCCTTGCACCTTATACCAGCCTCCTTCCCACCAGGGATACTACCATCTGCTGTTTTATATGCATGCTTTGTACATCCCTAACAACTGTTCGCAATATTTCTCCTGTTATAAAACATAATTTCCCCCCATTTCTGTCTTTGATCTGAACCATATCTTTGAAGTCCCTGCTCATTCCCTTTTCCTAAGATGTGGTTTGCTCATAATTTACATCGGGCAATCTCTTCCCCTGGAGAGCCAAACCCAAAGGAATTCATTTTCCATCCGTGATCCCCAATCACTGTCAATAAATGTCTTTGCTCATGCTGCGGCTGGAACAAACCATTATTTTCCCCAGACTGAACGATTATCACTGTCATCACTTCACAAAGTTGTGATGAGGTATTGGATATGTACATCATCAGAAAGGACTTTCATGTATTTGTTTAGACTTAAGGATATAAACAAAGAATGTTCTGATCAGACTTGTGGTCTGGCCAAAGAAATATTGGACATATGTGCTGATAGAAAGTGTCCCGGATCTCAGAAACTGGTCATAAAAAGGAAGACAGGGTTCCTGTATCTTTAACAGTTGTTTTGAAAAGGGAATTTCAGCAGGTGTCATTTGTATGCATGCAGCACCTGGTGAAATTCCCTCTTCATCACAACAGTTTAAAGCTGCAGGAGCCCTGCCCTCTTTTTTATCTGGTCACTCTAGTATAGCTTCTGCAGCTTTCACAACTGTTAAAGATACAGAAGCCCTGTCCTCCTTTTCATATGATCACCCTACTTTTATTTATTTATTTATTTATTACATTTCTATACCGCCCAATAGCCGGAGCTCTCTGGGTGGTTCACAAAAATTAAAAACGTTCAAAGTATAAAACAACAGTATAAAACCATAATATAAAATGCAATATAAAAGCTCAACCAGATCAAAACAGCAGCAATGCAAAATTACAAATTTAAAAGACCAAGTTAAAAATTATTTATAGACTGTTAAAATGCTGGGAGAATAAAAAGGTCTTCACCTGGTGTCTAAAAGCATATAATGTAGGTGCCAAGCGAACCTCCTTAGGGAGCTCGTTCCACAGCCGTGGTGCCACAGCAGAGAAGACCCTCCTCCTAGTAGCCACCTGCCTCACTTCCTTTGGCTCGTTCTCGCGGAGAAGAACCCCTGAGCATGACCTTAGCGTCCAGGCAGGTACATATGGGAGGAGGCGTTCCTTCAGATAGCCTGGCCCCAAGCCGTTTAGGGCTTTAAATGTTAATACCAGCACTTTGAATTGGGCCCGGACCTGGACTGGCAGCCAATGAAGCTGGAAAAGGACTGGCGTGATGTGGTCTCGCCGGCCATTCCCTGTTAGTAACCGCGCTGTCCTGTTTTGTACCAGCTGAAGTTTCCAGACCGTTTTCAAAGTCAGCCCCACGTATAACACATTGCAGTAATCCAAACGAGAGGTTATCAGAGCATGGATAACTGTAGCTAGGCTATATCCGTCCAGTTAAGGGTGCAGTTGGTATATCAGGCTAAGCTGATAAAAAGTGCTCTTTGCCACTGAGTTCACCTGTGCCTCAAGTGACAGTTCTGGATCCAAGAGCACCCCCAAACTACGGATCCGATCCTTCAGGGAGAGTGCAACCCCATCCAGGACAGGGCAAACATCACCTCGCTTAGGGTGACCATATGAAAAGGAGGACAGGGCTCCTGTATCTTTAACAGTAATGTAGAAAAGGGAATTTCAGCAGGTGTCAATTGAAGAGGGTGAAATTCTCTCTTCATCACAACAGTTAAAGCTGCAGAAGCCCTGCCCTCTTTTGCATCTGGCCACTCTACTATAGCTAGTGTAGCTTTAACTGTTGTGATGAAGAGGGAATTTCACCCACTTCAATTGACACCTGCTGAAATTCCCTTTTCAATACAACTGTTAAAGATACAGGAGCCCTGTCCTCCTTTTCATATGGTCACCCTAACCTCGCTGGACAGATGAACCACCTGCTAACAGTACCTCCCTTTAACAGATATCCTTCTTCCTGCATAGGGATGCTTCTGAAATTCATCCAAATGTCTACCTGAATTTTGTAGTTCTGTATTACCTGGTCTTGTTTCTAATGTAGAAATGAGGTATTGTGACCAAATCAACAGCTAGACCTCAGGTTTATCCTGGGAAAATCCAGGGTTCGCCCCTGCCTGAGCACTGGATCCCCCGTGTGTCACCTAGATGAACAGGTTTGACCCCTGGACGATCCAGGGATAAACCTTAGGTCTAGCTATGGCCCAAGTTACCAGAAGAACCCCCTTTCCCCATAATGACCACGCCCCGGCTTTAAGAACAAAGTGAGATAATGCTAAACAACAAACAATTGCTAGCAATGTCAGGAAAAAGGGTAGGCAGATTTTTATAATACCATAGTTAAAATGTACAGAATTATATTTGTGTGTGTGTATATAATCCCAAAGCAAATATACATGAGAAAGTTTCATAAATATGATATAATAGCAATAATATTTGATAGCAGAACAAAGCAGAATGTGTGCTTTCCCCCCAGTAAAACAGCATTACAGGCCTCCAGTTTCTTTTAACCTGTTTCTTTTAACCTGTTTCACAGTTGTTTCATCAGATGAAACTGCAGACATGCTGAGACTGGTTTGTTGGAGGCAGCCAGAGGGTGAGGCGGGGGAATCCATGAGGTAGCAGCAGAAAGAGCCCCAAGAAGGAAAGGGTAAAAGGCCACACAATTTTGCCTGTTCACTCTTCTACTCATGGAATAGGGAGTCATGGTACTGTGACAAATAAATGCTTAAATTGCAGCCCTACTTTGCCCAGAGTCCACCTGAATCTCATCTCATTATTCTGGGCTGTACATGATTTTGCAGATCTGTGCGTTGCTAATGTACGTAGAGGGGGCAGGAACCCACTGGGACATAATGAGACGGTGGGGGAGGGTTCCTGCGAAAATGTTGCTCAGCTTTAGAATCTTCCCGAAACATTGGTACTGGACGTAGAGTAGGGTGACCATATTTGGGAAACCAAAAAAGAGGACACCTAGTGTGTGGGGGGTAAACAGCTTTCTGAGTCCTGCAGAAAGTACGTTATTCCCCCGCCACCTTAAAGAACCCGATTGGAGTGGAGGAAGGGAAAGGATTTCATTCTGCACCACCACCATCCACTCCAATTGGGGCCTTTTCTATAATGTCCATGAATGACCCACTTTCCCCTTTAAGACCTCAGTTGGAGCTCAGGGTGGGGGAATGATGTGCCCCAAGAAAGCATGTCACTCCCTCCTGCCATGCTAATGGCAGCCTTAAAGGGGAAGGTGTATCATTCCAGGACATTATTGAAAATTATAGAAAATCCCCCCTGATACCATGGAAAGAACAAAAACCAGGACAAATCCGGGGAAATCCTGACAGTTGGTCACCCTAACGTAGAGGGGGCGTACTTTGCATTTTCCTTGTGCAAATAAAACCTGAGCCTTTAGCTCTGCTGGGTTGGAAGGTTGGCAAATTACCTCGAAAGGGAAGAGAAGAAATAGCTGGCATCTTATCCCTCCTACTAACCACGTGAAAGCCAACTGTGTCAACAAAAGAAAGCGAGCTCAGATGCCTGGAGGAAGCGAGCCTGAACGTGCGGTTGGCCGTGACGTCAGAAGCGTGTAGGTGTTAGCTGCATCAGGAAATGTGGTTGAACTAACGTATCGGCCTATAACGAATTTTTGGTCCTCAAGGATGGAGATGAAAGGAATGTTGGACCTCTTAGAAGTCAGGGGCAAACAAGGAGGTGTGCCCCACCACTGGCTGATTTTCCTTTTCTAGATCATAGAATCATAGAATAGTAGATTTGGAAGGGGCCTATAAAAGTTGATCATGTTATTAGGTCCTTGATCCATTGCATTATGGGAGGTGTGAATTTGTCCTTCCGATGTTGGTGCTATATAAATAATAATAATAATAATAATAATGATGTGATACTACAGTCTTTTGGCTGTCATAAGGGCTCTGAGATCCATCTGTGCTGACCAGGTGATAACTTCCAAGAAGACGGTAGGTAATTTAGAGAGATTATTGTGTGTGTGTCCCCATAGGGCTAACTGCCATCTTCACCCTGGGGGGAAGAAGATGCAAGGGAGACTGGAGCAGGCAGGGGCCATCAGACCCTGCTTCAGTTGGAAACCTCCCCCCCCAGGGCTAACATCTTCACCCTGTGGGGAAGAAGAAGGAGCTGTTGGTCTGCCCCTCCATTGGGAGATGAGAGCAGGGCCTTCCCACCAGCCTAAACAGTCTCCTTAATTTCTTTTTATTTTCTCCCTCTTCCCTCCCCATCCACTTTTCCTTGTGTGTCGTGTCTTTTTTAGAATGTAAGCCTGAGGGTAGGGACTGTCTTCTTCATTGAGAAATTGTAAGCTGCTCCGAGAGCCTTTTGGCTGAGGGGGCGGGATACAAATACTCTAATTAAATAAATAATAAATAATACATTTCGGAGGGCATGCACATTATTCCATGTTATAGATTGTTTCCGTACAAAGCTTATCCTTGTTATAACGTAGGAAACATATTATAATGTAGGAAAGTACCTCATACTCAGTCAGATTACTGGTCCATGATCTAGCTCAGTATTTACTCCCCCACCCTCGATGACCTTGGACTCCCCCTGCCCTAGCTCCTTCTCTCTGCTGACCCCTGCTACTCACCGGGAGGAGGGAAGAAGCCAGGACAGACCACCCGCAGTCCTTGGGATTGTCTCGGGACCATGGGTAAAACCAGGATAACCGAGGTCTCAGTTGTCCTGGGAAAATGGGATCCCCTGTTTGGACACACAGGGACGATCAAGAGATGATGCTGGGAAAAATCCAAGGTGTAGAAAGGGCCTCAGAGAACTGATTCACACATCCCTAGTTTGAGAGTGTCACATGCCAGCAGTGGGTGGGTCCAGAGCTCTCTCTCTCTCTCTCTCTCTCTCTGTGTGTGTGTGTGTGTGTGTGTGTGTGTGTGTGTGTGTGTGTGTCTGTCTGTCTGTCTGTCTGTCTGTCTGTCTGTCTGTCACTTTCTGTCTGTCACTTTCTGTCTCTGTGTCTCTCTCACTCTCTTTCTCTCTCTCTTTCTGTCTGTCTCTCTTTCTGTCTGTCTGTCTCTTTCTGTCTCACTCGCTATTTCTGTGTGTCTCTCTCTGTGTCTGTCTCTCTGTGTGTGTGTCTGTCTCTCTCTCTTTCTGTCTCTCTCTTTCTCTCTCTTTCTGTCTCTCTCTCTTTCTCTCCCTCCCTCCCTCTCTCTGTCTCTCTCTCTGTCTCCCCTCCCCACCTCTCTCTGTCTCTTTCTGTCTCTCTGTGTCTCTCTCACTCTCTCTTTCTGTCTCTCTCTGTTTCTCTCTCTCTCTCTCTTTCTCTCTGTCTGTCTCTCTTTCTGTCTGTCTGTCTGTCTCTCTCTCTCTCTCTCTCTCTTTCTGTCTCCCTCTCTCTTTCTATCCCTCCCCCTCTCTCTCCCTCCCTCTCTCTTTTTCTCTCTCTGTCTCCCCTCCCTCCCCCTCTCTCTTTCTCTCTCTCTCTTTCTCTCTGTCTCTCTCTCTTTGTCTCTTTTTCTACCCATTTCTCTCTCGCTCGCTCGCTCTTTCTGCCAACTCCTTCCTTCCTTCCTTCCTTCCTTCCTTCCTTCCTTCCTTCTTTCCTTCCTTCCTTCCTTCCTTCCTTTCTTTCTTTCTTTCTTTCTTTCTTTCTTTCTTTCTTTCTTTCTTTCGTTTCTCTCTTCCTCCCCACCCAGCAAGCTGCTACAGAAGGACAGGTCGCTCTTGCCCATGGTCTGAGCTGATCTCTTGTGTCCGTCATTTGAAATCAGGCCGAGGGCCGCATGCATCCCACTCCAGGCTACCCACCCCTGATGCACACCAGCTTCCAGTTGTTTATACAACATTTACAGAACCCCGGAGGCCTGTGAACACAACCTCGGGCCGCTCGTTTTATTAAACAGATGACCATATTTCCTGCGACAGAACAGACTCAGTCAGTAACGTGGAGTTTTTGCCCTTGTTAGCATCTGGCAAGCATTCTTTTTGTTGCTTCCAGAAGAAAAGGAAAGTTTTTTTGAAAAAATGAAATAGGAAGGGGAGTATTTAAAGCAAACAAATGCTCAAGCATGACCCTGTCCCAGACAGTGCTTTGGACCGAAGAGTGGTTAGTTGCCGGTCCATCAGTGTGGCCAGTAAGCAAACAATGTAGGGGTGATGTGATGTATCACAGCAGTGACGGTAGACTGGGCCTCTGTTCTACACCATCCCTCTCTCTTCTGTGGCGTTGTGCTTCACTGAGTGTTACCTGACTTTGATGTTCTCCATACGGCTTTGGCATTCAGTCCTGTTTATGTGTCCTGACAAGGAGAGAACAGATCTGTTTAACGTCCCCCGTGTTTCTCCATAGACACTTTTGAAAGGTTCTACCGCAAATCACCTTCACCATGGGGACCGTGGCAACTCGGAGCAGCCAGCGAGCCAACTCACAATTGGCAGATGGGGTTGTGTACATACCAGTAGGTGCATTGGCCATGGACAGAGATCTGGGAAGCTTCTGTCCTGCCAAAGAGAGTGAGGTCCAGGCTGGAAAATGTGCAAAGCATTTGAGCTACCTTCTGATAGTCCATTCACTTTTTGCCCTCTTAACATACAATCATATGAAGTCATAGGAATCTGACTTATATGAGATCTTTCCCAAACCTACCTAGAGATGCCATGGATTGGACCTGTTTCATGCCAAGCATGTGCTCAATGGCCCTTCCCTTAAAGGGCAAACATTTTCCCTATTTTTATTGTGAATATCAACAAACAGAACAGGAAATACATCATGAAAACGGGGGGGGGGACCCGTACATTGTGTATATAAAATTATAATCATTTTCCATTGTATGTACCATTAAAAAAATGGGAGAGAGTTGTACGAAGGTTTCAAGAAAAGCAGACCAAATATCCATATGTTTATCCACTTGCAAGTTGCATCTATATAACACTCATTCAAAAGTTGATAATGTTATTAGTTCCTCAATCCATTGCATTATGGGAGGTGTGAATTTGTCCTTCCAATGTGATAGTATGTGTCGTTTGGCTGTCATAAGGGCCCTGAAGATCCAGCTGCACTGACCGTGTATTAACTTCCAAGAAGCCGGTAGGTAATTTAGGAGGACATGAACATTATTCCATGTTATTTGATCCGCCTTCTGATAGTCCATTCACTTTGTGCCCTCTTAACATGCAATCATATGAAGTCGTAGGAATCTGACTTATATGAGATTAGTATTTGACCAGCATTTTCTTTTCTAGCTTTCCCCAACCTCGTGGCCACCAATGTTTTGGACTAGAACTCCCATCAGCCCACCCATGGTAAAGGGTAATGGGAGTTGAGGTCCAAAACATCTAGAGGGCATGAGGTTGGGGGCGGCTGGTCTACTCCGACTGACAGTGATTTCCCAAGGTCTCAGGAAAGAATGTCCCTAACATCTTTTAATGCTACACAATCAGGATTGAATATCCAACCATCTACAGTTGGATATATGAACGTGCCTCTCAGTGAGTCAGTCCAATGGGTCATCTAATGGATTATGTGGATCCAATTCTGTCAGGGTTCAGCCTGGGCTTTGGCATGGAAGCAATCATAAGATGACGTGTGTCAGGAGAGAGATGGGGGAGTGTGGCCTTGTTGATTCTTTTTGATCTTTCAGCAGATCTCTAATTGACCATCTTAACCTTCTGGGTCTGATTTGGGAGTGGGAGGTACTGCATTGCTGTGGTTTTGTTCGTACTTGGATGGTCAGCACCAGAAGGTGGTGCTTCAGGGATATTTCTTGGTCCCATGGATTCTCCAGTATTGGGTTCTGCAGTAGGTTCCCTCATCCTATTTAACGTCTACATGAAACTCATCCAGAATTTTGTGTATTAGCTTCCGTATGCTGATGACATACTGCTCTGTTTCTCCTTTTCACCTTCATTATAAAGATTTGGATGTGCTCGATCAGTGCATGGATGCGACAATGGACTGGATGAGGGCTAACAAACTGAAGCTTAATCCAGACAAGACCAAGATGCTGTTAGTGGGTATTTCTCCTGGATGGAAGGTGACCAACTTATTCTAGATGGGGTTGAACTTCCCTGAAGGAGCACATTCATAGTTTGTGGGGAGGGTTCCTAGAGCCATCATGGTCACTTCAGGCTCAAGTGGCCTCAGTGATACAGAGTGTGTCCTTCCACCTCTGGTTGGTGGCCCAGTTACACCCCTATCTGCACAGAGATTATCAGGCTTCAGTAGTCCATGATCTGATAACCTCCGTTAGATGGCTACAAGGTGCTCTAGTGGGGCTGCCTTTGAAGATGGTTCAGAAGCCACAGCTTGTGCAAAATATGGCAGCTAGATTGATAATGGAGACCAGAAGGTTCAAATCTATAACAATGATTTTTCACATCTGCACATTTTTTTTCATATGCGCAACTGGATGTGTACATTGTTTGTTCTCTTTCGCGAAACATGTTGCAAACTTGGAAATATACCTACTTCCAAGTTCCAACCACAAAAATTATGTTAAGTTCCAGAAAGTGTGGACTGGGTAGCCTCACATTAAAATGTGAAGCCCAATTTCTCACCCATCCCTAGGCTAAATACCCTACTGCCCTGTTCTCTCTCCTTCTGCTCCGAAGGATGCAACCTTCCAGGCACACAACGTGTCTTCTGTATTAAGCAACGACTCCTTGCAGAAGCAGCTCCACTCCAGAAGTATGCAGACAGCTGCCAAGGTCTCTTGACAAAGACCTCCAGCAGTCCTGCTTCAGCCCCTTGAGTGCCTTCTGACACAGACCCTGAAGCAATGACTTAGGAACAGCCAACTTCCCCATCTCAACCCATAATAGATTTGTTGCCAGCATCTTCATTAGCCGACGCGAGATTCTTGGAAAAGCCTTGTCATCAATTAGACTCCGAGATGACAACGGTGAAGGATGAAGCCTGACTTGTGGAATTCATCTGTAGTCCTCCTCATAGCTGAGCTCTTTCTGCTGGCATCCCTGGAGTCTGAGAACACGTTTGGAGGATGATCTCGGATGCTTGAAGAATGAGATCGCTTGCCAGTGACACCGAAATAGGACTTTAGAAACTACTGAGGCTTCTGGATACATCCACTGAGTCATGGCAGTTCTCACGGAAGTCAGTGGCATCCCTCCAAGATGCTTCTCCAACGCATAACCCTCTGGAAGGTGCTGGCTGGAAACTAACTCTGACTCGTGTATCTGGGAATGCCACCAGTGATGAGGTGCTTGCCTCCCAGAGCAGAGGAGCAGAACTTGCACCGTGAATCAACTGCAGTTGCATCAAAGACAGTAAGCAGCACATGGTGGCCAGACTGCGTGGACGCTGGCCAGACCAGGGTTTAATTAAAAGCACTTGCGTGTGATGGCAGGGATGTGAAGATGCCTTTAGCAAGTCAGCATTACTCACTTCTTCAGCGAACCTTGGCAGTGTGGACTGTTCACTTAGTGTTGAACAATTAGGCCATAGCTAGACCTAAGGGTTATCCCTGGATCGTCCAGGGGTCAAACCTGTTCATCTAGGTGACACACAGGGGATCCAGTGCTCAGGCAGGGGCGAACCCTGGATGATCTCAAGATAAACCTTGGGTCTAGCTGTGGCCTTAGATACAATCATTGTTTTGTCCCATACTCTTCATAACGCAATGGGGTTCAATGACATTGAGTAACGATATTAAGTTTAACCTTAGGAGCATTTCTTGTGTGGTGGTTAGATATTCAAAACCCACTTCTCTCAAGGTTTTTGTGCTGTTTGCTTCCTTAATGGCCTCCAATGGCTGGAGGCTACGAGCATTTGAAAATTGTTAGGCTTTAAAAAAAAATTATTAGTAGAATCGTAGAATCATAGAATAGCAGAGTTGGAAGGGGCCTACAAGGCCATCGAGTCCAACCCCTGCTCAGTGCATGAATCCACCCTAAAGCATCCCTGACAGATGGTTGTCCAGCTGCCTCTTGAAGGCCTCTAGTGTGGGAGAGCCCACAACCTCCCTAGGTAATTGATTCCATTGTCGTACTGCTCTAACAGTCAGGTAGTTTTTCCTGATGTCCAGCTGGAATCTGGCTTCCTTTAACTTGAGCCCGTTATTCTGTTTCCTGCACTCTGGGAGGATCGAGAAGAGATCCTGGCCCTCCTCTGTGTGGCAACCTTTTAGGTATTTGAAGAGTGCTATCATGTCTCCCCTCAATAATAAGTAATTTAAAGTAATACAACTTTATTGTTTCAACCAAAGGTTACAACAAGCACAATAAAAACAATGGCCGATCTACAACAAGCAGGATATAACACTTTAAAAATGTTATGAAAACGGTATATGTAATGTGTCCTGGACCTGAACAGTTGTCGTAACCATTATAAACCGTTATAAGCAGTAGTGTAGTTCCTGCCCGAGATTGATAACTGGAACCGGAAGGTTTGAGCATATAAGACCCACTCTGGCCCGCTTGCATTGGCTGCCTGTATGTTTCTGAGCCCAATTCAAGGTGCTAGTTTTAACCTATAAAGCCTTACATGGCTTGGGACCACAATACCTGATGGAACGCCTCTCCCGACATGAACCTACCCATACACTACGCTCATCATCTAAGGTCCTCCTCCAGGTGCCTACTCTGAGGGAAGCTCAGAAGACAGCAACAAGGGAGAGGGCCTTTTCAGCGGTGGCCCCCCAATTATGGAATGATCTCCCCAACGAGGCTCACCTGGTGCCAACATTGTTACCTTTTTGGCACCACATCAAGACTTTTCTCTTCTCCCAGGCAGTTAACAACATGTGCTGAGTTTGTTTGTCTTTAATTGACCCCAGAATAGTTGTTTTAAAAGGATATTGTTGTTTTTATGCTTTTGATGGTTTAATTTTTTTATATATTTGTTTTTAATGTTCACTGTTTTTAACTGTCGTAAACTGCTCAGAGAGATTCGGCTATGGGGCGGTATATAAATTTAATAAATAAAACAAATCTGCAAGGTCAGAAATTTTGCTCTATACATTTGGGTTGTGAGAGCGAAGTTGGCCAGTGCCAATATAACCGTCTTGTTATTGCCTGTAAACAAAAAGTATATTTTTTCTGAATCGGACCAGCTGGACTTATTCACAAAAAATGATCTAAATGTTTAGAACGAATTTGAGAGTAGATAAGGCAGAAGAACAAATAATGAGGCAAATCCTCAATTTTGCCACTATGGCAAGGGCAGAGTCCCAAGGCAGAAGGAATTTTATTAAAATGCCCTGCTGCTTCTATTTGTTGCATCTTTAATCGTGCCAGGGCTGATATAAGACGAGGGTTAGAAATTAGAGTCAGTTAGTGTTCACATTCAGATTTAAGCTTAGGCTGTAGCTAGACCTAAGGTTTATCCCAGGATCATCCCGAGTTTGTCCCTGCCTGAGCACTGGATGCCCTGTGTGGCACTTAGATGAACAGGTTTGACCCCAGGACAATCCTGGGATAAACCTTAGGTAGGGTGACCAACTGTCAGGATTTCCCCGGATTTGTCCTGGTTCTTGTTCTTTCCATGGTGTCAGGGGGGATTTTCTATAATTTTCAATAATGTCCTGGAATGACACACCTTCCCCTTTAAGGCTTCCATTAGCATGGCAGGAGGGAATGACATGCTTTCTTGAGGCACGTCATTCCCCCACCCCGAGCTCCAATTGAGGTCTTAAAGGGGAAAGTGGGTCATTCATGGACATTATAGAAAAGGCCCCAATTGGAGTGGATGGTGGTGGTGCAGAATGAAATCCTTTCCCCTCCTCCACTCCAATCGGGTTCTTTAAGGTGGCGGGGGAATAACGTACTTTCTGCAGGACTCAGAAAGCTGCTTTCCCACACACATGCTAGGTGTCCTCTTTTTTGGTTTCCCAAATATGGTCACCCTAATGTTGGCAACCTGGCCACCATTTTGCATCCTCCACAATGCCCAGACTGAACGTACTTCCAGGGCATGGAAGTGGCCACCAAAGGTACACAAAAGAGGTGTCCTTTTTTTTGGTTTCCCAAATATGGTCACCCTACCTTAGGTCTAGCTAGGGCCTTAGTCTCTGCAAAACAAGGTGCTGTCTTATTACTTTCAATTGCTTTTGAAATTATTTGTCATGTGAACTTATCATGACACAGTTTAAGTAGGGGTGGCCATCCCAGTACCCCTCTGGAATACTTTAGGAATCGGAAAAACCGCTCCAGAGAAGCTGCAGCAGGAAGATGTTGAAGGTGGCCACAATCACGCAGGAATGTTTCTGCTTCTAGTCTTTCCAGGAATGGAAAGAAGGAACAGCTACTTAGTGGGAAGAAAACATATGTTCCAGTGTTTCACACATCTGGCCTCCGTCGCTAGGCCTCGTCCATGTAGCTGAGAGATTCTTTTTCACCTTATTACATATTTATGTTAGGAGGTATCGTTTCACTCGGGATTGCTGACGTATCACTTGCCTCTCTTGTCTCTCTGTCTTTCTTTGGTGGTGGTGGTGGGGGGGATGTCTCATTTCCTGTCTTTCTTTTCCTGGTCTGCTACAAAGTTGAGACCCAACCCAGAGGGACTGTAATAGAGCTTTTCTAGGTAGGGAGGTGGCAATTGATGCCAGCTGCAGTCCGGGACGCTGCCCTGCGGCTCTAATTGGGCAATCTGGGTTGTGTCGGTATAACTTCTCCTAGTGTGGGTTCTATGGGGCTTAATTAGAACAAACTTGCAAAGAAAATATATATATATATATAACTTTAACAAAACATGTCTTTAGTAAACATTCAAACACAGAAATATGCCACAATCTGTCCTTCTTTGTGCAGCAACAAAAACAAAACATGAATCTCTTGCTTGTAGCTCAATCCTGCATGGTATGTAATAAATAGCTCAATCCTGCGTGGTGCACTGAGTACTCTGGGAGTCCCTTTTTGTAGACTTTTCCAACTTTTATTTCCCAGGGCAATCCCCAAGGACTTTTGGCTTTTGACTTTTTTTTAGTACAAAAAAATGATTCCCCACCCCCTTGAAATGCTACTGTACACAATTAACATTTCAATTTACCTTGTACAAGGTGATAAGGGCTTATAATTAAACAGAATTTTTGTAACATTCAGCTTTCAGCAGAACTGGCTCTCTTCTTTATTTATTTTTTATTTTTATTTATTACATTTTTATACTGCCCAATAGCTGAAGCTCTCTGGGCAGTTCACAAACATTAAAACCATTAAGAACATAATAAAACATCCAACAATCTAAAAACCCAAATACAAAATACAATATGAAAAGCACAACCAGGATACAACCGCACAGCAGAAATTGATATAGGATTAAAATACAGAATTAAAACAGCAAAGTTTAAATTTAGGTGTTAAAATACTGAGAAAATAAAAAGGTCTTCAGCTGGCGACGAAAGGAGTAGAGTGTAGGCGCCAGGCGGACCTCCCTGGGGAGCTTGTTCCACAGCCGGGGTGCCACAGCGGAGAAGGCCCTCCTCCTAGTAGCCACCTGCCTCACTTCCTTTGGCAGGGGCTCATGGAGAAGGGCCCCTGTGGATGATCTTAATGTCCAGGCAGGTATATATGGGAGGAGGCTTTCCTTCAAATAACCTGGCCTCAAGCCATTTAGGGCTTTGTATATTAGTACCAGCACTTTGAATCGGGCCCGGACCTGGACTGGCAGCCAATGAAGTTGTAAAAGGACTGGTGTGGTGTGATCTCGCCGACCAGTGCAGGTTAGTAACCGTGCTGCCCTGTTTTGTACCAGCTGAAGTTTCCGGACTGTTTTCAAAGATTGTTAGCCTATGCTGCAGAGTCTTGCTATTTACTGTTTTACTCTGTACAGCACCATGTACATTGATGGTGCTATATAAATAAATAAATAAATAAATAAATAAAAATAATAATAAAGGCAGCCCCACGTATAACGCATTGCAATAATCCAAACAAGAGGTTATCAGAGCATGGATAACTGCAGCTAGGCCATCTCTGTCCAGATAAGGGCACAGTTGGTAGATCAGGCTAAGCTGATAAAAGGTGCTCTTTGCCACTGAGTTCACCTGTGCCTTAATTGACAGTTCTGGATCCAAGAGCACCCCCAAACTACGGATCCGATCCTTTAGGGAGAGTGCAACCCCGTCCAGGATAGGGCAAACATCACCTCGCCGGACGGCTGAACCACCCACTAACAGTACCACCATCTTGTCTGAATTGAGTCTCAGTTTGTTAGCCCTCATCCAGTACATTACTGTGCCCAGGCACTGGTTCAGAACAGCCACTGCCTCACCTGGGTTTGATGAAAAGGAAAGGTAGAGCTGGGTGTCATCCGCATATTGATGACACCTCAGTCCACATCTCCGGATAACCTCCCCCAGCAGTTTCATGTATATGTTGAACGGCATAGGGGATAAAATAGATCCCTGTGGAACCCCGTGGCTTAGGAGCCATGGCACAGAGCAATAATCCCCCAGTGTCACCTTCTGGAATCGGCCATCCAAGTAGGAGTGGAACCACTGCAACGCAATACCTCCAACTCTTTCTTTCTGCTGTTTCTTCTCTAGCCCTCCCTCTGCGTGAGAGCTTTACCCAAGGGAGTAAACCTTCTACTCCATAGGGGTTACATTGGCACTAGACTAAACCAATTACTCCATAGGGGTTGGACTTGATGGCCTTATAGGCCCCTTCCAACTCTACTGTTCTATGATTCCATACCACCGCCTCTGATGGAGGAAACTTCGCTGGAACCAAACTCAACCAGACCTGCCAGGGCTGGATAGTGGCGTGGTGGAGAGAGAGACTTCTAAGAGGTTTTTAGCTCTCTTTCCCCCCCCCCTTTCCTTTTCTTTCCGTGCTCTAGCCCGAGGCCCATCTTACTGGAAAGTTGCAGTCAGTAAAAGCTGAAGTTTACTGCAATTCTGCCTCCCCGCCCCCCACCGGGCCTTACAGTGAGTTTCTTGGGCATTCTTATTAAACTTGGCGGAAACAGGTGTGAAGAATTCATCGCTTCCCCTCCGGGGCTTGTTCAGTCACACTGGTCGGCTTGGGTTGCGTAAGACACGAATGGGCTTCTGTCTGGCACTCCTATCTCCATCTGCTTCCAATTAGTGGCATGCAATCTTGCTCACACCCGCCCCTTCCTAAGCAGTGAATTAGCAACTAATACAGAAAGTAATCAATGACAGGGAATGAGTTCCGTGCTACGAACTGCTAGGCTAACACCACAACGCTCCATAAGTACGACTAGCGTTGCGTACATGTTTAATTGTTAGTTTTTAAATGGAATTTAGGATGGATATTGTGGTTCTTTCTCTTAAGACTCCTGATATGGAATAACATGAATAACATGAACCTTGTTGACTAAATTTGGTCTTAATATACTGTTGTGATTAGATTAAAGTCGTTTGTTGTCTATGGGTCGGATTTTCTGCAATGATTGCTTAAAATTTGGTTTGAAATAATTGTTAAGTACAATTGAATGCTATTGATATGTAATGAGATGCTACACTGATGTGGTCGTTAATTGTTGTAGACTTGTATTAGCATTGGATTGTAAATAGTTATTTTAGTAAAAACAAATGTGTATAATTTTTTGAATGACAATTTAATTCATTGGGTTTATTTTGGTCGCCTTTTGGGTACCTTTTGTTCACATTTTCACCACCACTGCCTCCCTTACTATAGTTGTTCATCTACACCAAGCAGGATATTCCACCATGAAAGTGGTATATAAAAGGCAGGAGCCACACAACGGCTTTATAGTGGTATTGAAGTGCACTGACAACAGTTGGGGGCCATTGACACACAGACCATATACCACTTTCATACCACTTTCATTGTGTTATATCCTGCTCGGTGTAGATGTGACAACAGGCCCCAACGGTTGTCCGTGCACTTCAGTATAAAGCAGTCGTGTGGCTCCTGCCTTTTATATACTGCTTTCATAGCGGAATATCCTGCTTGGTGTAGATGAGCCCATAGAAGGTTTTTTTAATTTATTTATTTCAATTTATTTTTTATTATTAAAAGTCAGAGCAGGCAAGAAATATGAGACCACAGATATAAGGTGACTATATTAATAGAAACCTATATTGCAAGAAGAACTGTTCATTCAGACCTGAAACCATAAAACCCATGTTGCAGTGTGATGCTGGGAGAGGAAAAAAACAAGAAAAAACAGGCATGCATACCCAAATTTGAGACTTCCACTTTGGACAGAGCAATAAACTGATGCACTACTAAAACCCTTCGAATTCAGTTTGGCAGCCAGCTTTTCCATCACAAATGCACTGCTCAGACAAGGAGAATGGAAATGCAAAATGGAATTCTTCCTATGCAGCATGTTTAGACAGCCCCCGGGCCACTGGTTTCTCTGAATTGCTTTTAAGTTCTGACCACTGACACAGGCCACAACTAGACCTAAGGTTTATCCTGGGATCATCCAGGGTTCGCCCCTGCCTGAGCACTGGATCCCCTGTGTGTCACCTAGATGAACAGATTTGACCCCTGGACGATCCAGGGATAAACCTTACGTCTAGCTATGGCCACAGAGGATGATCAGGAGTCTGGAAACAAAGCCCTATGAGGAGAGACTGAAAGAACTGGGCACGTTTAGCCTGGAGAAGAGAAGATTGAGGGGAGGCATGAGAGCACTCTTCAAAGACTTAAGAGGTTGTCCCATGGAGAACTTGTATGTATGGCAAGAGGGTACCGCAGGCCATGTCTCACCTCCCCCCAACCTTCGTGGAAAGTGCACTTTGCCGCCCTCCACAACACCAATCGAGGCCTTAAAGGACCTCTCAATGCAAGGTTAAGAGGGCCTTTAAGGCCCCAATTGGCATGGGGTGTGTGTGATTGAGAAGGTTGAGGGGAGACATTATAGCGCTCTTCAAATACTTGAAAGGTTGTGACACAGAGGAGGGCCAGGATCTCTTCTCGATCCTCCCAGAGTGCAGGACACGGAATAATGGGCTCAAGTGACAGGAAGCCCGATTCCGGCTGGACATCAGGAAAATCTTCCTGACTGTTCGAGTAGTACGACAATGGAACCAAAGACCTAGGGAGGTCATGGGCTCTCCCACACAAGAGGCAGCTGGACAACCATCTGTCAGGGATGCTTTAAGGTGGATTCCTGCACTTAGCAAGGAGTTGGACTCGATGGCCTTATAGGCCCCTTCCAACTCTACTATTCTATGATTCTATGAATGGGAAGCCACTTCAGTGGGTGCCTTTTGTGGCAAGCAGTAATTTGTCAGAAGAAAGTGTTTTATTGCATGCATGCTACTGCCCACTTACAGATGTGGGTGTGTCCTTTATTATATATAATTTTATTACAATTATATACCACCCCATAGCCGAAGCTCTCTGGGCAGTTTACAAAGATTAAAAGACTGAACATTTAAAATCAATATTCAAAATCTAAAAACATAAAAACAGCTAAAATTTAAAACATTTTTTAAACTCTCAGCCATGCCAAAGATAGTTCTGGAGTTCGTTAAAACTCCACATATATTGTTAAATGCCTGGGAGAAAAGAAAAGTCTTGACCCAGTAACGAAAAGATAACAATGTTGGTGCCAGGTGAGCCTTGTCGGGGAGATTGTTCCAGAATTGGGGGGCCATCACAGAGAAGGCCCTCTACCTTGTTGCCATCCTCTGAGCTTCCCTCGGAGTAGGCACCCAGAGGAGGACTTTTAGGCAAGAGACCAAACACCTCCTGCTCCTTCTGTTCATTTTCCATCGTAAAATAGACCCCAAAAATCCTACTTTTTTTTTTTTTAATAAAAAAAATGGAACGGGCCTCAATCCTGCTTTGTACAGGAAAAGCAGCACAATAAAAACAGCCCCTGAATGGACCATATGGTCTTTGTTTACTTCCTCTTTCCTGGCCGGGAAGAATGAGGAAGTAATGAGGGACAGAAGCGGGGACGGAGAAGCAACGGTAAGGAAAAACGATTCCCCCCGTGTGATGATGTCTAAAGACAGGGAGAGAAAAAGAGAGAGCAAAGATTAGCTTCTGTAAGTTGTCTCCACCCCCCATGAAATCTTTTCCCACAATAAACATGGCTCTTAAAAGTGCCACGAGTCATTTTGCTGTGTTTACTCATAAATGACTTGTAAATACAGCTGCTCATTAAGGACGTATCCTAACTCTGTGCATGAGCAGTGGTTACATGAGAGCTGAGGGCGCTCAGCACCATCCGACTAGAGATGGATGAATCTGTCAGTTTCACTTTCACTCAGATTCGATTTAAAACCACAACAGCTCTCAAGAACTTTCCATCCTGTTTATGAAAGAACTCGGCGAAGTGTAATTGCATGTTGAAAATGCAGGCTTTGAGAGAAAATCCATTTTAAACATGCATGCCTCAATCCATATTTAAAGGCAAATCTTCGTGCTGATTAAAAGAAAATGCTGGTTAGTGTAGAAACAGGACCCCAGAGAGCAAGCTATGCAGGGTTACATGGGCTAGGGGTGTGAATCTATAGGGCTGGATATAAATGGCTCCCGGGTTTTTCAGCCTCATTCCCAGGCAGTGAATATGGAGGATGGCATTTTTGTTAAGTTTATTGGGGTGTGCATTTGCCCCCATGTTTGAAGGTGGCTCACTTAGCTGCCGCCATACCTAGAATCATAGAATCACAGAATAGTAGAGTTGGAAGGGACCTATAAGGCCATCGAGTCCAACCCACTGCTCAATGCAGAAATCCACCCTAAAGCATCCCTGACAGATGGCTGTCCAGCTGCCTCTTGAAGGCCTCTAGTGTGGGAGAGCCCAAGGCTTCCCAAAGTCACTGGTTCCATTGTCGTACTGCTCTAACAGTCAGGACGTTTTTCCTGATGTCCAGCTGGAATCTGGCTTCCTTTAACTTGAGTCCGTTACTCCGTGTCCTGCACTCTGGGAGGATCGAGAAGAGATCCTGGCCCTCCTCTGTGTGACAACCTTTTAAGTATTTGAAGAGTGCTATCACGTCTCCCCTCAATCTTCTCTTCTCCAGGCTAAACATGCCCAGTTCTTTCAGTCTCTCTTCATAGGGCTTTGTTTCCAGAGCCCTGATCATCCTGGTTGTCCTCCTCTGAACGTGCTCCAGCTTGTCTGCGTCCTTCTTGAATTGTGGAGCCCAGAACTGGACGCAAAACTCTAGATGAGGCCTAACCAGGGCCGAATAGAGAGGAACCAGTACCTCACGCAATTTGGAAGCTATACTTCTATTAATGCAGCCCAAAATCGCATTTGCCTTTTTTGCAGCCATATCGCACTGTTGGCTCATATTTAGCTCTTCTTTTGGCGTCCCAGACACCATTTTGTTTTCCACAATTGCCTGGGATTTAGTGTCATTCCAGCGCATGGCTGGGGGAGGGAGGTGTTTGGACTAGCAATTTTCCAAAGTCAGCTGCCATCTTACCCACACCCACACCCGCAAATACAATGCCCTCAACTAATGCTGGAGGCTACCTTCACGGCACTGAATTGGTGCTTCTCCACCACCAAACCCCACGGTACTGCTGCTGCTGTTGGGGGACAGTGAATAATCCCCACTGGAGGTGGCAACACAGGCTTTCTGGCAACCATTATTCTCACCAGGCCTGCCTTCTCCCCCTTTCATGGCTTCCGCAACCAGTGGAAGGTTGCCTTCCACCCAGAAATGCCCCTGGCACAGTGCCGGAGCAAGGATAGATGGAGGAAAAGCCTCACTGACCTTATTCAGTCAGGGTAAGTCCCCATCTTTTCTGCTGCACATCTTCAGCTCTTTGCCACAGGATGACTCCGAATCGATGGCTCCATCGTATAACCGAAGCAGCGCCGATTCGCAGCCACCCTAGGACAAAGAGGACATTCGGACAGCCCCCTGGTATGTCAAAATTAGAGTTCTGCAGCTGTTGCTGTCACAATTCTCAGCAACAATGTGGGAAAGGAGCCCATCAACCCCTCCCCTGCTGCAAACGCTGAGCACATTTCACCGTGCCTCCAAACTCAACAAATCACCTCTTCTTGGGGAGGCTTAAATTGCACTCTGTCTTCCCCACTCCCCCAGGTGGGCCAAAAGGTCTCTTGGAAGCTCAGGTGATGAGAAAGCATGTTATTCTGGGGTTCCAAAATAGTTGCGCCGCACTTACAAGGGTGGGGGGGGCATGTTTTCCGATTCGTGCTTGGGACTGGATTCCACTGCGACCTTCTTGCCCAAGGGAAACGAGGAGGTTCAATGCTGTGGGCAGAGAGCCAAGCCTTAATTTTCCACACTCATGGGCAGCTCGTGCAATGTCAGCTCGACCATTCATTCCAAGGTGCCAAACATCGTCTCCTCGTGCCCTGTCTATGGTCTTTGCTCAGCTGAGCACGGGGACAGAATCGCGGAAGATGCACCACCAAAGCAACAACGGTGTTGCAAACTACTGGAAAGGATTCAGGAGGGCATCTGTCTTTAATAATAATTAAAGAAAGAAAAAAGCCACAGAGAATGTGAGTAAGTCGAATCCCATATGCTTGGAGGTTTTCCTTCAGTCCCCGAAGAAGACGAAGCAGGATATGAGAAGAGGTGTACGCGGTCTTGCCGGAAATGCAGAAAGAAAGCTGAAGAGTTATGCCTCCCTGTGCTCTCTTTGTCTGCCTTCAGGAGTGAGCTCATCAGTTGTGGCCTCCCACCACGACAGGAACTGGAGAACCACGCATGACCCAGAAATGTACAGGAGCTGAAGCTATTGTGTACAAGGTTGCTTCATCAGAATGCTTTCCGGCAACCCCACGATATACAGTGCTCAAAGAGGGCTAGGAAAGGACGCATGGAACAAATGGGAGTTGCATCTTTGTTATGAAGAAAAGCTGATATGCAGAGCCGGGCACTTTGTACCGTGTGGGTGTTTGTGTATGTGGGCATGGGACTGCATGCGTACATTTGAAAAATGCACACAAACATGCTTTGATCAATGGCAGAAGAATTCATACATTTCAAAGGTGCACACACAGTAGATGCCTACCGCTGGGAAAATATACATGCAAACACAGTACACATATCATAGAATCATAGAATTGTAGAGTTGGAAGGGGCGTATAAAGCCATCAAGTCCAACCCCTGCGCAATGCAGGAATCCACCCTAAAGCATCCCTGACAGATGGGTGTCCAGCTGCCTCCTGAAGGCCTCTAGTGTGGGAGAGCCCACAACCTCCCTAGGTAACTGATTCCACCGTCGCACTGCTCTAACAGTCAGGAAGTTTTTCCTGATGTCCAGCCGGAATCTGGCTTCCTTTAACTTGAGCCCATTATTCCTTGTCCTGCACTCTGGGAGGATCGAGAAGAGATCCTGGCCCTCCTCTGCGTGACAACCTTTTAAGTATTTGAAGAGTGCTATCATGTCTCCCCTCAATCTTCTCTTTTCCAGGCTAAACATGCCCAGTTCTTTCAGTCTCTCTTCATAGGGCTTTGTTTCTAGACCCCTGATCATCCTGGTTGCCCTCTTCTGAACACACTCTTCGGCCTCTGTTTTGTATCACCTTCCACACTGCTATTTTTTTCCTTTTTTATATGTTCTGCTCATTGATTATACACTGAGCTAAGAAAAATTGCCAGTGAAATTACGTAAATTGGAGTGGAGGATTTTGGGGTGTGTGTGTGAGGATCTGATTCCATCAATGAGTGGACAATGGAGCGAATGAACCCTGACAATCTGTGAAACACACAGAGAATGGATTACACAAAATCCATCCATCCCTAGTCCTATGGAATCTAGACTTCCCAGGAACCCTAATGCACATCATATTTCAACCTTGTTTCCCCATAGTTCTATTTATTTAATACATTTCTGTACCTCCTCAAGAACCCCCCTGAGCCGTTCCTCTGTTTCTGCAGAGGTCATGTGTCTCATTGCAATTCACATTAATATCAAGGCATGGGCGGTGGAGGCTGGTGGCTCTGAAGTCAGTGGAGCAATGAATCCGCTCCAGGTTTCAGTCGGAACCATCAGAACTCTGGCAGAAGCATCTTGGAGAGCTCCTTTAGAGCTCTGCCTGGTTGTCACTGAAACCCAGAGCAGAATTACCACCCCATGACATTGGGGCCACCAGCCTCCACGGGGCATGGGATGGAGGCCTTAGCTAGACCTAAGGTTTATCCCGGGATCATCCCGGGCTCGTCCCTACCTGCAACCGGGATATCCTGTGTGTCATTTAGGCCTTAGCTAGACCAAAGGTTTATCCTGGGATCATCCCAGGGTCATCCCTGTTCATGTAAATGACACACAGGATATCCCAGGAGCAGGTAGGGACGACCCCGGGATTGTCTAGCTAAGGCCTTACATGAACAAGGATGACCCTGGGATGATCCCAGGATAAACCTTAGGTTTAGCTCACAATACCTGATGGAACGCCTCTCCCGATGTTGAGCATCGTACACTGCACTCAACATCTAAGGTCCTCCTCCGAGTGCCTACTCCGAGGGAAGCTCGGAGAATGGCAACAAGAGAGAGGGCCTTTTCAGTGGTGCCCCCCCCCCCACCGCAATTATGGAATGATCTCCCCAATGAAGCTCGCCTGGTGCCAGCGTTGTTATCTTTTCGGCGCCAGGTCAAGACTTTTCTCTTCTTCCAGGCATTTAACAGCATTTAACAACGCTAAGTTCGTTTGTTTTTAACAGCCCCCAGAACTGTTGTTTTTAAATGGATACCATTGTTTTTATACGGTTGTTTTTCTGTTTGGGGTTTTAAATGTTGCATCCTTTTTAATGTTCACTGTTTTTAACTGTTGTAAACCGCCCAGAGAGCTTCAGCTATGGGGTGGTACATGTTCTTATAGCCTTAGTGCCCTAGCGGCTTCTTTTCTTTATCAGCACCATTGGATCCCTCAACAAATTTAGCTTCTCCTTCCACGCCTTCGGTTTCCCCACCCCACAGCAGCAAAATCCCAAGAAATGGGTAAGCCGCTTCCCTCCCCATACGCACAGGCAACATCACAGTCTCTTTACTTGGTTGGCTAATGGCTTCAGCATGTGTGCTGAGGCTGGAAGTGTAAAATTATAGGCTGTCCATCCACCCATGTCGGTTCTCCCCTCTCTAGTTTCTATCCATTGCTAATGGTATTGTGGAGCGGTTAAAAACTGGTGCTGGTTGAGGATTTATGATTATGCTGTGATTTATCACTAGCTAAAAGCTAGGTTTTTTAAAATTATCGTGACCACACAGGAGTTGCTGAGTAGCTGAGTCAGCTGAGAGTTAGTGAAGGGAGCACTGTAAGAAAAAGTTCTGAAAATGAGTGTTGTTATTTATTTATTTATTTATTTTAAAGCGACCCCGAATCAAAGCCATCCAACTTCAGTGCTCTGTTTTCAGACTCCCAAGCATGCGGTGTTAGAAATGTGGAACATGGGCAAAGTTAAAGCACTAATCATGTATGGAGCGTGTTCAGAGGAGGGCAACCAGGATGATCAGGGGTCTGGAAAAATAGCCCTATGAAGAGAGACTGAAAGAACTGGGCATGTTTAGCCTGGAGAAGAGAAGACTGAGGGGAGACATGAGAGCACTCTTCAAATACTTGAAAGGTTGTCACACAGAGGAGGGCCAGGATCTCTTCTCGATCCTCCCAGAGTGCAGGACACGGAATAACGGGCTCAAGCTACAGGAAGCCAGATTCCAGCTGGACATCAGGAAAAACTTCCTGACTGTTAGAGCAGTACGACAATGGAATCAGTTACCTAGAGAGGTTGTGGGCTCTCCCACACTAGAGGCCTTCAAGAGGCAGCTGGACAACCACCTGTCAGGGATGCTTTAGGGTGGATTCCTGCATTGAGCAGGGGGTTAGACTCGATGGCCTTGTAGGCCCCTTCCAACTCTGCTATTCTATGATTCTATGATTTATTATGCCCACCATGTCCCTGCCAAGACATGTATTTGTGTTTTTAACATGTTGGTTGTTTTATTATGGTTTTAATTTTTTGTGAACCGCCCAGGGAACTTCGGCTATTGAGCGGTATAAAAATGAAATAAATAAATAAATAAATAAATAAATAAATAAATAAATAAATAAATATCAGCCCAGAACTGGATGAGAGCTCTTCCTCAGGACTGTGTTGCTGGATCTGGGATGTACAAATTTCAGTGGGAGTCAACAGACGCCAACAACCTGGCTTCCCCTAAGATCACTAGTTGAGAAGATACCCTGTTTGAGAAGACTGCAGAGTCATCTTCATAAGAACGTAAGAAGTGCCATAATGTATCAGTCCAAGGGTCCATCTACTCCAGCACTCTGTTCACACAGTGGCCAACCAGCTGTCAACCAGGGACCAAGGCCCTTTCTACACCAAAGGATTATCCCAGGAAAATGGAGGGGTCGTCCCTGCCTGCTCCCGGGATCCCCTGTGTGTCATTTGGATGCACAGGGATGATCCCAGGAATATCCTGGGGAAAAGGGCAGGTGTAGAAACATCCCAAGAAAACAGGACATGGTGCAACATCACCCTCCTGCCCATGTTCCCTAACAACTGGCGCACACAGGTTTACTGCCCTGAATACTCGAGGTAGCACACAGCCATTAGGGCTAGTAGCCATTGATAGCCTTCTCCTCCAGGAATTTCTCCCACCCTCTTTTAAAGCCATCCAAATTGGTGGCCATCACTACATCTTGTGGTAGTGAGTTCCATAATTTAACTATGTGCTGTGTGAAGAAGCTCTTCCTTTTATTTGTCCTGAATCTCCCACCAATCAGCTTCATGGGAGGACCCCGTTGGGTTCTAGTGTTTTGAGAGAGGGAGAAAAATGTCTCCCTGTCCACATTCTCCACACCATGCCTAATTTTGTACACCTCAATCATGTCTCCCCTTAGCCTCCTTTTTTCCAAGCTGAACAAACCCCAGTTGTTGCAACCTTCCCTCATCTTCATCTCTGGATAGCTCCTTGGCCTCACCAGTAAGGTATAGATCTAGGCCATGCAAAAGTCACATGTAGAGGGAAATGGTGAAGATCAACCAAATATACTTCCCTCTAATATATACAGCTTTGTGCACACTTCTCCCTAAAATTTGCAGTTACTTTTGCACATATTTCTGGCATGGGGCAGGTCTCGAGAGGTCATATAAAGGAGCTCCACCAACCTGTCCCGATGGAGAAATGAGCTTCCTCTGGGAAGTGTTAAATCTCTGTGGCACAAGCGATGGGTCCTCCGCATGCAAAGGAACCACCCGGGAGCCATCGTATACACAACAAAATCAGCTAGGCGCAAGAGAATCAGTGGAGGTACAAGCACCCTATTGCGTTCTGCTCAGGAAGTTAAAATTTGCTAAGTTTACATAGAATCATAGAATAGCAGAGTTGGAAGGGGCCTACAAGGCCATCGAGTCCAACCCCCTGCTCAATGCAGGAATCCACCCTAAAGCATCCCTGACAGATGGTTGTCCAGCTGCCTCTAGTGTGGGAGAGCCCACAACCTCCCTAGGTAACTGGTTCCATTGTCGTACTGCTCTAACAGTCAGGAAGGTTTTTTTGAAGTGCAAACCCGAGAAATTCCTCACCCATCCGTGGTCCTGAGAATTCATTGAAGGATTATCAATGGAAAATGGAGGGATCATTCCTGCCTGCTCCCAGGATCCCCTGTGTGTCATTTGCATGCACAGGGTTGATCCCGGGGTAAAAGGCAGGTGTAGAAATGGGCGAAGTTATGGGAGGCAATTCACCAGTGACCATACAGCTTGCATGAGTTCTGCAAAATGCCTGTGTGTGTGTGTGTGTGTGTGTGTGTGTTTGTGTGTGTGTGTGTGTTTGTATTGGAGTGGGATTGTGGTGGCAAGAGAAAGAAAAAACTTCTGGAAAAATTCGCCGCAGCTCTCATTCAACCTCTGATCAGGCTACTCTACATTCATGCCCACTGTGTATCTGGTTGGAAGATTTTCTAAGAGACCTGCAAAAGAGCGCTTTTGCGTATGCAAAGCAGGACGTATTGAAGATCTCGTACATTATATCCTATACTGTCCATTATATAATTAGCCCGTCACTAGAGGCCTTCAAGAGGCAGCTGGACAAGCATCTGTTGGGGATGCTTTAGGATGGATTCCTGCATTGAGCAGGGGGTTGGACACAATGGCCTTGTAGGCCCCTTCCAACTCTGCTATTCTAGGATTCTATGATTCTAAATTTATTCTCCATTTCCAGACCGCCTTAGAAGGCCAGTCAGATGATTTTAGATGGCTGTTGGCTGATGTGGACAAATTCATCCTCTGTAAGATAGCTTTATTTGCGCTAGCCACAAGAAAGATAAAAGCAGCCCTTCTAAACCATCCCACTGTCGAATCCTAAGGGGGTTAAACAGAAGGAATGTTTTAAATCCTGATCATTTTATTTTATTCTTGTTTTATTGTATCAAACGTTTGCCTGTTTTGTACTTGTGTGCTTTGTGTTCGTATTGTGATGGCCATGGGCTAGAAACAATCAAATCTTGAGATAAAACCAGAGATCTACATTCAAAGGAGGCCCCTCCCACCTGGTTTAGGTTTTCTGGAACACTCTTGCTTTACACAAGGGAAAGCAGGGCAACTGACAGCAACAGAGACGTCAGAATGCCCCACACACTGCACGACCTGTCGGTTGCTCACCGCCACCCCATCAATCAATGTCCAAGGCTGTGATTCGTTCCATCCCAATAGGTCCTCCTTCCCGTGTTTGCAAGACGCCTTGACAGATTCCAAGGACTTCCAGGGAGACATGGAAGTCTGTTCCTTTTCACCAAGGGCTGTGAGGAAACCTGGGCGCATTTGGTTGCTTTGGGTTTGTTTTTAATAGAAAAAGTTTGCATTCGGTGCGAGAAACTCCGTGATCCCTTCTGATTGCGTCCAAAATATGACATTGTGGGATGCACATGGGCAGACATAAGCACGCACCAAACTGAGCATTTCTAACGCATTAGCTAGACCTACGTTTTACCACGCAATGGAGGAGTGAAGATCTTGCATTGTGATTAACGTGAGATCCCTCCTCCGTTTACACTAAGGTGACCATATGAAAAGGAGGACAGGGCTCCTGTATCTTTAACAGTTGTCTTGAAAAGGGAATTTCAGCAGGTGTCATTTGTATATACGGGGAACCTGGTGAAATTTCCTCTTCATCACCACAGTTAAAGCTGCCCTCTTTTAAATCTGGTCACTCTAGTAGAGCTCCTGCACTTTTAAACTGTTGTGATGAAGAGGGAATTTCACCAGGTTCTCCATATATACAAACGACATCTGCTGAAATTCCCTTTTCTATGCGACTGTTAAAGATACAGGAGCCCGGTCCTCCTTTCCATATGGTCACCCTATCTTCATCACAACAGTTAAAGGTGCAGGAGCTATACTAGAGTGACCAGATTCAAAAGAGGGCAGGGCTCCTGCAGCTTCAACTGTTGCGATGAAGAGGGAATTTCACCAGGTTCTCATATATACAAATGACACCTGCTGAAATCACCTTTTCTATGCAACTGTTAAAGATACAGGAGCCCTGTCCTCCTTTTCATATGGTCACCCTAGTTTACACATAAGGTGCGACAACCTCAGGAAGAGAGGCATCACATCTGCCATTTTAAAAATTTTCTTAAAGCAACGGCAGCGCATGAACGCTTGTGCGCTGAAGGTAAGTGGTTTTTAAAAAAAATTAATTTGGTTTCCCTGCTCCCCTGCCCCCCACCCTAACCCCGATGGGTGCAGCTCCTGGCTGTGTGTGAGTAATCGTGCAGAGCAGGGTCAAGCCACAGAAACGGGCCAGACGTTCCGTGGTCTCAGGCTCAGCCCAGGACCGTGGAAAAAGCAGGCCAAAAGGAAGGGCTCTATCCCTGGGCAAGGGAGGGATGATCCCTCCCTGATCCCGGGATCCCCTGTACATCATGTGGATGCACAGGGACGATCCTGGTGTTCGCCCTGGGATATAGCCTGGTCTAGCTAAGGCCTAAATCTGTAGTACGACACAGGTTTACAAGGCATTTAATGGCACTTAAATTGGACTGCGCCGGACTGTGTTTACCTGCACTTGCCTGCAGTTTAATTGCATTTACCTTTTTTTTATTATTATTGACAGAAGCACAGATGCCTCAGGTGTATAACAGGGATAGTCTACCAAGAGTAATGCATCCCCTGGTAACCTCCTGGCTGTGACTGGATGCATTTGTCAGTTTCACTTCTTCCTACATTCAAATTTGTAAAATCTCAAATCGTTCTCCGTGTTTCCTCCTTGTTGGAGTTGAAGCAGCTGATGACTAGAGAGAGGGCCTTTTCAGCTGTAGCTCCCCTTTTATGGGATGTTTTCCGTAGGGAGGCTTGCCTGGAGCCAACACTGTTTTACATTCAGGAGCCAGCTGAGAACCTGCTCTCTCTCTCTCTCTTAAGAACATTATTATTATTATTATTATTATTATTATTATTATTATTATTTATTTATTTATTTATTTATATAGCACCATCAATGTACATGGTGCTGTACAGAGTAAAACAGTAAATAGCAAGACCCTGCCGCATAGGCTTACATTCTAATAAAATCATAATGAAACAATAAGGAGGGGAAGAGAATGCACCAAACAGGCACAGGGTAGGGTAAAACTAGCAGTATAAAGTCAGAACAAAATCAAGTTTTAAAAGCTTTAGGAAAAAGAAAAGTTTTTAGTTGAGCTTTAAAAGCTGCGATTGAACTTGTAGTTCTCAAATGTTCTGGAAGAGCGTTCCAGGCGTAAGGGGCAGCAGAAGAAAATGGACGAAGCCAAGCAAGGGAAGTAGAGGCCCTTGGGCAGGCGAGAAACATGGCATCAGAGGAGCGAAGAGCACGAGCGGGGCAATAGTGTGAGATGAGAGAGGAGAGATAGGCAGGAGCTAGACCGTGAAAAGCTTTGAAGGTTAACAGGAGAAGTTTATATTGGATTCTGGAGTGAATTGGAAGCCAATGAAGAGATTTCAGAAGCAGAGTAACATGGTCAGAGCGGCGAGCCAAGAAGATGATCTGCTGGATCAGACCAAGGGGTGGGCGTGGCCTCCTGGTTCTGAGGTCAGAGTGCTGTCTCCAACCTCAGATCCAGGAATCCAAAAAATTGTATGGCCCCTCAGATGGTATCTTGGGTGAGTGTGTCCCTGAGTGTGTGAGGCTCAGGCTATCTGCTGCCTTATTTTCCACATTGCTGGGATTGCATGCCATGGCGGTGGGAGTGACGTGATGTCCAACTCATCTCCAGCATCTCTCCAGTACTTCTGTGTGGCCAGAGTATGGAACAGTCAAAGTCTGGTTCATGTCAGTTTCATGTGTGTTCATCCATAAATCTTTTCTATTTCCATGTCAGTCTGCATTGTTTAGTTTTTGCTTTTTAATTCCATACACACACACACAACACACACACACACACACACACACACACACACACACACACACACACACACAAAATAAGCATTTTCAATGCATTTACACCAAAAAAAACCACCACCAAACATTTTTATGGTACATTTTTAAGCTGAGAACTGTATCACAAAATTTGGAAAAGTGTGAAAAGCAAGGATAGCTGAAGTTCAATCTGTGGGCTCATCTACACCAAGCAGGATATTGCACTATGAAAGCGGTATATAAAAGGCAGGAGCCACATTACGGCTTTATAGTGGTATTGAAGTGCACTGCAGAATCTACACTACTGTTTTGTAGTGGTACTGAAGTGCACTGACCACTGTTGGGGCCCAGGACACATCTACACCAAGCAGGATATAACACTATGAAAGCATTATGAAAGTGGTATATAAAAGGCAGGAGCCACACTACGGCTTTATAGTGGTGTTGAAGTGCACTGCAGAATCTACACTACTGCTTTGAAGTGGTACTGAAGTGCACTGACAACTGTTGGGGCCCATGACATATCTACATCAAGCAGGATATAACACTACGAAAGCGGTATGAAAGTGGTATATAAAAGGCAGGAGCCACACTACGGCTTTAGAGTGGTGTTGAAGTGCACTACAGGATCTACACTACTGCTTTGAAGTGGTACTGAAGTGCACTGACAACTGTTGGGGCCCATGACATATCTACATCAAGCAGGATATAACACTACGAAAGCGGTATGAAAGTGGTATATAAAAGGCAGGAGCCACACTACGGCTTTAGAGTGGTGTTGAAGTGCACTACAGGATCTACACTACTGCTTTGAAGTGGTACTGAAGTGCACTGACAACTGTTGGGGCCCAGGACACATCTACATCAAGCAGGATATAACACTACGAAAGCGGTATGAAAGTGGTATATAAAAGGCAGGAGCCACACTACAGCTTTATAGTGGTGTTGAAGTGCACTACAGGATCTACACTACTGCTTTGAAGTGGTACTGAAGTGCACTGACAACTGTTGGGGCCCAGGACACATCTACATCAAGCAGGATATAACACTACGAAAGTGGTGTTTCGCTCTTTCAGCGTGTCGGCTAATGGCAGCTCGTCCTCCTCTTTTCCCCTTTCAGTAGGGGTTCCGCAAGGCTCGGTGCTTGGCCCGTTGTTGTTTTCTTTATACATGCTGCCCTTGGGTAAGCTTATTCAATCTCATGGCCTCCAATATCACCTGTATGCCGATGATACACAATTATATCTCTCATCTCCGGAACTCTCTCCTGATGTTCACGATCGTATCTCGGCATGTCTTTCAGATATCTCAGCCTGGCTGCTTCATCGTCGTTTGAAACTTAATATGGCAAAAACTGAACTGCTTGTTTTTCCTCCTAAACCTTCTCCTCACCTCTCATTCTCTCTTACTGTCAACGATGTCACGCTCTCTCCGGTCAAGGAAGCTCGTAGTCTTGGCTTCATATTTGATTCCTCGCTCTCCTTTATTCCTCATATCGAGGCAGTAGCTAAATCCTGTCGTTTCTTCCTGTATAATATTGCCAGGATTCGACCATTTTTGTCTGTCTCTTCTGCCAAGACTCTCGTTCACGCACTGGTTATCTCTCTGTTGGACTACTGCAACCTTCTTCTCTCTGGCCTTCCTTCGTCTCACGTCAGTCCGCTGGTCTCTGTCCACCACTCTGCCGCTAAGATCATCTTCTTGGCCCGCCGCTCTGACCATGTCACTCCACTTCTGAAATCTCTTCATTGGCTCCCAATTCACTCCAGAATCCAATATAAACTTCTCCTGTCGACCTTCAAAGCTTTTCACGGTCTAGCTCCTGCCTATCTCTCCTCTCTCATCTCACACTATTGCCCCGCTCGTGCTCTCCGCTCCTCTGATGCCATGCTTCTCGCCTGCCCAAGGACCTCCACTTCCCTTACTCGGCTTCGTCCTTTTTCTTCTGCTGCCCCTTACGCCTGGAACGCTCTTCCAGAACACTTGAGAACTACAAACTCAATCACAGCTTTTAAAACTCAGCTAAAAACTTTTCTGTTCCCTATAGCTTTTAAATATTGAGTTTGTTCTGACTCTATGCTGTTAGCTTCACCCTACCCGGTACCTGTTTACACTTCCCTGTGCCTGTTTGCATTCTCTTTCCCTCCTTATTGTTTACTGCAACTTTATTAGATTGTAACCCTATGTGGCAGGGTCTTGCTATTTACTGTGTATAATCTGTACAGCACCATGTACATTGATGGTGCTATATAAATAAATAAATAAATAATAATAATAATAATAATAATAATGGTATGAAAGCGGTATATAAAAGGCAGGAGCCACACTACTGTTTCATAGTGGTATTGAAGTGCACTGACAACTGTTGGACCCCATTCACATCTACACCAAGCAGGATATAACACTTTGAAAGTGGTATGAAAGCAGTAGAAGGTATGTGTGAATTGGCCCCAAGAGTTGACAGTGTACTTCAATACCACTATAAAGCAGTCATGTGGCTCCTGCCTTTTATATACCACTTTCATAGTGAAATAACCTGCTTGCTCTAGATGAGCCCTGTGTATTAATCTGGGAAGTGCAAATCCATCCAACTCACTTTTCTAAAAAACGCAGATCGAATAAAATCCTTGAGCATCCCAAGCCAAAGCTGGCAGACTTCTGTCTTTCAGGTCACCCACTGACATATGGTAATGTACTTGTTTTATATTTGTTCATTTAAATATTTATAGGCTTCCTTTTAAAGCAAAGCCATCATAAGGTGATTTACATTATAAACAACCATAAAATGCAATATCATATTTCAATTTACAAACCTACCATGCGAAACCAATTCAGCCACACAACATCCCATTATACATTTAACGAGCGGATATGGACTAAAACATTCTGATGATATTCTGATGGGCAAACTAGCTCAAAGTGGGCTGGATGGAACAAATATTAGTTGGATCCACAGTTGGCTACAGAATCGGACTCAAAAAGTACTTATCAATGGAACCTTCTCAAACTGGGGGGAGGTAATGAGCGGGGTACCGCAGGGCTCAGTTCTGGGCCCAGTGCTCTTCAACATTTTTATTAATGTGTTGGATGAGGAGGTTCAGGGAATGCATTGAGCAGAGGGTCAGACACAATGCCCTTATAGGCCTCTTCCAACACTAATATTCAACTATTTGCTGGGGTCCCCTACTTACCTGGGGGCCTTTGTTTGCGCCGTAATGTGGGTGCCTTGGTGGGAAAGAAAGTTGGGGCTGGGTTAGCAGGAGGGCATGGCCACATGCAGCTGGGAGGGGAGTCCTCCATAGGACCATAGAATAGCAGAGTTGGAAGGGGCCTACAAGGCCATCGAGTCCAACCCCCTGCTCAATGCAGGAATCCACCCTAAAGCATCCGTGACAGATGGCTGTCCAGCTGCCTCTTGAAGGCCTCTAGTGTGAGAGAGCCTACAACCTCCCTAGGTAACTGATTCCATTGTTGTACTGCTCTAACAGTCAGGAAGTTTTTCCTGAGGTCCAGCTGGAATCTGGCTTCCTTTAACTTGAGCCCATTATTCCGTGTCCTGCACTCTGGGAGGATCGAGAAGAGATCCTGGCCCTCCTCTGTGTGACAACCTTTTAAGTATTTGAAGAGTGCTATCATGTCTCCTCTCAATCTTCTCTTCTCCTGGCTAAACATGCCCACTCCACTCCTGGGCGATAAGGGCCCATGGCCTGGCTCCCTTCCTGTGCACACACATTGTGGTTGCAGGCTTGCCCAACTCACCCTCCCTTTAACAAGTTTGGTTAATGCTGTGGACTTCAGTCAGCTGCTGGGTGACGGGGCTGGGAAGGAATTTTACATATGGGAAGAACTGGTGCGTCTCACAGGGGTTTTGCCTTCCTTATATCAATACAACTGGGGCCATAGCTAGACATAAGGTTTATCCCTGGCTCATCCAGGGGTCAAACCTGTTCATCTAGGTGACACACAGGGGATCCAGTGCTCAGGCAGGGGCGAACCCTGGTTGATCCCGGGATAAACCTTAGGTCCAGCTGTGGCCTTGGTTATAAAGTTACTGGTTGTAACGTTACTGTGCCAAACATCACTGTCACACAACTTTTCAGTGCAGGGCAGATGGTTTTGGGCTGGATCCAAATCACGGGGGAAGAGGGTACACACCCTCTCCCCCAGCAGGAAAGGGAGGTCCTGGGGGTTGGGGCCATGGGGCTGCAGCTCAGCTCGGGGGCTGATATGCTGGCACCACTCCCAAGGGAGCAGGGAAGGGGACATGTGAGTGACACATGCTGTGGCATGGTCAACCCCCATGCTCTAGCCTAAGCCCCCCATAAAGCCCCACAGCAGGCTGGCGGTGGTGTGAATCAGCCAGCAGGCAGGCTGACCGATTGGGGCATCAAGCCCTGATACCATGTCAAACTCTAAGCTGTAACCAATAACGTTGTGGCCAATTTATAACCCAACACTGTTTCTGTGTGAATTATGGCTCGCCTTTCCCATGGGGGCCACCCAATGAGTGCTCCGGGTGCAATATGAAAACTATGTGTCAAATTCAAATCAGCAGCACTATAAAACCTTAAAGAGAAAGCAACCCCAAATCAGTGGGTCTTCCCAGCCCATCTAAAAACTTGCACTACTGGACACACAAAGGTACTATTTTTGAGGGAGTTCCATAACTATGGAGCCAACACCAAGAAGGCCATGTTCTCTCATGCCCACCAATCCAATTGATCTTACAGGTAGGCCTATAAACACGGCCTCCAAAACTGAACGTGGAGCTTGGGCAGGTCTACATAAGTAAAAACAGCCCTTCAAATAACCAAGCACATGGTGAATTGTGTAATATGGTGGTATATATACGTTCGGAGGTTGTTCCGGACGGAATATCACAGGTCGGATGTACAAACAGATCAGTGATGTTTTTGTTTGTTTGCAAGTTTCATAAACACTTAGGCCACAGCTAGACCTAAGGTTTATCCTGGGATCATCCAGGGTTCACCCCTGCCTGAGCACTGGATCCCCTGTGTGTCACCTAGATGAACAGGTTTGACCCCTGGACGATCCAGGGATAAACCTTAGGTCTATCTACAGCCATAATGTATAGTGGTAATACAAAATGTGTCGGGGGGCTAGGGGAAGTGATGTATATGCACTGAAAGAATGGGAAACTTTATTATACTGTGGGTGCTCCACTCCCAGAATTCATTTTACAATTCATTCTGTTAGCTGGAATGCATTCTGTTAGTTGAAATGGAATTCAGGAGAAGTGGAATGAAGGATGCATGAGTAATTCATTTTAATTTCCTTTAAATCAGAATTTACCCAGTTTTAGGGTGACCATATTTGGGAAACCAAAAAAGAGGACACCTAGTGTGTGTGTGGGGGGGGGGGGAAGCAGCTTTCTGAGTCCTGCAGAAAGTACGTTATTCCCCCGCCACCTTAAAGAACCCGATTGGAGTGGAGGAGGGGAAAGGATTTCATTCTGCACCACCACCATCCACTCCAATGGGGGCCTTTTCTATAATGTCCACGAATGACCCACTTTCCCCTTTAAGACCTCAATTGGAGCTCAGGGTGGGGGAATGATGTGCCTCAAGAAAGCATGTCATTCCCTCCTGCCATGCTAATGGCAGCCTTAAAGAGGAAGGTGTGTCATTCCAGGACATTATTGAAAATTATAGAAAATCCCCCCTGACACCATGGAAAGAACAAAACCCAGGACAAATCCGGGGAAATCCTGACAGTTGGTCACCCTACCCAGTTTGCATTTCTTAGATCTGAATGCAATCTATGGTCAAAGTCTGTACATTTCTTGGCTTCTGAAAGTTGCAGCCATTTTTTTATTATTATTGATTTCCCTTTATAGTCAATGGGAAACATGAAACCTTGGTTTTTTTGAACCCCGGCTCTGGTTCTGTACCAACTTGAAACAGACTAACTCCAACACAGTCTGAGCAGAAGTTGACTATTTTCTAAAGGGCTTAATTGGATCTGAGTTGAAATGCGAGGTTGCTGCACACCTCTAGTGTAAATTCATTGTGGCTATAAATAGGAGGCTGGCCAATGGAAGTTCCCACCTCACCACAGGTAGTGTTTACTACATCCCATAAACTGTATGAGATGCAGTAAATGGCAAGGATGCTGGGCTAATGTAATTGGTGGGAGGTCATTGTCACGACACAGGCTCTGAACACCAGACCCGGCCGCGTCTGCTCCCTGCTCAAGCCAAGCACCACCACTTGATACGCCTGAGGCAAGGGATAAAAACCACCTTCCTCCAAACTATGTGGAGAAAGGGGTTTAAATGGAGAAGGATTTCTATTTATATAAAATAAAACACTATGAGTTACATGTGCTGAGGTGAATTATTGTCAGAGTGGGTGCTAAATGTGTAAACTTCAGATGATAAATGCCAAACAGACACGTGGGATTTTTGTGCAAGTTAAAAACAAAATAATTAAAATTTATTTTTAAAAGATCACCAGCTTTGTTTCAAATAAAACCTTTAAAACCCTTTTTGAAACCTTTCGTCCAATCCTTTCACTCATTCACATACACGCTTTCCTTTCTCTCACACAATCACTCTTGAGCTTTCTTTGTTATCTGTATTGATTAATATACATCAACTACGTGCACACCACACCCTAAAGACACCACTCTCTACACTGACCCTCAAACTTCCCAGAACTTAAGTATTCTAAACACAGAGAGCACTAAAGACTCTAAGAGTACCTAAAAAGTCCCCCACAATCCCCTCAGTCATTCCCTTATATATCACTCCTCCGACTCCCAAGACATTCTAACTCCACCCACTCAGGCCAACATTCTAAACTCACCACAGACTTACAAACCGCAGACATACATTTGGGAACTGACTTGCGGGGTGTAACGCCACAGTCGTCATCATTATTTATTTATTTATTTATTTATTTATTAAACTTATATACCGCCCCCATGGCCAGGGCTCTCTGGGCGGTTTCATCATCATCATTTCTCACCCGCCTCTCCCTCCGGATCAAAGCAGGGAGCAACAATGAATACAAAAATATAAAATACATAAAACTAATTAAAAACATAAAACCAATACATTATTAAAATCCTAAAATATTTCAAGACATTTTAAAATTTGACTGGATAGGCCTGACGGAAGAGATCCATCTTTTTATAGCTTTTTTTAAATTCAGGAAGTCCTTTAAGCTGGCGAATCTCCTCCGGCAGGCAATGCCACAGTATGGGAGCGGCAGAAGAGCAAGTCCTCTGGGTAATGGTTGTCAGCCTCGTTTTGGCTGGCTGAGGAAGTTCTTCCCGGAGGACCTGAGTGTGCGGGGCGGATTGTACGGGAGAAGGCAATCCCGCAGGTAGCCTGGATCCAAACCATGTAGGGCTTTAAAGGTGATAACCAACACTTTATACTTCAACCAGAATCTAATTAGCACCCAGTGAAGTGATTATAAAGTTGGTCCTACTTTACAGAGGACAGTCCTCTGTTTGGAAGAACCTTCTATTGGAAGGGCTGTCAAGTCCAAGTTGGTTGAAAGTTAAAGAACTCCAAGAAGAGAGAGCAACAGGGCCCATCAACATTTCACACCTGGCATACTGGTCATTTGCACAGACTTTTATGGTGATATGTATTGTATTGACAGTAGTGCACGTGCTGGTAACCTCAAGGCTTGACTTCTGCAATGCGCTCTACATAGGGCTACCATTGTACCTAGTTCGGAAACTTCACCTAGTTCAAAATATGGCAGCCAGGTTGGTCACCGGTACATCTAGGGGTGAGCATATTACCCCAACATTAAAATCACTCCACTGGCTGCCAATTAGTTTCCGGGAAAAGTACAAAGTGTTGGTCATTACCTTTAAAGCCCTAAATGGTTTGAGTCCTATTACCTGCGGGATCGCCTTCTCCCGTACAATCCGCCCCGCACACTCAGATCCTCTGGGGTGAATTTACTTCAGTCAGCTAAAACTAGTCTGACATCAGTTTCCCAGAGGACCTTTTCTTCTGTCGCCCCCAGATTGTGGAATGGCCTGCCGGAGGAGATTCGTAAAATTAACTCTCTGTGTGATTTTAAGGCAGCTTTAAAGACTAGCCTTTTCCGGCAGGCCCATCCAGATCAATGTGAAATCATGAATTTTTAAGATGTATTGATTCCTGTTCTAATGTTGTTCCCCACCTCGATCCAAAGGGAGAGGCGGGTAAGAAATAAATAAATATATTATTATTATTATTATTATTATTATTATTATTATTATTATTATTGCTATTTAAATTATATTTATTCTTAAAGAATAAATATAATTTAAATAGCAATAATAATAATAATAATAATAATAATAATAATAATAATAATATATTTATTTATTTATTTCTTACCCGCCTCTCCCTTTGGATCCAGGCAAATTGCATACAAATATGTGTCCCCTTTTGTCCGTTTTGTGTGATGCATTTTCGCTTTTTCGATGACGCATAAGTTGTCACCCTATCTGGTACCCGGATTAGCATCACAGGGCTCATTCATTGTGCCAATGGAAATCACCACACCGACCCTCCGCAGGCTTTGAAAGAGCATTGGGAAGGACGTATGGGATGTGGCCCAAAGGCGAGGATGTTGGGTAAAGATTGCCGTCATTGTTGGGAGGCTCATTTGTAGAGCCTATTAGCTAGAATTCACCTGTCCTCCTTCTTCCAGAAGCTCATGTGCGAGGTGAGACAAAGGCCTTAGCTAGATCTACTGGAAAATGCTGGATGGAGGAGGGGTGATCTTGCATTGCGATTAACGCGAGATCTCGCCCTCGTTTACACGTAAGGCGCGGCGACCTCCGGAAGAGAGGCATCGTGCCTGCCATTTTTTATTTTTAAAGGGGACGGAGCGCACGAACGCTGGTGCACAGAGGTAACTTATTTCCCCACTCCCCCCACCCTACCCTTGATGGGCACAGTGCTCCTAAGAAACGCTGCACCCCGTGCACAGCTCCCAGCTCTGTGCGAGTAATCGCGCGGAGCCTGGTCAAGCCGTGGCAATGGGCCACACCTTCCGCAGCCCCGGTCTCAGCCCTGGACCGTGGAAAAAGCAGGCCTAAAGTGTAGGGCTGTATCCCAGGGCCAGGGAGGGTTGATCCCTGCCTGATCCCGGGATCCCATGTGGACGCACAGGGACGATTCCGGGGTTCATCCCGGGATAAACACTGGTCTACCTAAGGCCAGAGATGAGATGCTCTCGGTGTGTTCTGAAGAGGCTGGTATGGTCCAAAGATAACTGAGATCTCTAGAATGTGGGTGAAAGAGAGAGGAAATTAGGTGTGGGGGGGGGGTGCCTTTGGGCCCTGCTGGGCAAACAGAAGCCTTGTAAAAACACAAACAGCCTGTCTTTGCCTGCATTCATGCCCCTCTCAAACACATAATCCCCTTCTATTAGAGATCTTTTGAAGACAGAGGAGATAGATCTGTCTTTGTTTTCCTCCTTCTCCCTGTGGCTCCGCTCAACCCACCCCTGGTATATGTATGTGTGTGTGTGTGTGTGTTTTTAATCTCTTCTTTTCGTCGTCGGGCCCTTCGGCTTCAGCGTTCAACTCGCTTCACCCACGACAGTTGCGCACCCGGGAAGAATGAGAAATGTGGCATTCGCGTCCTTTTCCCCCAACCAGCGACGAAGAATATGATTCTTTTCACCAGCACTGGGAAATCACCAGTTCCCATGTGTGTGAGTGTGCACGCATGTACACATTGAAGATCTGAAGATCCGTCTAATAAGAACGTGATGTCAGGTCCTGGCAGCCTTAGAGATGAGAAAGTGAATGGAACTATGATGGAAAAGTGCAGTGTTCTCGTAATAACGCACTGTGCAGAAACCCTTGGGGAAAATATCCCCCCCCCTTTGAGTCATTTGCTGCCTTGTGCTGACTTTCCTACACACACACACACACACACGCCCCTCTTAGCTGAGTGGGAAAGGGGGGGATTTCTTCCTTTCGCCATAAATTACATGCCAGTGTCTTTTGTTCCTGTGCTCCTATATATATATGAACACTTGTGTCTTTCACAGGCAAGTACAGAGTCCAGACAGGAAGCTGTGCCTTTAATTTACCAACTGAAAACTGCAGGACAGCTCCTGCCTTGAAGGCATCCCATTTCACTGGAATGAGCTAAGGATCTGGGCTGAGCTATATAAACCAGCAGAGGCGGCTTGCTCTAACCACAGTTTGCCTTACTGTCAAACATCTCTCTATCTCTCTTTGTCTCTCTGGTTCCCCTTTCTTCTTTCCTCTTTCTCGCTCACCCCGACGGGGCAACGTGTCTGAGTTTCCCCCAAGGCAGAAGGAACAGCAGGAGGAAACAGTCTTGCTAAGCATCCTATTCTGCAGATGGAGACCGGACAAAGTGGAACGAACTAATACATATCAAAGGCAAGAAGGTAAGTCTTCTTTCCAACTCTATGACATTCAGGGGGGCTGAAGGGGGAAATTTCATTTCATGTTTCCTTTAAAAAAGAAAAGAAAAGAAAAATCCTTCTAAGCTGCCCGAGTTTTTATCCGGGGACACTTTTCAGCTTGAGATATCTGTTGAGAAGTTTGTTTCTATTTTGTGATGTCAGATGAGATCGGAGCTGTGTTTCCATGGTGCTTCTGTGGATGCATGAATGAGCCAATGAATTAAATGAATGAGAGTCTAAGGCTATTTTCGAGGGTGCACGGACAGGCGGGCACATATATAAATTAAGGCGGCAAAGTAAGCAGACAGTGGAAGTAGCATTAAAGTCGGGGTGGGGTGGGGAATCCGTTCAGTTGTCCCAAGTCAGGTCTGTATTTCTGAGACTTCCAGGAATAATGAAGATGGACTGGCAGCAATGGACAATCAGCATTTAAAAATGAGAAGAAATGAAATAGTGCAATGTAAAAGTCTACTCCCACAACTTTCTTCGCCTGCAGTTCTATCTTAAGGTTGCAATGGGATGATCAGGGGTCTGGAAACAAAGCCCTATGAAGAGAGACTGAAAGAACTGGGCATGTTTAGCCTGGAGAAGGAAAGATTGAGGGGAGGCATGATAGCACTCTTCAAATACTGAAAAGGTTGTCACACAGAGGAGGGCCAGGATCTCTTCTCGATCCTTCCAGAGTGCTGGAAACGGAATAATGCGCTCAAGTTACAGGAAGCCAGATTCCGGCTGGACATCAGGAAAAACTTCCTGACTGTTAGAGCAGTACGACAATGGAACCAGTTACCTAGGGAGGTTGTGGGCTCTCCCACACTGGAGGATTTCAAGAGGCAGCTGGACAACCATCTGTCAGGGGTGCTTTAGGTTGGATTCCTGCATTGAGCAGGGGGTTGGACTCGATGTCCTTTTAGGCCCCTTCCAACTCTACTATTCTATGATTCTATGAAATGTCTTGGACTGGCCCTGTCCAAGTATCCTGGGATGCCGCAGGATTCTATCTTGTTCCCAGTAAAGCCATTGGGACCAGTCATTAGAAGATTTGGGGCGTGGTGCCATCCATATGCTGATGAGACCCAGCTCTGTTTCTCTGCTTTGGGGTGGATTCCTGCATTGAGCAGGGGGTTGGACTCCATGGCCTTATAGGCCCCTTCCAACTCTACTATTCTATGATTCTATGAATCCAATTTCTTTCAGAAGTTTAGAAATGGGTGTTTGTCTTCCAGACCAAAAGATTAAAAGAGGAGTTTCATCACGTAACTCTTTAATTTCTACTATTGAAACCAGATGGAGATCTGTGGCATATATATATATATATATATATATATATATATATATATTATATATATTCTTTTTATAAAACTCTAGACTAGTAGAAACAATCTGCTTTTTCCATAGGGAGTGATCTGTCATTTTCATTCTTTATTCAGTTCCACACTCACTTTTCTGGGTATTGACGAGCTGAATAGTACATCTGTTCAAGTTTGCGATCTTGAGCAATGAATGAAAAAGGAACGGGGTGGGCGGGAAGAGTAGCACTTGGCTCAGCTGAAGAGATGGAGATGACTTTGAAAGTTGCAAGGCGCGTGTGTAGAGCTTTCGTGGCAGGCTGCAGAATGTATTCATGGAAGGTATTCTTGCTTTGAAGCAAAAAGGGGGGTGAAACACCAAACATCTCACGGTTTGCGTTACACAGTGCGGATTGTAGACTACGTGGCTGGTCTGATGTGTGTCGATGTGGAAGTAAGTCTACAGAGTCCAGCACTACTTGCTTTTGTGTACGTGTGCTTGGGCTCACAGCCTATGTTCCAAACTGTCATACACAACTAAAGATGGCAGGACAATCCACTCTGAAAGTGGTTGTGTCATTGGAGGTGCCTGTTTACCCAAAGCTTTCCGGGAGCATAAAAGGAAGCTATGAACAAGGTTTTTAATAAGTGATATAGGGTACAATCCTATGCATGTTTAGATAGAAAAGGTTGTAGGACTACTTCTGTCTAAGCTTGCATAAGATGGTGCCCTTAAAGGTTCAATCTTCTAAACACATTTACTAGGGAGGAATTTCGAGTCTTCAGAAATACAGCATCGTAGGTTGGAAGGCATCTTGGATGCAGACAAGCTGGAGCGTGTTCAGAGGAGGGCAACGAGAATGATCAGGGGTCTGGAAACAAAACCCTAGGAAGAGAGACTGAAAGAACTGGGCATGTTTAGCCTGGAGAAGAGAAGATTGAGGGAAGGCATGATAGCACTCTTCAAATACTTGAAAGGTTGTCACTCAGAGGAGGGCCAGGATCTCTTCTCCATAATCCCAGAGTGCAGGACAAGGAATTAGGGGCTCAAGTTACAGGAAGCCAGATTCCAGCTGGACATCAGGAAAAACCTCCTGACTGTTAGAGCAGTACGACAATGGAACCAGTTACCTAGGGAGGTTGTGGGATCTCCCACACTAGAGGCCTTCAAGAGGCAGAAAGACAGCCATATGTCAGTATGCTTGAAGGTGGATACCTGCATTGAGCAGGGGGTTGGACTTGATTATTATTATTATTATTATTATTATTATTATTATTATTATTATTACTTGATGTCCTTAAAGGCCCCTTCCAACTCTACTATTCTATGATTCTATGATTCTAGTCCAACCCCCTACTTACTGAAGGAATCTTGCAGCTACCAGATGCACCTCAGGCACCATTCATTCCCATTAGGGACATAAAAAGCTGCCTTATTCTGAGTCAGACCTTTGGTCCTTCTAGAGCAGTCTTGTCAACACAGACTGGTAGCAGCTCTTGAGGGTTTCAGAGAAGATTCCTTTCCTCGCCCTACCTGGAGAAGACGGGGTTTGAACTTTGGACCCTCTGCATGCAAAGTGTGTGCTCTGTCACACTGAACTACAACCCCCTCCCAGTTGGAGAGATTTGTACCATCTCTTCATCAGCTCCTCCTTATGAAGAAGCCTAAATAAAACCCAGACAGTAGTATACTTAGGTTTAAGTCCAGCACTCACTTATCTGGAAGTAACTCCCATTGAACTCAACGGGGCTTACTTCTGAATATGCATGCCAAAGATTGCATTGCCAAGCAGCTAATAAGTGCGGACCGGTGTGCATGCTTGTAACTCTCCTTTCAGCTCCTATTTCTCTAACTGAATCTTATTTCACCCTGTGGCGGTGCTGGGGAGAAGGGACACAGAAGAATGCTACCAGTAGCTTTTGTCTGAGGCAAGTAAGTAGTAAGTTATTTATGGCCCATGCTTGGATCAGGCGGACGTGCTCACAAAGCATCCCGTTCAGGTGTCCTCCCAATGTTCTGGACTCCACAATTCAAGAAGGACGCAGACAAGCTGGAGCGTGTTCAGAGGAGGGCAACCAGGATGATCAGGGGTCTGGAAACAAAGCCCTATGAAGAGAGACTGAAAGAACTGGGCATGTTGAGCCTGGAGAAGAGAAGATTGAGGGGAGACATGATAGCACTCTTCAAATACTTAAAAGATTGTCACACAGAGGAGGGCCAGGATCTCTTCTTGATCCTCCCAAAGTGCAGGACACGGAATAATGGGCTCAAATTACAGGAAGCCAGATTCTGGCTGGACATCAGGAAAAACTTCCTCACTGTTAGAGCAGTATGGCAATGGAACCAGTTACCTAGGAAGGTTGTGGGCTCTCCCACACAAGAGGCCTTCAAGAGGTAGCTGGGCAACCATCTGTTGGGGATGCTTTAAGGTGGATCCCTGCATTGAGCAGGGGGTTGGACTCGATGGCCTTGTAGGCCCCTTCCAACTCTGCTATTCTATGATTCTATGATTCTATGAAAACGCAGCCTGAATTTGCTCCCGTGTGGTTGGGGAGTCTCTAGAAAGGCTTTTGGGGTGATTCTAAATGAGAAAAGTGATTCTAAATTAAGGTTAGGCACACTAAGTTAGGTTCTATGGTGTTTAGGAGGAAAAATGGGCTTTGCATTGTCAATGTTTTCAAATGATGAGTCAGGAACTCTTACCTAGAGATGGACCAATTGGCCCTGATCTACCTTCTGCCTCCCCCTGTTCTAAATAACTCAATGAGTTTAGCAATGGCAAGAGAGCCAGTGTGGTGTAGTGGTTAAAGTGTTGGACTACGAGTCAGGAGATCCGGGTTCTAGTCCCCACTCGGCCATGGAAGCTCACTGGGTGACTTTGGGCCAATCACTGACACTCCACCTAACCTACCTCACACGGTTGTTAGTGAGGATAAAAGAGAGCCAATCTGGTGTAGTGGTTAGAGTGTTGGACTACGTGTCTGGAGATCTGGCTTCTAGTCCCCACTCAGCCATGGAAACCCACTGGGTGACTTTGGGCCAGTCACAGACTCTCAGCCCAGCCTACCTCACAGGGTTGTTGTTGTGAGGATAAAAATGGAGAGAAGGAGGGTTGGATTCCTTGCAGGATAAAAAGCGGGATGAAAATGCAATAAATAAATAAATGATTTTGTTAAAAAAAAAGATGGTATTGCAATCTCAGAAAGGAAACACACACACACACACTTTTCACAGACACTATTATTAGAAGTGGGAATAGGAGGTAGAGAATTAGCTAATTGGGGTGGAACGTTTGGAGGTGTTTCTAGGATGACGATAACGTTTGGGATGTGAAGTCACATGGTAAGGTCTGTGAACCAGTTTACGTATTTGAACCACATGGCAAAGGCTTTCTTGGACTGTACCACTTCAGACTCAGGGGAGAATGCATGCTTGATTATTCTCTCTCTCACACACACACACACACACACACACATACTCCTCCAAATATCAAACTAGAATGGCAAGGAGAATGCTAGCTTGAACCCTTCTTCCTGACACTGAGTTTTCTCTTCACTGCTCAAATGTGTGGTCTCCTCCAACCTGCAGCCTGGGGTGGCCCATAGTCCAGGAAATGCGATACAACTGGATTCTGTCTAAACTGGCTGTGGTTGGAGCATTTCTAAAGCTAGAAGGTCCTTCCCCTGTGTGCGTTGACTGGCGTAGTATCTGGCTTGCTTCCATGATTGGGGAGTTCTCCTTAGGATGGATTGGGATAGAATAAATTGAGAGAGGGACTGGAATTTAGGGGCAGTGGCTTATGGAGCTACTGTGGATGAATCACTTCCCTGTTTGGGGCAAAAGGTGGTGCTTACTCTACTAGCTCATCCCACTGGGGGATCAAATAGATTGCCATATTTGGAGATGGGGAGAAGTTTTCCTTCTGGTCAGGGTTTCCTCGTAATTGCCTTTCTAGATTGCAGTTATATTCATGGCACACGTAGTGGTACATAGCTTGGTTGTACTGGAGGGTGGGGTCAGGAGAGGGAATGGATCTTGCTTTGGATGGAAAGTTGAAGCAGAGGGCTAAGGAATGTTTACTACTCTACCGTTCTTCTGTGTGCCAGATCTAGTTGACATGGGCCTTAGCTAGACGGGGCAAAATCCCGGGGCGATCCCTCGGATCGTCCCTGTGTTTTCACATGATGCACAGGGGATCCCGGGATCAGGGAGGGATCATCCCTCCCTTGCCCCGGGATCTTGCCCTACCCTTTAAGCCTGTTTTTTCCATGGTCTCGTGTTGAGCCCAAGACCGCAGAATGTGTGTCCAGGCATTGCAGTTTGTCCCAGTTCCATGCGGTTACTTGCGAGGAGCCGGGACCCGCACATGGGGCGCAGAGCTCCTCAGGAGCACTGCGCCCATTGGGTGTGGGGTGGGGCGAGCAGGGAAAATACTTTTTTTTTAAAAAAAAACCCACCTCTGAGGTTGTCGCGCACCACATGTAACAGAGGGGGGATCTCGCGATAAAAACATTGCGAGATCTTCACCCTTCTGTCGCGCAATAACAGGTAAGGTCTAGCTAAGGACATGTTCAGAAAACGGAAGTGGTACAGCCCTTCTCTTATTTATTTGTTTGTTTATTGCATTTCTATACCGCCCAATAGCCGAAGCTCTCTGGGCGGTTCACAAAATTAAAGACCATTCAAAGAATAAAACCATGATATGAAATACAACATAAAAGCACAACCAGGATAAAATCAGCCGCAGTGCAGAAATACAAATTTAAAAAGCACATTTAAAACAGCAAAGTTGAAATTAAATTTATAGACTGTTAAAATGCTGAGAGAATAAAAAGGTCTTCACCTGGCGTCTGAAAGAGTATAGTGTAGGTGCCAGGCGAACCTCCTTAGGGAGCTCATTCCACAGCCGGGGTGCCACAGCAGAGAAGGCCCTCCTCCTGGTAGCCACCTGCCTCACTTCCTTTGGCAGGGGTTCATGGAGAAGGACCCCTGAGGATGACCTTAGGGTCTGGGCAGGTACATATGGGAGGAGGCATTCCTTCAGATAGCCTGGCCCCCAAGGGCTTTAAATGTTAATACCAGCACTTTGAATCGGGCCCGGACCTGGACTGGCAGCCAATGAAGCTGGAAAAGGAGTGGCGTGATGTGGTCTCGTCAGCCAGTCCCTGTTAGTAAGCGTGCTGCCCTGCTTTGTAACAGTTGAAGTTTCCGGACCGGTTTCAAAGGCAGCCCCTTGGACGGTACCAGTTCAAAAGGCTAGTGGAGGAGTCTGACTGAGAGAAAAACTCAGACACACACACCCCTGCAGAAATCTAGCTGATCAGGAGAAGAGTTTTGGCACTGATTCTCGCTCATATGTTAATTTGCGATGTGTGCAGAGGTTTTCGAGGTGGGGATAGCACTCTAACGTCTGAGTCTTCACCTGCAATGAAGCGGTAAAGAGTCAGGAAAGCTGTGCCCTGTGCCTATGTCTGTGATGTAGGGCAGAAACAAGTTGCTCAATCTACTATTTATCTAAGCTGTCAATATGTGTAGGAACAGCTGCTGTGTACTTCCCAATCCAGTAAATGTATATATCAAATGCAGGATGTGGAACAGAAAGGAATACATTATATTTCCCCTTAGTGGGGAAGGTGGTGATGTCCCTGGCTGTTAAGAATGGTGGTCACCCTAGACAAACACAATTGAGCACTGGAAAAAAAGTGAAACCAAAATTAACAGATGTCCATCCCGACCAACTCTTCCATCGGTTCTCCAGATGCTAACTGTCAATGGGCAACTTGAAGGACCTTTAAAACTAGGGTGACCCTATGGAAAAGAGGAGGACAGGGCTCCTGTATCTTAAACAGTTGTATAGAAAAGGGCATTTCAGCAGGTGTCCTTTGTATGCATGCAGCACCTGGTGAAAATCCCTCTTCATCACAACAGTTAAAGCTGCAGGAGCCCGGCTCTCTTTTGTATCTGGTCAAGAGGGCAGGGCTCCCGCAGCTTCAACTGTTGTGATGAAGAGGGAATTTCACCAGGTTCTCCATACATACAAATGACACCTGCTGAAATTCCCTTTTCAAGCTTTTAAAACTTGATGTTGTGCAGACTTTATACTGTTAGTTTTACCCTACCCTGTGCCTGCTTACCCTACCCTGTGCCTGTTTGCATTCTCTTCCCCTCCTTATTGTTTTACTATGATTTTATTAGATTGTAAGCCTATGCGGCAGAGTCTTGCTATTTACTGTTTTACTCTGTACAGCACCATGTACATTGATGGTGCTATATAAATAAATCATAATAATAATAATTAAAGATACAGGAGCCCTGTCCTCCTTTTCATATGGTCACCCTATATATGGCAGCGTTGAGAGACGGAGTTCCATCTCTCGTCCTTTTGTGGTTAAGAAATATAGGGCCAGTGTTGAAGAAGAGGCAAGGGTCAGGAGTTCACACACACTTTTGACTGCTAGTCCACATGAAACAAAGGAAGGTCAGTATTAACAGAAAAAGGGAAACCTCCGAGTGGAACAAACCCAACGGATCTATTGGTGGTTCTCTTTAGGTTTCCACCTGAGATTTTCTGTCTTGAATTAAAGGACACTCCTAGTCTGGCTGCTGCATTCTCTTCCCTCTCAGACGCTGCTGGCCAGTAGTAAATTCATTCCACATGTGGGGAAAACTAAAACCTGGGCACACGTCCAGGAAATCCTGAAATCCCCCCTCCCCAACTGTGATGTAAATAAACCAGAGAGTGGGGAGGTCCTCTGGCTAACAAGGGGATATCTGTCCAGCTCGAAGGTTGTGTGGGGTGCATACAGAAGGGTCCCCGCCCCACCCTGAGATTATTCTGTTAGGAATTGAAAGAACTCTTGATGTATCCTCAGCCATAATGACTAGGGAGAGCCAATCAGGTCCATCTAATTAAGATTAAAATATACATTTCGTTATGCAGAAACTCCACCTTTCTTTCTCATGAGAACGTTTTCATGTTTAATTACAAAACGCTAGTGAGCTCTAAGAACTTCCAGCTGGGGGTAGGTGAGAGGAACCCAAACCCTTTGTGTGAATCGACTGCAATTTGCTTCACTCATTACATTTTTGAGGTGTATACGACAATGGAATCAGTTACCTAGGGAGGTGGTGGGCTCTCCCACTCTAGAGGCCTTCAAGAGGCAGCTGGACAACCATCTGTCAGGAATGCTTTAGGGTGGATTCCTGCATTGAGCAGGGGGTTGGACTTGATGGCCTTGTAGGCCCCTTCCAACTCTGCTATTCTATGGTTCTATGATTCTATCTTTTTCATATGTTTCTTGCGGATAACTCTTTCAGAGGCCTCAGTTAGACCTACTGGTCTAGCATGACGGAGAGGTGAAGATCTTGCAAAAAAAAATTATTGCAAGATCTCCCTCTCTGTTTACATGCACCGCACAACGATCTCAGAAGGAGAGGACATCACGCCCGCCATTTTTTTTAAAGAGGAAGGAGCGCACGAGCGCTTCTGCACAAAAGTTTTTTTTTTTTGTAAAACAAATCCTGCTCCCCACACCCCCAAAGGGCACACAGCTCCTGAAGAGCTCTGCACCCCATGCGCAGATCCCAGCTCCTCACGAGTAACCACCACGACGCCCGCCCACACGTTCCACGGTCTGTGGAAAAAGTGGGCCTAAAGTGTAGGGCCATATCCCAGGGCAAGGGAGGGATCATCACTCCCTGATCCCAGGATCCCCTGTGCATCATGTGAATGCACAAGGACGATCCCGGAGATCACCCCAGGATAAAGCCCCGTCTAGTTATGGCCGGAGTTCTGATTGCATTTGACTGCAACCTGGAGTGGACATCAGAGCCACCGACCGCTACTCTGTGTGTATTGAGACCCAGGCCACAGCTAGACCTAAGGTTTATCCTGGGATCATCCAGGGTTCGCCCCTGCCTGAGCACTGGATCCCCTGTGTGTCACCTAGATGAACAGGTTTGACCCCTGGACGATCCAGGGATAAACCTTAGGTCTAGCTATGGCCCAAGTTGGCTGTTCATTGTTCACATGGATGCTGATTACGACTCCTTGGCAACGCCTTTTATCCTTCGCTAAGGGCTATACAGGCACGGGCTGATGGGCGTTGCAATCCAGCAGCATCTGAAAGACCACACACTGCCAACTCCTGGTATATGTGTGCTAGTAAACCCAGCTTTGTTGCTTCTGGGTAATGTGAGGAACAGCCCTGTAGCATTCAGTCTTCTTGGGAGACGTTAGAATCAATGTCAACTCAATTAGTTCGACATCTGGACCTAGTTGGTGTGAGAACCATCTTGAGATCCTGTCTTCCAAAAGAGGATGCCATTGCCTTCGCCACATGGAGCATTACTCACAGAAGGTTCTTGTTATTATTTGATTATTGGTTATATTTACAGCTAAATTAAAATGGTGGGGATTTTTTCTGTCATCGAGGCTCTTGAAACAGCTTTTATAACTGTGTGGTAAAGTGATTAGACTACGACAGAGTTGGAGAGACCAGGCTTTGAATCCTCCAATTCATCCATGAAGCTCAGTGTCAAACGGATTTGTGAGTTCCTCCCCTCATCCAAACTGGCACTTCTAAGGAGGGTGAGGGGATTTTTGACATGGCATGAAGCAAGGATCCCCCAACCTTTTTTGAGTGGGTGGGTCACAGTTAGAACATTGAGAGAGAACTTAAAAACTGACTGCGTGTGAAAGGGGAGGGGTTTGCCTCTTCATAAAATGGACCCCATGGTAGTCGTGGCTGATCATGGAATTATAGGATAGCAGAGTTGGAAGGGGCCTACAAGGCCATCGAGTCCAACCCCCTGCTCAAGGCAGGAATCCACCCTAAAGCATCCCTGACAGATGGTTGTCCAGCTGCTTCTTGAATGACTCTAGTGTGGGAGAGCCCACAACCTCCCTAGGTAACAGATTCCATTGTCGTACTCTACTATTCTATGATTCTATGACACTGGACATGTTTAGCCTGGAGAAGAGAAGATTGAGGAGAGACATGATAGCACTCTTCAAATACTTGAAAGGTTGTCCCATGGAGGAGGGCCAGGATCTCTTCTCTATCATCCCAGAGTGCAGGACACAGAATAACGGGATCATGTGACAGGAAGCCAGATTTCAGCTGGACATCAGGAAAAACATCCTGACAGTTAGAGCAGTATGACAATGGAGCCAATGACTTAGGGAGGTTGTGAGCTCTCCCTTAATAGAGGCATGGACAACCATCAGTCAGGGATGCTTTAATGTGGATTCCTACATTGAGCAGGGGGTTGGACTCGTTGGCCTTATAGGCTCCTTCCAACTCTACTATTCTATGATTCTATGATATTCCATATAACATTTTCAAACCATTTTCATAGCATTATATCCTGATTGGTGTAGATCTGGTCCCAGTGGATTGAACTTGGGACATTCGAAAATGCAAATCAGGTGCTGTACCTTAGAGCCGCAGATAATTTAGTACCACCTGATGTATGCTTTTTCCATCATGTACGATTTTCATAATGTTTAATACACATGTTAATGCACATCAGGTAGCAGGACTAGGAATGGGTGAAAATTGAAAGCAGAAAGGTTTCAGGCTAACCTTATGAGTAGGATGTATGGACAAATCACTTGAGTTCATTGGTTTATTCCAGTTGGCGCCTCCCGTAACCAACCTCAGATCTGAATGCAATGTGTGGAAGAAATTGTGTCAAACAGCGCTAGTTCTAGGGCATTGTGGAAAAATTAAAAATCGTAGCCAGGGTACCAGAAACATTGCCATTGTGGTCACTTTCACTTGCAACAAACGAAGAAAAAAACAAACACAAAACTCTTAGGAAAAATAAATAAAAGAAGCTATACTACTAGCACTGTTAGAGCTGAGTTCTAAACCAACCTTAAACAAGTGTTCAAGAATTTCTCCCTCCACCAGAGAAATTTGGTGAAATCTAGGGTGACCATATGAAAAGGAGGACAGGGCTCCTGTATCTTTAACAGTTGCATAGAAAAGGGAATTTCAGCAGGTGTCATTTGTATATATGGAGAACCTGGTGGAATCCCCTCTTCATCACACCAGTTAAAGCTGCAGGAGCTATACTAGAGTGACTAGATTTAAAAGAGGGCAGCTTTAACTGTTGTGATGAAGAGGGGATTCCACCAGGTTCTCCATATATACAAATGACACCTTCTGAAATTCCCCTTTCAATACAACCATTAAAGATACAGGAGCCCTGTCCTCCTTTTCATATGGTCACCCTAGTGAAATCCCTCCCACACACACACACGCACACATTTCTCTGCTCACCGAGCAGAGGATTTCAAGAGGCCATTTTCATGCACAGTCTTAAATTTCCAACCCTTGCTTCTAGCCTTAGCCAGAGCCTAAAGGATGGATAGTTTCCTCATCTGTTTTATTTTCGCTGACATCCGTTTCAACATGAACTGTCAACATGTCCCTTCTATAAATCGCTTCTATCTTGGCTAAACATGTCCAGAGGGGGCCTTCAGCCTCTCCACAAATCTTTGCCATCCAGTTCCCTGGAGTGCTTTTCTGAATCCTTTCCAACTTGTCAGTTCTCAAACAGAAGACGCTCCTCAAAATAAAAATCTTCCGTGTTGAGTAAGAACAGGACATTACTCCTCCAGCCTTGGAGTTCATGCTTCTGTTGCTGACTCATTTTGAGTTTGTTGTCCATTTATAGTCCCAAACTAATTTTACAGCCAGTTGTCATGACCAGCCCATCGGACCAATATTGGTTGAAGGTGCTTCTCTTGCTGAACTTGTATGCATATTGTGGGGGTTCTAGATTTTCTCCTTTTTTTCAGCATTCTAGATTAACTGATCTTATTTTTAAAATATAATAATGAGAGCTATAAGGCAGACAATGGCCACAGCTAGACCTAAGCTTTATCCTGGGATCATCCAGGGTTCGCCCCTACCTGAGCACTGGATCCCCTTTGTGTCACCTAGATGAACAGGGATGATCCAGGGATGAACCTTAGGTCTAGCTATGGCCAATGTCTCAATGGCCCCATTCAAAAGACACCTTAAACCACAGCTTTAACCATGATGGTTAAGCCAGGAAGCTGGGCTGTGTTCAGAAGACACCATGGCTTTAACCATGGTGAATAAGGATGGTTAAAGCCATGGTTTAAGGTGTCTTCTGAACACAGCCCAGCTTTCTGGCTTCACCACTGTGGTTAAAGCCATGGTTTAAGGTGTCTTCTGAACACAGCCCAGCTTTCTGGCTTCAACACCATGGTTAAAGCTGTGGTTTAAGGTGTCATCTGAATGGGGCCTTTAAGTCACATGATGTGGGAATGCCCTGTGGTAGCTTCTTTCTAGTTGGAAGTCATTGTTTGTATACATTTTGTTCTAGCAAAATCTGTGATTGGGGACACGTTTTTACATGATATTCCTCTGATATGGGGATTAACAGATGGTCAGCAAAAGTAGACCGAGAGCCGTTACAGTTGTAAAGAGACTCATACTTCAAGCTTGAAAGGATAAAGAAAGTGGTCTGAGAATCGTCCTGCTTTTGCTGCATTTGAACATATATCCCATGGTCATCAATTCCATCTGGATGCTTATTTAGATATATGGACTGCTTATATTAATGTATATATTTGAAATAGAAGTGTGAAAATAGTAGTGAAAGTGACATCTATATGAGAGAAGCTGCTAGTTGGAGTAGACTAGAGTTCTCCAAAGTGGTCCCCTCTAGATATTTTGGACTAGAGCTCCCATGTGTCCCAGTCAGCATGGCCAATGGTGAGGGATGATGGAAGCTGTAGGCCATCATATCTGGAGGAACCCATGTTGGGGGATGCTGGAGTAGCTAGTATTAAGTGACATGAACAAATGGATGGACCTTTCTACATCCCCTATGGAGACTCACTGGGACCCATCATTGAATAGCTTTCATTGTCTGGTTGAGCTTTTATATTGTATTTTATATTACGGTTTCATACTGTTGTTTTATACTTTGAATTTTTTAAATTTTTTGTGAACCGCCCAGAGAGCTACAGCTATTGGGTGGTATAGAAATGTAATTAATTAATTAATTAATTAATTAATTAATTAATTGTGTTGTTTATTTAGTCACACCTTTGGTAATGGGCAACCCAGCTTTTGGTGAAATGGCTGCTGACGTTTCTTGTTGCTGTTGCTCCTGTGGATTCGAATGGATTTTTGTGGTGTTGATATGTTTGTGTTGGCTTGCATTGGTTTTTATCTGGCGTCGATGCACATGCATGAACAGCAAAGCGTCAGGCAGGGGCAATTTCATACACTGGACATAACCTGAGGCATGTTATTGAACTGTTGATAACATGCTGTAGGACATTTTTGCTTTATCCAATTGCACTCAGGCTTTATATCTGTGGAAGGTGAGTGACTGCAGAGTAAAGTACATTAATCAGCAATATCTAAGAGTAGTGTATTTGTGTGTGTGTGTGTGTGTTGGGGAGAGGGTGTCAAGCAGAGATCTTTTGTATAGGGATGGGTGTTGCCATCCTCCGAGGGAAGTTCAGAGGATGGCAACAAGGGAGAGGGCCTTCTCAGTGGTGGCCCCCCAATTACGGAATGATCTCCCCGATGAGGCTCGCCATGTGCCAACTTTGTTATCTTTTCTGCAACAGGTTAAGAGCTTTCTCCTCCCAGGCATTTAACAACATATGCTGAGTTTGTTTGTTTTTAACAGACCCCAGAATAGCTGTTTTTATAAGGATACTATGTTTTTATGCTTTTTATGCTTTTAAACTTTGTATATTTGTTTTAATGTTTACTGTTTTTAACTTTTGTAAACCGCCCAGAGGGCTTTGGCTATGGGGTGGTATATAAATGCAATAAATAAATAAATAAATAAATAAGCAATGTTCAAGAGCACCGAGATGTTCCAAATATAGAACTATAGAATCATAGAGTTGGAAGGGGCCTACAAGGCCATTGAGTCCAACCCCCTGCTCAATGCAGGAATCCACTTTAAAGCATCCCTGAGAGATGGTTGACCAGCTGCTTCTTGAAGGCCTCTAGGGTGGGAGAGCCCACCACTTCCCTAGGTCATTCGTTCCATTGTCGTACTGCTCTAACAATCAGGAGGTCTTTCCTGATGTCCAGCCAGAATCTGGCTTCATCTTGTCCCTCTTCTCATGCCCAATTCCCATTATTATTATTAATAATAATAATAATAATAATAATAATAATAATTGTATTTCTTACTTGCCTCTCCATTTTGATCGAGGCGGGGAATGATAAAATATCATTGATCAAGGCGGGGAATGATAAAATACATAATACTCAATTAAAACATAATATACATTGTTAAAAACATCCTAAAAAACATCCTAAAACATTTTAAAAATGTATTGCTGCTCACTTTGCACAAACAGCAAACTTGCAAAAATCGAGCCATGAGCAAACTGAAATTTTGTGCAAGTTCCCCCAGATTTACAAGAATTTCTTAATTGGCGCAACTTTCCCCCATAGTCTGAAGCAGGGCTGATTCAGCCAACAGGGGAAATGTATGCACTCGAACTGGGAACCAGGAATGGGAGGAATGCAAGCACATGTTCAGTGATTTGAGAATATTTGCACTGCGTGCATGTTCGCGTTTATGTTTGGAACTCGGTACAGGGCAGGCTCGCATGTTGTGGCCGCAAAAACAAAGTTCTCATACACCCCTACTTTTGTGTGTTGACAGAAGTGTTATGTGTGCGCACCCCCCTCCACACATACACATACACATGTGATCATTATGGAGAATGCAGAAAGGTGTGGCCCTGGCTGTGTTCTGGATGCAAAGTGAGATACATTGAACACTGCATGCTTCCATGTGAAACAACTGGGCCTGTTTAGCCTGGAGAAGAGCAGATTGAGGGGAGGCATGAGAGCACTCCTCAAATACTTAAAAGGTTGTCACACAGAGGAGGGCCAGGATCTCTTCTCGATCCTCCCAGAGTGCAGGACACGGAATAACGGGCTCAAGTGACAGGAAGCCAGATTCCAGCTGGACATCAGGAAAAACTTCCTGACTGTTAGAGCAGTATGACAATGGAACCACCTAGGGAGATTGTGGGCTCTCCCACCCTAGAGGCCTTCAAGAGGCAGCTGGACAACTATCTGTCAGGGATGCTTTAGGGTGGATTCCTGCATTGAGCTGGGGTTGGACTCGATGGCCTTTTAGGCCCCTTCCAACTCTACTATTCTATAATTCTATGATGCTAGCCTGGGGAAAGACTTCATAGGCTATATATGCCCACCCCAGGCTCCTCTTTGGACTACTAGTAAGGGTACCCATTCAATCACCGAGGAAACATTGCAAGACCAGCTGGCCATGTATGAGCCAAGTAGGATTTATGTGTTTATTGGCTACATGTAGCTTGGCTTAAACTTGCAGACTTTGATTGAGAGACACTTACATTGAGCAATGCTACAGCCCCTACAGAGAATCTGGGCACCAGGGGATACTTCAGATTCCTGGCTCCAAGTTCGGAGACAGCACACCAACCAGGAGTCCAAGCGACCGAGGCACTTTTGTGCGGAGAAATGCCGGGTTGAATATTTGGCTGCGGGGAGCCTTCGCCAAATATTTTGGACTGCAATTCCCATCATTCTTGATCATTTCCTATTCTGGCGGGAGTTGAAGTCCCAAATGTCCAGTGGCCACCGGGTTGGGTTAAGCTGATCAACGCCGAATATCCAGATTGTGATATTACTATATGACCTGAACTTGTAGAAGAGAATAAGGCTACAAATTGGAGGTAGGGGTGAAAAAGCTGGGCCTCTCCCTCCCTTTCTGTGAGATCCCCCCCCCAATTTTATTTTATTTATTACACCCTTCAGTTAGATTTATTCCTTTTGGCCGGTGGTAGGGAAAATGTGTTGTTCCTTTTCGTTTCTCGAAGAAATGGCCGCATGAAGGCCGGTTTCCATCTTCCTTTCTACCCACCCCCGTGAAAGCAAGACCTTGATTTCAACACATCTGACAGAACTAGGCCATCTAGCTGTGGGTGTGGGGGAGATATTAATGGGAACCTTCTAGGAACCACTTTTGAGGTCTCGTGGGTGGCAGAAAACGCTTTTTTCTTGTTTCTTCATATTTTAAATATACTAGTACCAAGGACAGAGGAGTTTTGATCAGGGATGGATGAAACACCAGCTGAGTAACCCAGGAAATATTTAGCAAGGGGGGAAATCTCAAAAGGGAAACTTGTCTAAGAATGGTATAAAGGGAGCATTTCATAAATGTTTAAGCCACTTGTGTTCCTGAGATAGACATTCAGGGGAGGATATTGAAAAACATTGCTTGCAGAACTCGGTGGCAACGTAATAAAAAGAGAACTGATTTGCAAGAATTCCCCATATGAAGCATGCACTGGCCTAGTAGCAGGACATCTTTGAATGCTTCTACTTCAATGCACAAGTGTGTTAATTGTGGTTTTGACTTGCAGTTAAGTGAAGAAGAAGAAGAACGCTATCCACAGAGCTTTCAGCCAATGGATCCCTCAGATAAACTCTTTTCAAATAAAGTGGAGTGGAACGTTCTACACAGAATCATAGAAAGGTTGTCACACAGAAGAGGGCCAGGATCTCTTCTCAATCCTCCCAGAGTGTAGGACACGGAATAAGGGGCTCAAGTGATGGGACGCCAGATTCTGGCTGGACATCAGGAAAAACTTCCTGACTGTTAGAGCAGTACGACAATGGATCCAGTTACCTAGGAAGGTGGTGGGCTCTCCCACACTAGAGGCCTTCAAGAGGCAGCTGGACAACCATCTATCAGGGATGCTTTAGGGTGGATTCCTGCATTGAGCAGTGGGTTCGACTCGATGGCCTTATAGGCCCCTTCCAACTCTACTATTCTATGATTTTATGATTCTATTATTCTTGTTCCTTTCACGGTTTTGCCAAACGTAGACCTATACGCATAATTAAAATAGACGTGTAAATCCTTTCCACTGTATTGGGCTATAAACTGAAGACGTTTCCTGCTCTTCACATTACAAAGAGACCAAATGAGCTTCATAGAGCAGAATAACTGTACAATAAAAGGATTAATAGTTTAAACACCCACTTTTCCAGAAAGGGCTATTACAGCTCTGTGATCGTGTTCTTTGGACGCAGACCTACGGATCCTGGAAATGAAACTGCAGCCTTCTGTTTAAAATTTACTTGATTTGCTGTGATTTAGTTGGGAGGGGGCTGAGGGGAAGAATTACAAGCTCTGTAAGTATGAAGCTGAGACTGTAAAGGGTTTGGCAGAATTTAAAGTGAAGTCACTGAAAAAAAATGAGCTCCCGACCATGTGTAACTTGGCAGAGGAACTTTCCAGAGGCAAATTTAGAAAGCTCTAGATCTTTTGCCAACTAGGCATATGTCTCTCCAAAAAAGAGGGGTAGGATGATGGGGAAACTCCACACATAACTGGGGTGCTGGAGCTCATGGGAGATGTACTCCAACATATCTCAACAGTACCAGGATGGAGAAGGCTGTTCCAGCGTGCATTGGGAAGAAAGTAGATGTCCTACCATGAACACATTCTGAGCCCTGCTAGTTTGTCTCTGTAGAACAGATGTTTTGGCCATTTCCATAAGCTGAGCATGACTTGGTGAGTGAGGGGGAAGCATCAGGGTTGGATGATGTTGGACAATCACCATGGTGGATCACCGCCACTTGGTTGGATGCTGAATTTGACAGAGGGGTTATGGGATTCATGAAGAGAAGCAACTGAAGTGTGTGTGTGAATGTGTGTGTGTGTGTATGTAAGAGAGAGAGAAAGAGAGAGAGGTGGGGGTCTAAGATCCAGATGTTACTATGGGACCACAATGCCAGGGTGTGCAGTTCTGCACCCCCTGCTCAAATAATAATAATAATAATAATAATAATAATAATAATAATAATAATAATAATTTGTAACCCACCTCTCCCTCTGGATCGAGGCGGGGTACAACACAATTAAAAACAACATAAAATATATATGGTAAAACACAACAATGCCATTTCCAATGCACTCCCCCCATCAATTCTGTTGATTGGATTAGGTGAGAATTCCCTTGGGTTATTTTCCTATGTATAAAATTTGCAAGTGTCTTCATAAAGGTGACAGAAGGCTTCATCCCACCTGTTTCCTTTGAATTATCCCCTGTAGTGTAAAGTTGTCGTCGTCGTTAGCTAAATCACACCCCGGGCGGCATCGCTCCTAAGATCCTTTGCATACCAGGAAAAGGGTTTAAGGGGGGAAATGTAAAAAATCATTAAAAAATCAACGGATGACCCAATCTGATTCAATTTTGGTATGCTTAAAGCTCTCCTTAATATCTACTGCTGTGCCAAATTTGATGCCTTTATCTTTAAAACCTACACAGATGTAAGCATTTGTTTGATTTGGACTTTAAACATATCAAATCCTCCTTCTGTGCCCCCAGTGGCCGCTCAGAGAACAACAAAAGATTTGCTCCTAAAGAGGTAGCAAAATAGGTCGGGTCTTTTGGCTTTATAGCACAATTAAAGCAGGATGCCTGGGAGTACTTCACAGTCAAAGCAGGTTATATGTTGGAAAACTTCGGAGTCCTTTGCACGCAATTCACAGCGATTGCACAGTGTAACGCTGGTGTGATATTATCAGGAAAGACAATAGCATCTGGAGCTCAAGAGTTTAGAAAGAATGGGAAATAAGGGGGAATATGGACAAGGCTTATCATTTTAGTAATTGCAAAGAGAAAGAGGGATTCTTCCCCTCTCTCCCATAAACACTAGAACCTGAAGTCATCCAATGAAGTCATCCAATGTCCTTTGCACACAATTCACAGTGATTGCACAGTATAACCCTGGTGCGATGAAGCTCAGAAACATCTTGAGATAGATAGATAGATAGATAGATTAAAGAAGAGAGAGAATGTGGAAGAAAGCAAAACTGCCGGTAGGCTACTGTCCTGCTATGACTGGATCGGGGTAAAGTTAAAATTAAGGGGAAACACCAAAGCAAGTCAGACAGCAGGAAGTGGTCAAAGTACAGTTTAATCCAGCAAGAGGGAGCAATTCAAAAAAGAGATCTGAAAAGCAGCCAAAGTCCAAACTCAGATAAACAGTCAGATACAATAACAGAGAAGAAGCAGGAGTCCAAGATCAGTAGCATGAAGCTTCAATCATGCCCTGGCAGCCACCGTGTTCCTACAGGATTCTGTTATGGGTTTTTTTACCCTGCTAGATGTTTTTCTGCTCTTCAGCCCCATCATCTTCCTACCCACTCCTCACTTTGCCTGGTCTGCTGGTTTCCGTCATTTCCTGGAAACTGACCACCCTTTGGCTTCTTAACTATGGGTTCTTGCCACCCACCTTATGTGAAAGGAAGGACTGTAGCCCAGTGGAGGATCTCATGCTTTGTCCTCCAAAGGTCTCAGGTTCAACCCCAGCAACTCATAAAGGCATCGAAGAGCCCTGCTGGATCAGACCAAGGGTCCATCTAGTGCAGCACTCTGTTCACACAGTGGCCAAACAGCAGTTGACCAGGAACCCACAAGCTGGGCATGAGTGCAACAGCACCCTCCAGTCCATGTTCCGCAGCAACTAGTGTACGTAGGCTTATTACCTCTGATACCGGACGTAGCACAGAACCATCAGGATTAGTAGCCACTTAGTAGCCTGCAGAAGATCAGACAGAAAGGAGAGAGAGAGAGAGAGAATGAGAATAAGAATGTGACTGAGGGCCTTGCTAGACGAGGTCTTAGCGCGCTGTGAGGCCCGGTTTCCCTGCTGTGCATCCAGATGATGCACAAGGGAATCCGGGGTCAGGCCGTGCTGAGACCTCATTTGAACCACCATAAGCGAAGTCGCTTATGGCACGGCTTTTCTGCAGCCCCGGCCTGAGGCCGGGGCTGCGGAACGTCTAGCAGGGTCCGTGGCTTTTTGTGGCTACTCGCTTACAAGTAGCCGGGAAAATCCACAGACTGGTCACAGCACTCATACGAGCGCTGTGCCCATCGGGCCGGGGGGGATCCCGGGGGGGGGGAGAGGGGCAGGGGGAAGGCCAAGGATCGGCCTGGCAAGGGGGTGAGAAAGCCGGGGATCGGCCTGGCAAGGGGGGGGGGAGATCGGGGATGGGATTGGGGATGGCGGATGGGGGGAGGACGAGCGAGCAGGCAGGGGGCCATGGGGAGGGATCAAGAGCGGGTGGGGGGCTTAATTTTAAAAAAACACCACTTACCTTGTCCGGAGTCTTTGGGGCGCACGTGGCCCCTTTAACACTAAAAAAAAAGGGACTTTTTTTCAGAGTCCCTGCGCGTCGTGCGTCTAGGAGGCGGGGAGACGCGCGCTAAAGTTAGCACACCATCGCCCAGCCACCCTGCCAGCTTATCCGGCATAGTCTAGCAAGGCCCTGAGTGAAAGTGTGTGTGTGTGTTCTTAACTATGGGATGCTTTGCCCTCCAAAAGTCTCAGGTTCAACCCCAGCAACTCGTAAGGACATCGAAGAGCCCTGCTGGATCAGACCGAGGGTCCATCTAGTGCAGCATTCTGTTCACACAGGGGCCAACCAGCTGTCGGCCAGGAATCCACAAGCAGGGCATGAGTGCAATAGCACCCTCCCGCCCATGTTCCCCAGCAACTGGTTCACAAGGCTTACTGCCTCGGATACTGGGAGGTAGCACATAACAATCAGGATTAGTAGCCAATGTGTCTGCAGAGGATCAGACAGAAACGAGAGAGAGAGAGAGAGAGAGAGAGAGAGAGAGAGAGAGAGAGAGAGAGAAGCCAGCAAAAGTGGGGAGGGGGAATTGTTCCCTCGCTTTCCAGGGAGTCACTTCGAGTGGCCTATTTCCACAGTCCATTTTCCATTTTTAGAACAGACTTCGCCTTTTCCACTTTCACTCTGAGTGTTGCTGTTCATCATGCTGAGCTGACCTGCTGTTTTCAATCTATGGCTTTTGTCTAAACTGTATCTGCCCGAGGCTCTTTGTGGGCAGGCCCTGGAAACTGGAATAAAATGACAGCGATCGCTTTGCTGATGAAGGAAAAACTCGCCAGTGGCGGATGAACAGTATCGCTCTTCCTGCTTCCCGCTTTATCTTTATCTCTTTTTTTTAATGTCTTGTAAATTGTTTAAGTAACTCTCTTGGGCTGACTTGCTTTGCAACCTGCCGCGGTTTTTCCGCACACAAAAATGAAAGCATTCTGCTGATCCACCGGCTTGGATTTGTCGTCTGCTGCTTTGCGTCCTAAAATGAGACCTGGCTATGACTATGGCCTCAGCTAGACCTAAGGTTTATCCTGGGGTCATCCAGGGTTTGCCCCTGCCTGAGCACTGGATCCCCTGTGTGTCACTTAGATGAACAGGGTTGACCCCTGGACGATCCAGGGATAAACCTTAGGTCTAGCTATGGCCGTAGAATCATAGAATAGTAGAGTTGGAAGGGGGACTCTAAGGCCATTGAGTCCAACCCCCTGCTCAAGGCAGGAATCCACCCTAAAGCATCCCTGACAGATGGCTGTCTAGCTGAATCGTGAATGCAGACTCCCTAGTGGTTATTCACCTCACTTCCTCTGGCAGAACCTCTGAAGAATCATAGGCCACAGCTAGACCTAAGGTTTATCCTGGGATCAACCAGGATTCGCCCCTGCCTGAGCACTGGATCCCCTGTGTGTCACCTAGATGAACAGGTTTGACCCCTGGACGATCCAGGGATAAAACTTAGGTCTAGCTATGGCCTATGATGGTCACAAGGTTTGGTTGGAGGACCCTTAAAATGGGAATCCCTCCCTTGCTCAAAGAGGGGATCACCACTTTGAGTCCATCCCAAGCTCTTTTTGGGGTGATCAAACTCTCATGAGAATGGATGCAGGCAGAATCAGTAGTGCACTCAAGCCAGGACTTGGGGAATGAGCTGAAGAGGCCCCAAACGTACCTGGGTGGGTTTATCACATTTCAAAATAAACGAAATAATGTGCATTGCCATCTAAAGAACACACACACACACACACACACACACACTGTAATACCATTCCCATCTAAAGAGACCCCTACTCCATAAGACCCTAAAATTCAGAGTCCATAAGAACCCTGCTGGATCAGACCAAGGGTCCATCTAGTCCAGTACTCTGTTCAAACAGTGGCCACCAGCTGTCAGCCAGGGATCCACAAGCAGGACATGGTGCAACAGCACCCTCCCGCCCATGTTCCCCAGCAACTGGTTCACAAAGCTTACTGCCTTGGATACTGGGAGGTAGCACATAACCATCAGAGCTAGTAGCCCAGGAATTTCTCCAACCCCCTTTGAAAGCCATCCAAACGGGTGGCCATCACTACTTCTTGTGGTAGTGAATTCCATAGTTTAACTCTGTGCTGTGTGAAGAACTCCTTCCTCTGATCTGTCCTGAACTTCCCACCAATCAGCTTCATGGATGACCCTCTTGGGTTCTTATATTAAGAGAGAGGGAGGAAAATGTCCAACATTACCTAACCACACCCCTGAATTCCATTTGGCTCCATCTCCCTTTCATAATGTTTGCTAAGAAGAAAAGCCTAACACTCTCACCAGATAGAGTCATAGAATCATAGAATAGTAGAGTTGGAAGGGGCCTATAAGACCATCAAGTCCAACCCCCTGCTCAGTGCAGGAATCCACCATAAAGCATCCCTGATAGATGGTTGTCCAGCTGCCTCTTGAAGGCCTCTAGTCTAGTGTGGGAGAGCCCACATTTTGGGAAGACTGAAATATCCCTCTATAACCATCTACTACAGAAGTTGGTGCACAGCAGTAGAACTGGATGCAATGAACTCCCACCCAGAACCTTAGGGATGATAAACTGTGCTTTGAGCTTTTTCCCTTTTTCTTTTTGGTTGACGTCACACCATCTTGGCTACCTGCCCAAGCAGTGGAGCCTTTCACAGCTGAAGACCATCCGCTATGGCCGTGAATCTCTTGACTGCTCTGGGTTATGTCAGATAAACTTTGAATGCTCTGTAAACACAGTTGCTTTGAGTCTAAGTAGCACCAAGGAGTGCATTATGTAATGGTTATATTTAGCCAGCCAGATTTTGGAAAAAGCCATGTCTTTCTAAATACAAGAATCTAGCCTCTCCTAATAACTCACTCCTGGAAATGAGACCATCAATTTAGCTCTGTCTGAATAGGCGACTGGCGTCCATAATTCAGAATTAGTCACTCTATGGTCATGTCTCAGTGTTTAATCTCATGTAAGTCCTGTTAATTGTGTATAATTAGCACCAAATCAATGAGACATCTCAGCTGGAGATGCCCCATTACTAGGAGATGGAAGATGTGTTGAGTTTAATTTTCCCCCTGGTTGTCACTCTCTAGCTGTTCAGTCAGGTTGGGGTAGGGGGCATGTGTACGAAATAAAACTCCAACTTTTCCTAGCAAGATGGGATGCCAACTTTCTACCATGCAGTGCCATGCCATGTTCAGCATAATAAAATGGAGCAGCCATAGATCGGCTGTGTGGAGCTCATGACTTACGTGCTGAAGGTCCCACATTCAATCCCCAACGTCTCCAGTTAAAATTAATCTGCAAAGGTTTGGAAAGAGCTTCTAGCTGGAAATGGGGAAAGTATTGTTCCTGGTGGTAGAAAGTATTGGGCTAGCTGGACCGATGCCCGAGGTCAGTAGAAAAAAAAATCCATGCCTGTAGCTCAGGGACAGGCTAGAGTTATGTAGAAATGGATCTCATATGATAGCACTCTTCAAAGACATGATAGCACTCTTCAAATACTTAAGAGGTTATCATACAGAGGAGGGGCAGGATCTCTTCTCGATCCTCCCAGAGTGCAGGACACGGAATAATGGGCTCAAGTTAAAGGAAGCCAGATTCCGGCTGGACATCAGGAAAAACGTCCTGACTGTTAGAGCAGTACGACAGTGGAACCTGTTACCTAGGGAGGTTGTGGGCTCTCCCACATTAGAGGCCTTCAAGAGGCAGCTGGACAACCATCTGTCAGGGATGCTTTAGGGTGGATTCCTGCATTGAGCAAGGGGTTGGACTCGATGGCCTTATAGGCCCCTTCCAACTCTACTATTTTATGATTCTATGAATTCTCCACTCTGTATCGCGACAATATCCAAACTGTTTTCTCATGCTGTTATCATTCCAAATCAAATTCCTTTCCCTCCTCCTATTTATTTAGAGGCAGTCATTTTCCCCCTTTGTGATAGCTTCATGTGGTGAATGCCTTTTGAAATCCTATCCCCGCCTGCTCATCATTAGCTCATATAAACAAAGGGATTCATTTACATGCATCCTCAGACAACCTTGGCAAAGGGTCCTGCCCCACGCACAATTCCCCCTCCCCCTTTGTAATGGGAGAGCCCAAGGATGATACTAAATCCAAATGATGGTGGTGGTGGTGTGTAGACTAGACAGGGTTGCCAGATAATGATCCTCCACCTTTGGCTTTACCAAGGCACATGGGTAGGAGAGGTTGCCACTGGCCCCCATTCCTTCCCCTCTGATCTTTCATGCCTGTCTGCTGAAGCAAGAAGGACTTCAGTTCTGCCTGAGGAGAAGGAGCAATTGTTTCTGGAAATGAGTAAAGCAGGATGAGTGGTAGAATGGGAGAGGGACTTCTTCCACTGCTTATACATCACAAAGATACAGTCTCTGGCGTGCAGACTGGCAACGCCAACAGTAGGAGCTTCTTGTAGCTAAGAACATAGGAAGTTCCATGCTGGATCAGACCGAGGGCCCATCCAGTCCAGTTCACACATTGGGCAACCAGCCATCGGCCAGGGATGAACAAGCAGGACATGGTGCAACAGCACCCTCCCGCCCATGTTCCCCAGCTAAGAACAGGATATTGCTCTGCTGCGTTGAGTGAACTGTTATCATAGAAGTTTAGAAAGTGATCAGCAAGAATAAAACAAGCCTATTATTATTATTATTATTATTATTAATAATAATAATAATAATAATAATAATAATAATAATAATATATAGCGACATCAATTTTCATGGTGCTCTACAGAACAAAATGAAACAAAATTCAAAACACCCTGCCATATGGCTTACATTCTAAAATCACAGTAACAGAGAGGGGAAAGGCTAAACTAAAAATGATTTGCACTTAATTTGGGATCGTGGATACACATACCTGAGTAGAAACATGAATGTACAGTTCACGTTCCCCCCTTTCCCCTCCCTTTATTGTGAATTTAACAAAACTGAACAAAAAATAAGTTGTGAAAAAGAAAAACAAGGAAACATTACATACATAGGAAAGTCATCTTTTTTTTTTCATGGAATATACCGTTCATAAAATAAAGAGGGAGAGTTATGCATAGGTTTGAAGAAAAGCAGACCAAATATCCATTTAATTATCCGCTCGCACACTTCATGTTTCTGTTTGCATGCGTCTCTCGTTTGTGAGGCTTGTCCATTTCACAGGCATGAAGTGAGGGCCCAATCCTTTCCGGATCACTGTTCCTGTGTATTGTTAAGGAATAACCCAAAATACACAAGAGAGCCCTTCATATCTGACAAGGAGCCTAAGTATTCTGTATTCAGACATGCGTAACTAAATACAAATAATGAATTGGGAATTGGTTCTAAAACATTCATTGCTGACAACCTTTCCTCTTGAACTGGAAAAGCACAAGTGCATGACTGTCAAACATTTTTCCCCAAATGGTCATACCATCATACATAAAATCACATCAAAATTGGCTTCTCTCTCTCTCTCTCTCTCTCTCTCTCTCTCTCTCTCTCTCTCTCTCTCTCTCTCTCTCTCTCTCTCTCTCTCTCTGTCTCTTTCTGTTTCTCTGTTTCTGTCTCTGTGTCTCTCTCACTCTCTTTCTGTCTCTCTCTCTCTTTCTCTCTCTCTCTCTTTCTGTCTGTCTCTCTTTCTGTCTGTCTCTTTCTGTCTCACTCACTCTTTCTGTCTGTCTCTCTCTGTGTGTCTGTCTCTCTCTCTTTCTGTCTCTCTCTCTCTTTCTGTCTGTCTCTCTTTCTGTCTCTCTCTTTCTGTCTCTCTCTCTGTGTGTCTGTCTCTCTCTCTTTCTGTCTCCCTCTCTCTCTCTTTCTGTCTCCCTCTCTCTCTTTCTGTCTCTCTCTCTCTCTCTTTCTGTCTGTCTCTCTTTCTGTCTGTCTCTCTTTCTGTCTGTCTGTCTCTTTCTGTCTCACTCGCTCTTTCTGTCTGTCTCTCTCTGTGTGTCTGTCTCTCTCTCTTTCTGTCTCCCTCTCTCTCTTTCTGTCTCTCTCTCTCTTTCTGTCTGTCTCTCTTTCTGTCTGTCTCTTTCTGTCTGTCTCTCTCTGTGTCTGTCTCCCTCTCTTTCTGTCTCCCTCTCTCTCTTTCTGTCTCCCTCTCTCTCTTTCTGTCTCTCTCTCTCTCTTTCTCTCTCTCTCTCTTTCTGTCTGTCTCTCTTTCTATCTGTCTGTCTCTTTCTCTCTCTCTCTCTCTGTGTCTGTCTCTCTCTCTTTCTGTCTCCCTCTCTCTCTTTCCGTCTCTCTTTCTCTCTCTTTCTGTCTCTCTCTTTCTGTCTCTCTCTCTTTCCCTCCCTCTCTCTCTCTCTCTCTCTCTCTCTCTCTGTATCATTTATATATTCAAGCTCACATACACATTGGTAATAACAGGGAGAGAGAGTAATATATGGAAGAAATGGGAAATGGGCATGCTTGCACATACATTTTAAGAATCGGGCATGCTTGCACATAATTTTTAAGAATTCTCCCACTTCAATACAGAATTCAGAAGAACTGGAAATTCTTTCAGAGTGAACCAGAGAGAAACAGAATCACACAGCTTCTTAAATCCCTAACCATTTGGGGTAAGGGGTAAGGTTCTCTTTGTTCCACAAAACACAGTTGTGAAGGCATGAAACAGTATTTGGATAAAAGAGTCATGAATTCAACGAAATGGACATTACTTTGGTGGGGGCACCTTATCACTAGAGGAGATAAATGAAGAAGCCTCTGATTGATTGATTGATTGATTGATTGATTGATTGATTGTATTAAATCATTTGTATCCCACCCCATATCACTGGGATCTCAGGGCAGCATACAGATGAAATCAGAACACTGTCTTCTCAACTTGGGCCACGCCATGTTGGTTCAAGGCACTGTATCAGCCAACTTGCTGATCCATGCTTTCAATGCCTGCTCTTCATAGAATCATGGAATAGTAGAGTTGGAAGGGGCCTAAAAGGCCATCGAGTCCAACCCCTGCTTAATCCAGGAATCTACCCTAAAGCATCCATGACAGATGGTTGTCCAGCTGCCTCTTGAAGGCCTCTAGTGTGGGAGAGCCCACCACCTCCCTAGGGAATTGGTTCCATTGTCGTACTGCTCTAACAGGAGATTTTTCCTGATGTCCAGCCGGAATCTGGCTTCCTGTAACTTGAGCCTGTTATTCCGTGTCCTGCACTCTGGGAGGATCGAGAAGAGATCCTGGTCCTCCTCTGTGTGACAACCTTTGATGTCTTTGAAGAGTGCTCTCATGTTTCCCCTCAATCTTCTCTTCTCCAGGCTAAACATGTCCAGTTGTTTCAGTCTGTCCTCATAGGGCTTTGTTTCCAGACCCCTGATCATTCTGGTTGCCCTCCTCTGAACACGCTCCAGCTTCTTCTAAAAAGTGAGCTGGGGTGGGGGGGTTCCTGAGTTCCTGTGTGCTCCATCTCACCCCAGTGAGCTAAAGCCCCCACAGAGTTACCCCTTCCCACATCCTCTCAAGTTGACAGGCAATGAAAGGTTGCTTGCAGGAGTGACCCTTCTTCTCTAGGTTAAGAGCTCTCTATTCAAGCGCCTGCATTACCATCCAGTTGTGACTGGAAATGAAAACAACGTATCAGCAAGCACCAAATAGCCAACCAGCTAAAGCAGAAAATACTCAACATTATGGAACAGGCCAAAAATAAAAAAGCCAGCTCTTGAAATAGCAGAAACCATTCCTAAATCCCTATCTAGCCCCTGAATGGGCAATTGGATAATCCCATACCATTAACTAGAGGGTGGGGGTGAATGGGTGGGTTACTGCACTGCATACACTTCACTCCAGCTGGTTCAAAGAGCTGCAGCCAGATTGTTGACCGGAGCTGGTTACAGGGAGCACACAACTCCCCTGTTAAAACAGCTCCACTAGCTTCCAGTCTGTTTCCGGGCACAATTCAAAGTGCTGGTTATGACCTATAAAGCCCTATATGGCTCGGGTCCAGGTTATCTGAAAGACCGTATTCTCCCTTATGAGCCTGCCCGTGCTTTGAGATCTTCTGGAGAAGCCCTTCTTTCAGTCCCACCTTCTTCACAGGCACGCTTGGTGGGAACATGGGAGAGGGCCTTCTCGGTGGCTGCTCCGGTGCTCTGGAACTCTCTTCCCGGGGAAGCTAGGCTGGCTCCCTCCTTGATGGGCTTTCGGAAGCAGGCTAAAACTTTTTTGTTCAAGCAGGCCTTTGGAGAATAATCCAGCCCTCCATCTATGTTAATGTATTATAATTTTGTTGTGTATTTTTTTAATTGTTTATGGTTTTGTTTCCCTCCCCCCCACCCCATGTGTATTTTAAACTTTGTAAGGCCGCCTTGAGGCCCAGCATTGGGCAAAAGGCGGGATGATGATGATGATGATGATGATGATAATAATAATAATAATAATAATAATAATAATAATAATAATAATACAAAGCTGCCAAGGTGGAGATGGTGATACCTAAAATAGATGCATGTGATATCTCCCTCACCAGCCAGATGTGGGAATGCACACGCCACATGTGTCCAAGAGAAGAGAGTTAGCAAAAGTGCTTCCCTCTGAGCTTTGAGGGAACGTCGTTCTCCATCCAGTGTTGCTCAAGAAAGCACGGTATCATTCGCTAGTTCAGAAAAAGCCATGGCAGCAAAATATACAAGCATCAAAAAGCTTCACGCTCCTGCTGTGTTAGAAACCACAATCCTCTCAATTTCTCTCTTTCTGCTTTTTTAAAAAAACTTTTCAAGGTTCTCTGTGTGTCTCTACCCACCCACCCCACTAAGTGCCAGAAGATGGCCCTGGGCCCAGAGACTTTTGGCAGAAATTTGCTCTGCTAGCAGATTTTCTTTGAGCCGGTTGAGCCATTTCAAGCTGTTCCTTGTGAAAATCCTCTCTGGTCGCCACTGTTAGTTTCTATTAATCTGCTCTAATGAGGTCCCTTGCATCTCATCACAGCACGCACGAGTGAGCTGACCTCACCGGCTTCTCCAAGTTCCCACACCAAAATTGTCTGGCAGTTTTTGAAATATATAGGCAGAGAGAAAATGGCAGATGTTAGAATAAGCTTGGGCTTTATCACACCAGCGTTATACTGTGAAATCACTGCAAATCGCATGCAAAGGACTCTGAAATTTTCCAGCTTATAATCCGCTTTTATTGTGAAGTACTCTGAAGTTTTCCAGTTTATAATCTATTTTGACTGTGAAGTTCTCCCATGCATCCTGCTTTAATTGCTATAAAGGGAAAAGACCCGCCCTATTTTGCTACTAGTTTTGGAGCGAATCATTTGTTGTTTTCTGAGCGGCCACTGGGGGGCACAGGAGCAGGATTTGATATGTTTAAAGAAAAATTAAACAAATGCTTACATCTGTGTAAGCTTTAAAGATAAAGACATCAAAATTGGCACAGCAATAGATATTACGGAGAGCTTTAAGCATACCAAATTTGATTCGGATGGGGTCATCAGTTGATTTTTTATGATTTTTTTTTATATTTCCCCCCTTAAACCCATTTCCTGGTATGCAAAGGATCTTAGGAGCGCTGCTGCCCAGGGTGTGATTTAGTAGCAACAACATCGAAAGCTTAGCACTGTAGGGGAAATTCAAGGGAAACAGGTACGTGGGATGAAGCTCCTCTAGTTGTTTCATGGGCTTCTGATTATAGGTTGATTTCATGGGGATAAGGGCGAAATTCATTCAGTTTGCAACTCAATGTGCACTCACGTCATTCCACACTTGTGAACCAAAAGTCACATATCCTTCAAAATTCACACTTTTCTGAATTGTGCAATGGAGCGCTCCGTTTTTCTTTTTTTTAAAAAAAGCTAACAAAGTTTTGTATATTATGGAAATGTGCACACAAAAATGCACATCTTTGTGAAAATAATGTTCAAGAATGCATAGGAGTGAGGAAATTGCATGCAAAAAAGGAATATGTTAGGCAAAACCATATACAAAATGCATGCATTTGGGGAAATATGTACAAAAAAAGGCAAACGTATTTTCATGCAGACTTTTAAAACTAAATTTAAGTTTAGTAAAGTTCAGGGCAAATGGAATTTAAGACTGGAAAAATGAGAAACCGACATTGACCCTTTTCAGATGACACACTAAACTAGAAGCATTCAAGAGGCAGCTGGACAACCATCTGTCAGGGATGCTTTAGGGTGGATTCCTGCATTGAGCAGGTGGTTGGACTCGATGGCCTTATAGGCCCCTTCTAACTCTACTATTCTATGATTCTATTAGGGTGACCATGTGAAAAGGAGGACAGGGCTCCTGTATCTTTAACAGTTGTATTGAAAAGGGAATTTCTGCAGGTGTCATTTGTATATATGGAGAACCTGGTGAAATTCCCTCTTCATCACAAAGGTTAAAGCTGGGCATCTCTTTTAAATCTGATCTCTCTAGTATAGCTCCTGCAGCTTTAACTGTTGTGATGAAGATGGAATTTCACCAGGTTCTCCTTATATACAAATGACACCAGCTGAAATTCCCTTTTCTATGCATCTATTAAAGATACAGGAGCCCTGTCCTCTTTTCCATATGGTCACCCTACACTAACCACTTGCTGCAAAAGGGTTGGTGGTCTAACCATGGCTTAGTGTGTTGTCTGAACAGGCCCAATAACGGATTCATCCATGCACTAAATGCATTCTCTTTCATTAATAACCGAGTCTGCTTTGGGCTGTGCATCGAGTTGTGACTAGCACTACAGGATTCAAGCAGGTCATGCAGCTACGACAGTTACTATCCAACCATTTTGTAATGCTAATAACAGGAGAGATGTCTTTGCTTTGATTCCTTCTCTGCCATTTCTCAATCCTATTTTAATGGTTGCTATGCAACAGGAAACATTTAGAGGGGCCCTTCAGAAACAAACATCAATAGCAGATGATCACCCGTCTCCCTGTGTGGTCTATATGATGCATTGAACTGTTACAGACACATACCAGAAGGATAGGATGAAGTGCAAAATGTTGGATTTGTTCTACAGTTGAAATTCGGTGAATTTTTACCATGTACTGTGGGACATTAACTCCAGCACTTGAACTCAGAACCCTTTGATGTGGGTTGTCTATGGGTGGAGGAAGTGAGTAATCCTTAATCCATACAAACAGAGTTGTTTTACAGATTGTTAAATTTATAAAGCTAGATTTAAAGGCGGCCTAGAAATAGTTTTGGATGATTCTTTAAAGGAGGTCTAGAAATAGTTTTAGATGATATTTCGATTACAGAAATAAAAGCATTAAGATAAATGGCGAAGATCTCCGTAAGTTTTCTCTTTTAGCTAAACCATCTTATCTCTAGACACATTTTAAAACATTTTTAAAATGTTTTTTGGATGTTTTTAACAATGTATATTATGTTTAAATTGAATATTATGTATTTTATCATTTATTGTTGTTCCCTGCCTCAATCAAAATGGAGAGAATTATTATTATTATTATTATTATTATTATTATTATTATTATTATTATTGAAATGCAAAGTCATAGACTAATTTAAGGGATGGCAAACTAGAAACCTCCAAATGTTTTGGACTACAATTCCCATAACCCATGTCCATTGGACATGTTGGCTGGGGCCAATGGGAGTTGTAGTCCAAAATATCTGGCGGGCGCCAGGTTGACAACCGCTGGTCTGTACCTTGATGCCTTGACTTTAATGAGGACGATCTCCACACCTTCTTGAGCTCTCGGCATTAAACCAATCTTACTGGGAAGGCGTCACTTTTGGAGATGGCTTTGCGCATAAGTTTCTGTTAACACCACGATTTCTGTCAGCTACCTGGAGACAACCTCTCTTTAGTTCAGGCAGCTTGTTGGAACACCTGATAAAGGCTGTCCCAACGTTGGAGAAAAGTGGTTTTTACAGTAACATAACCTGTGAAAGGCTCTACTGGATCATGTCAGAGGTACAGCTAATCCGGCACATTGGTTCTCACAGTGACCCGCCAGGTGCCTTCAGGAAGACAGCAAGCAGGAATGAAGAATACAACCCTCTCCTGGTGATGCTTCCTAGCAACTAGTGCAACTGGGCTTACTGCCTCTGAACCTGGATGTGGCAGCCATTGAGAGACTTCTCCTCCAGGAATTTTTCTGATCCCTTTGTAAGCCATCCAAGTTGATGGACATTGCCATAGATAGTAAATTCCATAGCTTAACTCTGCACTATGGTAAACAGAGTAAGTGTATGCAATATGGCAGCTCCCCTCCCCAGCCTTTGGCCCTAGTTGGCTTGCAGCTCCCCAAGGCCTGAAATGCACATCCCCCCCCAAGGGTGCCGTGACCCACTCCTGCTGAATTTCCTCCCCCATCTTTCCCAATCCTGCCGAGCTCCATACAGATGTCTCTTTCCTCGGTGTTGTTAGCAACAAGGAAGGAGCCATTTGTATGAGAATCACTGGGGTGTGTGTATGGTTTTGTGTATATGTGCTTGTATATGTCTGTGTGGGCGGCCCCTGAACCAACATCAGATGCAGTCCTCCGGAGCCAAAAAAGTTGTGCATACCTGCTATAAGGTAAAACAGGTGTAAAGAACCTGGTGCCATCCCATAATTGGATCACCCTTATCATTGGCCATGCTGGTTGGGGCTGATGAAAGATGTCATCCCAAACATCTGGATGGCACCAGGTTGTCTATCCCTGTGGAAAATCTTATTGAACTCAGTGTGACTTCTACTGCAAGTCTCTCTCATGCTTTCTTGGTATCTGAAGGAACTTCAAACACACCTGAAGAACCAGATGGGCAGAAATGATCATTTGCCAGATGTCAGGAGTGCCTTCTATGCCTGAGCATTTGGTACTGATTTCCCTCACAATAAATTTGAACATTCGCCGTTGTCTGACACTGATAGAATCAGTTGCAGGAACAGCTGGAACTGCAGGGGGAGAGAGAAAGAAAGAAAATAAAAAATCCAAAATAAGAAAGAAAGAAAATAAAGAATCCCAAGCAAAGAATCCAAAATAAGAATCCCAAATAACTCCAGCAATATGCCTTTTGTCTGACTGTATGCACACCAGACTACACACTACAGCAGAGGCAAGTAACCCAGTGTCCTGCTTAAACATTTTGAATTGAAATTCCCATAATCCCTGATCATTGGCCCTGCTGATTAGGAGTGTATGGGAGTTGTAGTCCAAAGCATCTTGAGGGATCACTTTGTCTACCCTGGCCCAAGAGTGCACAAGTGAACACTAACCTGCAAAGAAGTCTTCAAAATTATTTTAAACCTTTGCTATATGCAGAAGAGTGTCAACCCACTGCCTTATTTGCCATCAAGGTCCAAAAAGCTTTTCTATCTTATGCAGCCTGCATCTCTAGACTAACCATGTTTCATAAATCTATTACCGTATTTCTTCGATTAAGACGCCATTGATTGTAAGACGCACACTAATTTCAGTACCACCAACAGAAGGGGAAAAAAACCTAGGACACACCTGCGATTCTAAGACGCACCCTGTTTTTAGAGATGTTTATATGGGGGAAAAGTGCATCTTAGAATCGAAGACATAGGGTATTATTATTATTTATCAAATTAATTAATAGCAACATGAAGCATCTTTTGGGAGTACAAGCAAGGTGGAATCTGTGAATAATCATAAAAGTCTGGGTTATCTTTGACAACATACAGGCCTATGCAGTGGAATTTTAGGACGTTTTTAGGAAGTTTTAACAATGTATATTATGTTTTAAGTCAGTTTTATGTATTTTATATTTACTGTTGTTCCCTGCCTCGATCAAAATGGAGAGGTGGGTAAGAAATAAATTATTATTATTATTAATAATAATAATAATAATAATAATAATAATAATAATAATAATCTTCCTTGGATTTGGGTAAACAGCTTTTGAAATGGATTCTCTTAGGAAAAAAATACATGTTATATTAATTGCCTGATGCTTTTTTTTACTTTAGTATAACTGTGCACAGCCTTAATTTGGATCAGGAACAGCATACACTGGGTGGAGAGGATTAACTAGGGTGACCATATGGAAAGGAGGACAGGGCTCCTGTATCTTTAGCAGTTGTATAGAAAAGGGAATTTCAGCAGGTGTCATTTGTATGCCTGCAGCACCTGGTGAAATTCCCTCTTCATCACAACATTTAAAGTAGGGGTGTGCATGGACCCCCCCAATCCGCTTTGTGGCCTGATCCGGCGGCGGCACAATATAAGCCACCCCACCCCCGCCCCCTTACCTGCATCCGTCACGGGCTTCAATTGAGGCCCCGGTTGAAGCCGGAAGAGGCCTCAGCCTTCACTTCCGCCTTCAACCAGGGCCTCAATTGAAGCCCGCGACGAATGCAGGTAAGCATCCCTCCTCCCTAGGGTGACCAACTGTCAGGATTTCCCCGGATTTGTCCTGGTTTTTGTTCTTTCCATGGTGTCAGGGGGGATTTTCTATAATTTTCAATAATGTCCTGGAATGACACACCTTCCCCTTTAAGGCTGCAATTAGCATGGCAGGAGGGAATGACATGCTTTCTTGGGGCACATCATTCCCCCACCCCGAGCTCCAATTGAGGTCTTAAAGGGGAAAGTGGGTCATTCGTGGACATTATAGAAAAGGCCCCAATTGGAGTGGATGGTGGTGGTGCAGAATGAAATCCTTTCCCCTCCTCCACTCCAATCGGGTTCTTTAAGGTGGAGGGGGAATAACGTACTTTCTGCAGGACTCAGAAAGCGGCTTCCCCCCACACACACACTAGGTGTCCTCTTTTTTGGTTTCCCAAATATAGTCACCCTATCTTATCAGGAGTCAACAGCATGAGAGGACATGAGTCCAAAGAGGAAAAATGGTCAGGAAAGCTGTGTTGCAAGCTACAAGGAGCTGAAATAAAGGTGTCGGTCTAGCAACCCTTACCTACCTAGGACTCAGGATTAGAAGTCTACCTACCTAGGACTACCTCAGAGGCAGTGGTCCCCTACTCTTGTGGGGGGATGGACTTGCTGCTGTCTCCCTTGAGGACCCAGGCTCACCCTGGTATTCTGGCATGGGCTGCTCCTTGATTAGGATACTTTTAATATGCTTTTAGGATGTTTTTAACAGTGTATGCTATGTATTTAATCAGTATTTTGTGTATTTTATGCTTGCTGTTGTTCTCTGCCTCGATCCAATCGGTAAGAAATAAATTATTATTAATAATAATAATTTATCTTTGGGAGCTCTAGCTCCTCCTCTGAACAAACTCAATCACAGCTTTTAAAACTCAGCTAAAAACTTTTCTGTTCCCTATAGCTTTTAAATATTGAGTTTGTTCTGACTCTATACTGTTTAGCTTCACCCTACCCAGTGCCTGTTTACACTTCCCTGTGCCTGTTTGCATTCTCTTTCCCTCCTTATTGTTTACTACAACTTTATTAGATTGTAAGCCTATGTGGCAGGGTCTTGCTATTTACTGTGTAATCTGTACAGCACCATGTACATTGATGGTGCTATATAAATAAATAATAATAATAATAATAAGATTTCTCCAGTGGGGGCATAGAATCATAGAATAGTAGAGTTGGAAAGGGACTACAAGGCCATCGAGTTCAACCCCCTGATCAATGCAGGAATCCACCTTAAAGCATCCCTGACTGATGGTTGTCCAGCTGCCTCTTTAAAGCCTCTAGTCTGGGAGAGCCCACCACCTCCCTAGGGAACTGGTTCCATTGTCGTACTGCTCTAACAGTCAGGAAGCTTTTCCTGGTGTCCAGCATGACAGTGCCCATTTTACAGATGTGTAATTCCTTGATGGTATGAGACATGGGTGCATGTTCGTCTCTGGGTGAGGTTGTGTACTGGAATTCTTGGCTCTTTTCACATATTTCTAGTTCTTCTTTTGTGCTTGAGGCCACATTGCACTAGCCGGGGGGCAGGGCAATTGAGTTAGAATCCCACCCCATGTAAAGATCCATCAAAAGATCCATCCAACCCCATCTGTCAGCAGCTCTCCAGGATATCTCTGCCCAGACCTGGTATAGGAAACGTTTTTTAAAACCAGCAATGCCATAGACCAAAGTGGCAACATTTCATAGGAGTGCAGTGGGTCCGTATTTGAGATGGGGTATCGGGAACTGAAGGAGCTTGGTATTCCAAATCCACCGGTTCAGAAAGCCATACTCCTTTACAAACTTAGCCCAAGTCCCTGTGAACTAACCCCTAGGATGTAGCAGAGTTCATACCCACTGTCATATTACCACACCCTTCATATTACCACCCACCACCAATTCTAAATGGCTTTGGCTCAGCCTAATTAAGGTCTCTGCCCTTCTACTTCATTATGATCCTGACGGTCTTATTCAGCTGCAAACTGATAGCTTCCTAATTCACCACTGACCTCTTCCTGGAGGTCACTACGCTGTCATGATAATTGGTTTCACTGAGAAGTAACGTACTCCATGTAATTTTAACTCGTTTCAGGACAATCAGGAGGGAGGAGAACTGAAGAGTATTGTTGGATGAGTGGGCTCGTTTCATTTCCCCTTGAATTGTGAATCCTTCAAGCAATTAGAGCGTCCCGAAAGATCTCCGCCTCAAACATGGGCCTCCCTACATGGGCGCTGGCCTTGGTGGCCGTCTCTTTGCTCCATCAACACGTTCACGGTGGACTCATCAAGAGGATTATTCGGCAGAAGAGAGAGGCCGGGCTCAACGTCACTTTGCCAGAGGACAGCCAGCCTGTGGTTTTTAACCACGTCTACAACATTAAGGTCCCTGAGGGCTCTCTTTGCTCTGTGGACCTGGACCCAGAAAGTGGTGACTCAGAACTCAAATCTCAGATCGAGCCAAGCAAACACTACCAGGAGCACACGTTGAACGAGGAAAACCAGATTGTCTTCACGCATAGGATCAACATCCCACGGCGGGCCTGCGGCTGTGCGGCAGCCCCTGACATCAAGGACCTATTAAGCCGGCTTGAGGAACTAGAAGGACTGGTGTCCTCTCTAAGAGACCAGTGTGCAAGTGGAGCTGGGTGCTGTCCCAGTGGACAAACAGTGGAAGGTACGGTTGAGAGACAATGGAAGTGATAGAGAGAGGTTGGGTTGTCTTTTGGTGCACAGCTTGAGTTGGCAAAATGTCTCGAGCAAGAATTGAATGGTGTGTTTGCAGAGGAATCTCAGGGCCAAAACAGTTTTGTTTTGTTTTCTGAGGTTCATGGGATGCTTAACCATTTCTCCTCATTACGTCACTGTATATACTAAAACTAATCTCGGTTCTCATGAAGCTGAAATGGCACCACTCCAGGCCCCAAAAGGACATATCTTGAACCCTAAGGACTGAAATAATAATAATAATAATAATAATAATAATAATAATAATAATAATAATAATATAACAACAACAACTTTAGGGGGGGGAAACCTCAGGAGGTCTCCTCCCTCCCTCTACCCCCTCCCTCTATCAAGACATGATAGAGGTATATAAAATTATGTATGTTAAAGAGAATGTGAATTTCTCTCTCTCTCTCTCTCTCTCTCTCTCTCTCTCTCTCTCTCTCTCTCTCTCTCTCTAAATACTAGAACCCAGTGTCATCCCATGAAGTGGATTGGTGGGAGATTCAGGGCAGATGAAAGGAAGGACTTCTTCATACAGTGCAGAATTAAACTATGGAATTCACTACCACAAAATGTGGTGATGGCTACCAGTGTGGAGGGCGTTAAAAGGGGGTTGGATAAATTCCTGGAGCAGAAGGCACTTGTCCTGATGGCTATCAGCTACCTCCAATATCAGAGGTAGTAAGCCTATATACACCAGTTGCTGGGGAACATGGGTTAGAGGGTGCTGTGTGAATAGAATGCTGGGTTAAATGGACCCTTGGTCTGATCCAGAGTGGGTTAAGGTGACCAGATGACCCAGAAAACCCCGGAGACCTCCGGTAAAATGGAGGATCTCCGGGGCAACCAGGGCTGGCCCCCAATTTACCAGGGGAAACGCTGGCTGCCCATGTCCCTCAGCCACTGCCTTCTACTTGGCCTGTGTGATCGCACCAGCCAAGTGACTCTTCCTATGTTCTTAACCCTGTGAGGATGCACAGTTTACATTCCATGCCTCACTGTTGTGAGTGGATGAAAACAGCAGAAAACCAGGAGGGAGAGGGAATGGAATGGAGTATACTGAACAGGACCCCTCCCCACATTTCTGCCCTTTCATGGCACCCCACTCTGCCTAATGATAGGTGCAGCCCTGCGAAACATTCAGATCCATGCTAGGGAACATTCTCGCAGTCCTGTTCCCATTTAAACCAAGAGAAACGTAAGTGGCAAATGGTGAGGATGTAACTGACATATGGAAAGATTCCCAGATGATAAATAAAGTGCTTTAAAACTATGTGTGCAATATCAGCAAGACCATTAGCTAGATGCCTACAGCCAGGCATTGCTTGGCATCTATCTAAAGCTGAATTTCTCCAGGTGGACTATAAGTTCTCCAACGACTTCTCAAGGGTGGAGCTCAGGGTTAACCGTGACTGCAGCATCGCTTTTTCCTAAGGGATTTCATTTTTATTTTTATTCATTTCTACATCGTCCGATAGCCAAAACCCTCCAGGCAGTTCGCAAAACTTAAAATCCTAAGGTACAGCGCCAAATATAAAACTTGGGAACCTAAAACCACAGTTTAAACCCACAATATCAAAGTATAGCCAGAATAAAAGTGAGTAGCAATGCAGAGATTTAAAATGCACGTTTAAAACAGCAGAGTATAGACCAGGATGGTAAAATTCTAAAGTACTGGGAGAATAAAGATGTCTTCATTGCATTGTTTTTGCCTACAAATATCAGCAGCAACAACTGTGGTGGCATCTTGACCACCATTTTGGCCAAGATGGTGACCATTTTGTGTATCTTCCACAGTGACCAAGATCTAGCATTCTAATGGGGCATTGTGGTAGTATGGCAGGACGGGATGGTGGCAGCCAGTACACAAAATGGTGGAGAATATTGGGAGAAAATTCTGCCAAATGGCCCCCTCTGTCTCTGAAAAATAAAAATCCCAGCATTCGTCCCCCTCAAAATAATATCTTCTGAGAAATGATGGTTCTACTATAGGGTATAGCATTGACTAGAGGGCTTTCAGTGTATCTTAGTTCAGCAAACAGGGGAACAAGACAAGATGCAGTAGACAAAGGCCATTGATGATAATGGGTACAGGATGTATTTTCATCTATATAGCCTCTTTAATAATTCATATCCCATATTTCCAAATATTTGTCAAAGAGCCTCCCAACGCATTCAGCACGCAAAATGCATAAAACATTCAACGTCTGAAAACAAAATCAATAACAAATTGCATTTGCAGTCACCCCGTAAATAATAACAATAGGACTGGTATTTTTCTAAGCCTCGCCTCAAATGGTGTGGCTGGACACGGCAGGGCATGGCGGAAAAGTCTGGTGTTGTCTTTCCTGAGGCATCAGGCCTGCTAATGGTAATTAATGCCATGTACCAGGATTTAAGGTTTCGCAACTCAAAAGTGTCTTATAAATACTTGCTATCATAGAATCATAGAATAGTAGAGTTAGAAGGGACCTATAAGGCCCCAGCTCAGTGCAGGAATCCACCCTAAAGCATCCATGACAGATGGTTGTCCAGCTGCCTCTTGAAGGCCCCTAGTGTGGGAGAGCCCATGACCTTCGTAGGTAATTGGTTCCATTGTCATATTGCTCCAACAGTGAGGATGTTTTTCCTGATGTCCAGCTGGAATCTGGCTTCCTGTAACTTGAGCCCATTATTCCGTGTCCTGCACCCTGGGATGATCAAGAAGAGATCCTGGCCCTCCTCTGTGTGACAGCCTTTTAAGTATTTGAAGAGTGCTCTCATGTCTCCCCTCAATCTTCTCCTCTCCAGGCTAAACATGCCCAGTTCTTTCAGTCTCTCTTCATAGGGCTTTGTTTCCTGACCATTGATCATCCTCGTTCCCCTCCTCTGAACCCCCTCCAGCTTGTCTGCATCCTCCTTGTAGCGTGGTGCTTAGAACTGGACACAATACTCTAGATGAGGCCTAACCAGGGCCGAATAAAGTGGAACCAGTACCTTGTGCGATTTGGAAGCTATACCTCTATTAATGCAGCCCAAAATAGCATTTGTTTAGATGGGAAAGCAAGAAATTGGCCAATCACATTCTCCTACCCTCAAAGCTCCACCCACCTGTCAAAATGTGGTTTAACTTCCCCCAACGACACACAACCATAACGTGGAGCAAACTCGGACATGATTGAAAAGTCACGGTAAATTGTCGACGCGCATATGCGCATGATCGCGTCTAAAACACGATGTTACTGCAAACGGACGGTTGACTCGTGCATCTTAAAATGAGAATATGTGCAGCTACATCAGGGTAAACAAGCTTTACAGACAAGCCCAGGGAGAGAGTTCCCCAGGAATCACAATAGAATGTCCCCTGCTACCTAATATCCTCTGTTTTATTATCTTTGTTGCGATCTGGGGATAACATGTGTCCTTGTTTCGCTGGTGTAGGTCGCACTGACGCCACGCCGTACTGCAGCGGGCGGGGAAACTACAGCAACGATATCTGTGGCTGCATCTGCGAAGCTGGCTGGAAAGGACCCAACTGCTCTGAAGCTGAGTGCCCCTGGAATTGCAACGGCCGGGGCCGGTGTGTCCACGGCAAGTGCGTTTGCCACGAAGGTTACACCGGAGACGACTGCGGGCAGCTGACGTGTCCGGGAGACTGCAACGACCAAGGGAAATGTGTCGACGGACGGTGTGTGTGCTTCGACGGGTATGCCGGGGAGGACTGCAGCCTGGAGGTCTGCCTGGTCCCTTGCAGCCAGCACGGGAAGTGTGTGAACGGACAGTGCGTCTGCAAGGACGGCTTCGGTGGGGCGGACTGCAGCCAGCCCCTGTGCCTCAACAACTGCAATAGCCGGGGCCGCTGCGTGGAAGAGGAGTGTGTGTGTGACGAGGGCTACACGGGCGAAGATTGTAGCGAGCTGATCTGCCCCAACGACTGTTATGACCGAGGCCGCTGCGTCAACGGGACCTGCTACTGCGAAAGCGGCTTCACCGGGGAAGACTGTGGAGACGTGGCCTGTCCCAGCCATTGCCACAACAATGGCCTCTGTGTCAACGGGGTGTGCGTGTGTTACGAAGGGTTCACAGGGGACGACTGCGGGGACCGGAGGTGCCCCAAAGGCTGCAACAACCGTGGCCGTTGCGTCAACGGCCAGTGTGTCTGCAGCGAAGGTTTCTTGGGCCTGGACTGTGGAGAAGTGAGGTGCCCCAACGACTGCCACAACCAGGGCCTCTGTGTCGACGGCCAGTGCGTGTGTGACGAAAGGTTCATGGGGGACGACTGCCGTGAGCTGCGGTGCCCCAGTGACTGCAACAACCGTGGCCGTTGCACCAACGGGCAATGCGAATGCGACGAGGGATACATGGGCGTGGACTGCGGGGACTTGAAATGTCCCAACGACTGCCACAACCGGGGACGCTGCGTCAACGGGCAGTGTGTGTGCGACGAGGGCTTCGTGGGTGAGGACTGTGGCGAACTGCGATGTCCCAACGATTGTCACAACCGGGGACGCTGCGTGGACGGCCAGTGCGTGTGCGACGAGGCCTTCAGCGGGGTGGACTGTGGCGAACTGCGGTGTCCCAACGACTGTAACGGTCACGGCCGCTGCGTCGACGGCCAGTGCGTGTGCGACGAGGGCTACATGGGAGAAGACTGCACTGAGCGGACGTGCCCCAGCGACTGCCACAACCGCGGCCGATGCGTTGATGGGGTGTGCGTGTGCAATGAAGGCTTTGTGGGCGTCGACTGCCGGGAACTGGCCTGCGTGAACAAGTGCAGCGACCGAGGCCGTTGCGTGAACGGGCAGTGCGTCTGTAACGAGGGCTTCACTGGGGTGGACTGCAGCCAACGGCAGTGCCCCAAAGACTGCAGCAACCGAGGGCGATGCGTTGACGGGGTGTGCGTGTGCGACGAGGGGTACCAGGGGCCCGACTGCAGCAAGCGGTCCTGCCCCAACGCCTGCAATGATCTCGGTCGCTGTGTCAACGGCCGATGCGTCTGTGAAGAAGGCTACGTCGGCGATGACTGCTCTGACAGTAAGTTCCGCCGAAAAGCTGGCCAGCCTGAAAACGGTTCGCTTTGACACGTGAGGTGGCTCACGCCCGTCGTTTGTACATCCATTCACGTGCAAAGCGGGATTCTAAAACACAACTGAATGTGGCTTAAAAGAGATGTGGTTGTGTTTTTACACATAATAATAATAATAATAATAATAATAATAATAATAATAAATATTTCTTCCCCGCTTCTCCATTTTGATCGGGGCAGGGAAGAACAGTAAATATAAAATACGTAAAACTGAATTAACACATAATATACAATGTTAAATAATAATAATAATAATAATAATAATAATAATAATAAATTTATTTCTTCCCCGCTTCTCCATTTTGATCGGGGCGGGGAAGAACAGTAAATATAAAATACATAAAACTGAATTAACACATAATATACAATGTTAAAATAATAATAATAATAATAATAATAATAATAATAATAATAAAAATTTTATTTCTTCCCCGCTTCTCCATTTTGATCGGGGCGGGGAACAACAGTAAATATAAAATACATAAAACTGAATTAACACATACTATACAATGTTAAAATAATAATAATAATAATAATAATAATAATAATAATAAAATTATTTCTTCCCCGCTTCTCCATTTTGATCGGGGCGGGGAAGAACAGTAAATATAAAATACATAAAAATGAATTAACACATAATATACAATGTTAAAATAATAATAATAATAATAATAATAATAATAATAATAATAATAAATTTATTTCTTCCCCGCTTCTCCATTTTGATCGGGGCGGGGAACAACAGTAAATATAAAATACATAAAACTGAATTAACACATACTATACAATGTTAAAATAATAATAATAATAATAATAATAATAATAATAATAATAATAAAATTATTTCTTCCTCGCTTCTCCATTTTGATCGGGGCGGGGAACAACAGTAAATATAAAATACATAAAACTGAATTAACACATAATATACAATGTTAAAATAATAATAATAATAATAATAATAATAATAATAATAATAATAATAATTTTATTTGTTTCCCGCCTCTCCCTCTGGATCGAGGCGGGGTACAATAAAAACACCATAAAACATCCTAAAAACATGCTAAAAACATCCTAAAATTCTACTGGATAGGCCTGCCGGAAGAGATCAGTCTTGAATACTTTCTTGAATGCTAATAGACTGTCAAGTTCACGAGTCTCCTCCGGCAGGCCGTTCCACAGTCTGGGAGCAGCAGAAGAGAAGGTCCTCTGCGTAATAGTTGTCAGCCTTGTTTTTGTTGGCTGGAGTAAATTCTTCCCAGAGGACCTGAGTGTGCAGGGTGGATTGTATGGGAGAAGGCGATCCCACAGGTAGCCTGGACCCAAACCATGTAGGGCTTTAAAGGTGAGAACCAACACCCGGAACCAGTGAAGAGATTTTAAAACTGGTGTAATGTGGTCCCCCCTAGGTGTACCGGTGACCAGCCTGGCTGCCATGTTTTGAACTAGTTGAAGTTTCCCGACCAGGCACAGAGGTAGCCCTTTGTAGAGCGCATTGCAGAAGTTGAACCTCAAAGTTTCCAGCGTGTGCACGACTGCCTTTAGGTCTTCCAACTCTAGGAAGGGGTGCAGCTGGCGTATCAGCCGAAGCTGATAGTAGGCACTCCTGGCCGTGGATATCTTTTGCCCACTGTCCCCATGTAACCCTAACCCTATAGGAAGACTGCCATAGGGACATAACCATCCCATTGGATCAGACCATAAATCAGCCATTTGGTATGTGACAGGGGGAGGGGGCATCTTCATGGAAATGCATTGAGAATCACTATCAGCTTTTCCCTTAAGCTGGTTTTGGTTCATCAGCAGCACACTAATCTGAAAAAAGTGGACTGTACCCTTCCCAAACCAACCACGTTCACAGGTCACACTGCACATTCTAATCCACCTTATTTTGGGGTAGAGTCCCAGAAGTGGGCAAAAACTACATGTGAGAGATTCAGTCCCTGCCCCACCCCTCTTTCCCCTGCTCAGGGAAAGGAAATGTAAGGGATATCAGGCATCCAGAGAAAAGGAGCAGATCATTTCGTCTGGAAGTTTCCTACATCCCACCAAACCAATGAATTTGCCCGTCTTTCTCCACCGAAAGGAGACTCTCATGTCCCCATGGAACCATCCAGCAATGTCATGCATGCAGAGTCAGGGTATATCACTGCATCCCTAAAGTGCTAAAGCTGCTACTGCCATTGAAAATGGTAGCAGGGAAGGTGAGGTGGAAGGACTTGTTAGGCCCCTAAAAGTAAAAAGTGCAAGGTACAAAGGAAGAACAGAGAAGGAAGCTGCAAAAGAAATATAGTGCTATAGAGAGCCAGTGTGGTGTAGTGGCTAAGGTGTTGGACTGGGAGTCGGGAGATCTGGGTTCTATTCGCTACTCAGCCATGGAAACCCACTGGGTGACTTTGGGCCTGTCACAAACTCTCAGCCCGACCGACCTCACAGGGTTGTTGTTGTGAGGATAACATGGAGAGGAGGGGGAGGATTATGTACACCGCCTTGGGTTCCTTGGAGGAAAAAAGGTGGGATATAAATGTAAGAAATAAATAAATAAATAAATAATATAGCAATTTAACACTATGAGCAATTTAGCTGTATGGCAAATTCAGCAGTATGGAGAGTTAGCCATTTTGCAATTTAATGATTGTGGAGGTTTCGCACTTTAGAGGCTTAGCGATTTAGCAGTTTTAGAAAATTGGGTAGCTTAGAAAAAAAGGAAAGGAACCTCTCGTGCAAGCACTTGAGTCATTGCTGACTCCTAGAGGGACGCCTGCTTTCGCTGACGTTTTCTTGGCAGTCTTCGTAGTGGGGTGGTTTGCCATTGCCTTCCCCAGTCGTGGTTAACTTTCCCCCAGCTAACTGGGTACTCATTTTACCGACCTCGGAAGGATGGAAGGCTGCGTCGACCTGCGCCGGCTGCCTGAGGACCAGCTTCCGCTGGGATCGAACTCAGGCCATGGGGAGAGTTTCGGCTACAGTAACTGCTGCTTACCACTCTGTGCCACACGAGGCTGGGTAGCTTAACCCAGTTCATTTACTTTGGAGGGGTGGAGATTGAAAGAAGAATACATTACAGTGAGTGGCAAAGTACAGAAACCTGACCTGTATCTGCACAAGTTACCATTAAGTGGTGAAAAAGCACAACAGTGGTGGGGAGGGGGGAGAGGGAGGAATGAGGCACACAGCAGCTGAGGTGCATGGGGGCCGGGTTAAGGGGTGGTGGTGGAAACTGACTAAATGCAGCCGTATCAAGGGGAAACAAAACAGACCCTGCAAAAATGTGCCTCTTCCCAAGGGAATCTGTGGTATTGCTGCGGATTGGCTATGACGGAATGTGTCACAAATGACCCTACGCTGCTCCACATTAAATCAGCCATGTAGATATGTCCATATTGTCATTCCAGGGGCATTCAGGTGGCTGGGTAGGAGATGCCAACTGGCATTGAGCAGCCATGTGCCTCTGGAATCTCACTGTGACCAACCACAGAATTCAAAAAACCAGAATTCCCCATTTGTGTTCCAAATGATTTCCTCCAAGAAGGGCTCTCTCACTCTCACATAATGTTGCTGCACATGCAGTTCTGCCCATAATACGGTATAGTTGATTCAGTTTTACAAATGCTCATCCTTCGTTGACCCTTTTTAATAATAATAATAATCTTCTTGCCAGTATCTCCTCCGAAAGATCTGACAGTTACAGATGTGACAGATAAGACGGTCAACTTGAAATGGAAGAATGAAAACGTCGTCACTGAATACCTTATCACCTACATCCCTACCGGCATTGGTGGCTTAGAGATGCAGTTCCGTGTCCCTGGCAACAAAACGTCGGCCACCGTCCGTGAGTTGGAGCCTGGTGTGGAATATTTCATCCGTGTCTTCGCCATCCTAAAGAACAAGAAGAGCATCCCAATTAGTGCACGGGTCGCCACTTGTGAGTACAACCAACGGCAGCAGAATTACTCGGCAAACTTGTTCACAGACAAAATGATTTCTGTAACGTGGAGAACATGAGTGCACCCCTTTTAGTTTCCATGACTCTGTTCAGATGACATGCTAAGCCATGGTGGTAAGTGCTTTGAGCCTGTTCAGAAGATACCTTAAATCCCGGTTAAGGCTTTTGGTTAAGCAACAGGATTTAAGATGTGTTGTGCAATGCGTTTTGCTAAACCCTGCTCACTCACTAACCCCAGTCGGACCATCTGCAGCAGGGTTAGTGGCTCTAACCATGGCTTAAATTGTTGTGTATGACAGCACGGCTTGTGGTTAGTGCTAACCCCAGAGCACCACAGATTCCCTAACCACAGAGCCTGAAGTGCCATCTGAACAGGCCTAATATGACTTAGCATGTCATGTGCACCGTTCTTAACGATGGTGGCTACATAACCATGGTTTTAAACATGCTCACTAAACATTTACTGCAAAAGGGGTTGCAGCCTAACCATGGCTTAGCGTGTCATCTGAACAGGCCCAATGTTTTCGACAGGCTTCTTCCCCCTATCACTAATGCCGTTGGCAGATTTGCAATCAGGCCACTTCAGAAATCCTTCTCCCAATATAAGCTGAGCAGAAACCATCTCTGATGTTTTGGCATGGCTCATATTGACTTCAGCACCTAGCAGCCCTGCCACCCGGTTTGCTCCCCTTCCCAGCACATTTACACTTCTGAAGGAGGGGAACTGACCATGGGGGAAGGTTCACTGCTGATCAAAGGAAACCCCTGATGGGCTTTATCCTTAAGGCCAGACTGTTCTTGAACATGTTTAGAAGCATCTTTCTTTTCTTTTTTTGCTGCATTGGATGGGATTTATCATTGCCTCTGCCTCTCAGACACACCATTGGCTAATAGTCAACTCAACACTGGCCTTAATCCACACCATGGTTGATTATAATCATGTGTGCGTTAGGGGTGTGCTGGATCTGTTATGGATCCCCAGATCCGAAGCGGAGCGGGCCGATCCAGACCTCCGAAGCCCAGTTCCGGAGCGGATCGAGGGAGGTCCGGATCGACGCGAAGTGGTTTGGAATGGTCTGAAGTGATTCAGACCATTCCAAAGCTTCAGAGCCAGGTAAGTGGGAAGGGGAGATTACCTGGCTGCCCATCCGCTGGTGCCACAGTCATTGCGGTGATGGTGGCAAAGCCAGGTAACTGGGGAGGGGGGCTTCCCTGGGTCCATCGTCCACCACAGTCCAGGCGGCTGCTTCAACTGCAGCCCTGGCCTAAGGCTGGAAATGGCATCCGAATATTGATCCAGACCTCCGGATCTCACTCCGGATCCAAACCGGGACCTGATCCGGTTTGGGGAGGGGATGCACAGCCCTAGTGTGCATGTCTTTGAATGGTTGTTTCTTTGAGCATGCCCTCCGCTTTCTGAATATATGGTGTTCTTCTTCATATCTCCCATTACCTAATCACGGTAAGCCTGTGAAGAAATGTAGTTTATTCACATCTATGGTGAAACCATAACTCTCGTGCCTTTTCTTTCTTTCTGCTTGCGCTTCTCAGATTTACCCGCCCCAGATGGCTTGAAGTTCAAATCTGTTAAAGAGACATCAGTAGAAGTGGAGTGGGACGCCCTGGACATTCCATTCAGCGGCTGGGAGATTGTCTTCAACAGCATGGTAAGGAAGAATTCAATCCCCGCGTCCTTCGTTGTGACTTGAAAGGTCTGGCTTCTATTCTTGAGATTTCAATGGATTGACCCTTGTATTGCAGAAAGAGGAAGACAATGGGGGAATAAGGAGCAGCCTGAAGAGGCCTCAGACGTCGTATCTGCAACCTGGCTTGGCCCCAGGACAACAATATAATGTGTCTCTCTATGTTGTGAAGAATCAAACCAGAGGACCTGGCCTTTCTAGGGTCGTGACAACAAGTAAGTAGCCATTGGGTATCATGGGGAGTAAGGAAAAGATAGTTCATGTGCCTGCAGTGGCTGTCAGAACTGACAACTATTACAGTCACCTGGAAGCTTCCTGCCAGATGGAGGCTTTTTTTAGAGTGATTATGAATACCAGAGCAGTAAATGGGTTTTAATATTCGTTTATCTAACTATAGTGGTGTCACAGGCAGCCTACTGGGTCCAGGAGTCTGATGGACTCACCTGCCTCCACTCCTCGAACCCACAGTATGTTCGCAAGCCTGTGGGTTGAGCGACTGGCAGCCATCCGCCCTCCTCCAAAGCCTCCATTGTGCACAACATTTGAGACTCCGGAAATTGAGCATTTCCCCCATTGCGTAAATGGTGGCTGTAAAGATGCTTGCATAAATGGAGCGTTGTACACAGTGGGGGAAATTGTGTGATTTCTAGAGCCTCCCTTGTCACACACAGTGGAGGCTCCAGATGAGTGTGGGCAGCAGCTGAGCGCTCATCAGATGCTTGCAGAGCTGTCAAAGAAGCTCGTGAAGTGGGTGTGTGGGGCAAAAGATGGGCTCAGGTGAGTTTGCCCATCTCTATCTCTCTATTCCCTACTTACCTTACAGATAGGGCAATGTGTGAAAAACATTCTACAAACTTTGATATTGTACTCAATGACTTCATTGGCGTTTAATAAGGAGAAGGTACAAATGCTTGGTAAACACAAAGGAAGACCGGTTTCAGGTCAAGGTTTGAGGACCCACACCCCCTCAGATGAATGTCGCTAATCTGTTCAATGTGAATTTAACACCCTTCAAGATCCCTGTTGATAATATGGTTCCACATAGACCCATCCTCCTGGTGGTTCCACATAGACCCATTCTCCTGGTGGTTCCACATAGACCCATTCTCCTGGTGGTTCCACATAGACCCATTCTCTTGGTGGTTCCACATAGACCTAACCTCCGATTGGAGTCCACCAAGGGAAGAGCCTTCAGCGTGGTGGCCCCACTCCTATGGAATTCCTCTGGAGGTCAGGCAGGCACCAACTTTGTATTCCTTTCAGCACCTCCTGAAAATGTCATTATTCCTGGAAGCCTTTCCTTAATGACCAGCCATGGTTCACTGTACATTTTGTTTCTTTTAAACTCTACCTTAAAGTAGTTTATTCTGTTTTTATTTTATCTTGTACACCACTCCAAAATTTTCAATGTGGAGCGGTATATACATATTGTAAATGAATAAAATAAATAAATAATGTGGCTTGTTGTATCCAAATATTTTCAATTCCTGCCTTGTCCTTTTCTTCCGCACCAGGGCTCGATGCCCCCAGCCAGATTGAGGCAAAGGATGTTACAGACACCACAGCACTGATCACATGGTTCAAACCCTTGGCTGAGATTGATGGCGTTGAGTTGACCTTTGGACCCAAGGATGCCCCAGGGGACCGGACATCCATTGACCTCTCGGAGGATGAAAGCCAGTACTCCATTGGCAATCTGAAGCCAGACACAGAGTATGAGGTGACACTAATCTCCCGACGTAGAGATATGGAAAGCGATCCCATGACAGAATCCTTCATCACAGGTAAGAATCATAGAATCGTAGAATAGTAGAGTTGGAAGTGGGCTATAAGGCCATCGAGTCCAACCCCCTACTCAGTGCAGGAATCCACCCCAAAGCATACCTGACAGATGGTTGTCCAGCTGCCTCTTGAAGGCCTCTACGATGGGAGAGCCCACAACCCCCCTACGTCATTGGTTCCATTGTCGTACTGCTCTAACAGTCAGGACATTTTTCCTGATGTCCAGCTGGAATCTGGCTTCCTGTCACTTGAGCCCGTTATTCTGTGTCCTGCACTCTGGGAGGATCGAAAAGAGATCCTGGCCCTCCTCTGTATGACAACCTTTCAAGTATTTGAAGAGTTCTATCATGTCTCCCCTCAATCTTCTCTTTTCCAGGCTAAGAATTTCTCATACTTTCTAGTTTCCTTCTGCTCTGCTCCAATCCACTGACTCCCAAACTTTCAACCTTCAGAGAGCCCTTTCTATGTTGACTTATTTGGCCAACAAACACTTTGGCACAATGCAGAGATTTCTGGGGTTCACGTTCACTTTACCGGCTATGCTTTTGGGGCCTCATTGTTGCCCCACATGAACTGCAGACTTATCTTAGAGTGCTTCCAACATACCTCAGTCACACCAGCGTGTTGTTGAGGGGGCAGCAGCACTCACAAAGATTTGTGAAGGAGCCCTCTGGACAGCCACCTCTCATGGATGGTTGAATTGGTTTTCCTGCACAATGCAGAGAGTTGGACTGGATGACCCTTGCGGTCTCTTCCAACTCCACAATTCTATGATTGTAGGTGTGGCCAGCCACAAAATGCCAATTCCCCTGAAGGCAAAGTGCTGAGGCTAAAAGGAAAAAAAAATAACTTGCCCAAGAACCTGAGTTCCAGGCACAGCTCTGGTCTGAGATCAAAAATGCAAAACCACTTCTTGAACTCGCAGGTTGCTGGCTTCAGTGCCCATTTCATAGAAGGAATCGTGATGGGGCTTGGAGACAAGTAATTTGGCAGAGAAACTGAGTACAAAACAGACGTGGGGGGCCCAACCCCCAATGCAAAGTCCTCTATTCATACCCATTTCACAGAATGCAAATGGTTGATGCTCAGAGAAACACTGACACTCCCCAAAATACCCAGGGAAAACACATACACACACAGACACACACACCAGGCAAAACACACATTGCACCATACGGAAGAAGCGTACAAACCAAGATGTTGGTTTAACACACAGACAGAACTTTTTTTAAAAAAATTAAGACAGTTTAACATAGACAGAGAACTTGTTTTTAATATATATATTTTAAAAAATATCCGGAATGGCTGGGAGCCTTTTGGGTACCAAAAGAGGTGTCTGCAGGGACATTGGTCAGACGTACTGCAATTTTGACGCCTCCATGCTACCTCCAGTAGCAAAGGCAGTGAGCATTTATACATCAGTTTCTGGGGAACATGGGTAGGATGGTGCTGTTCTACCGTGTCCTGGCCAATGGCTGGTTGACCACTGTGTGAACAGAGTGCTGGACTAGATGGACCTTTGGTCTGATCCAGCAGGGCTCTTCTGATGTTTTTGTCTTCTCTCAAGCCAATCAGAATACAGCTGGCTTTGCCCCCATTTTTCTGGGAGGCCCCTAGAAGAAGGAGAAAGGGCCTTTGAAAACGGTCCAGAAACTTCAATTGGTACAAAACAGGGCAGCATGGTTACTAACAGGGACTGGCCAATGAGACCACATCACGCCAGTCCTTTTCCAGCTTCATTGGCTGCCAGACCAGGTCCGGGCCCGATTCAAAGTGCTGGTATTAACATTTAAAGCCCTAAACGGCTTGGGGCCAGGTTATCTGAAGGAACGCCTCCTCCCGTATGTACATGCCTGGACCCTAAGGTCATCCTCAGGGGTCCTTCTCCGCGAGCCCCTGCCAAAGGAAGTGAGGCAGGTGGCTACCAGGAGCAGGGCCTTTTCTGCTGTGGCACCCCAGCTGTGGAATGAGCTCCCGAAGGAGGTTCGCTTGGCACCTACATTACATGCTTTTAAACGCCAGGTGAAGACCTTTTTATTCTCCCAGCATTTTAACAGTCTATAAATAAATTTTAACTTGGTGTTTTAAATTTGTAATTTTGCATTGCTGCTGTTTTTATCCGGTTGAGCTTTTATATTGTATTTTATAGTATGGTTTTATACTGTTGTTTTATACTTTGAATGGTTTTAATTTTTGTGAACCGCCCAGAGAGCTCCGGCTATTGGGTGCTATAGAAATGTAATTAATAAATACATAAATAAATAAGGTCTGATCCAGCATGGCTTTCCTTATGTTCTTATTGGTGCCAGTAGGCACCACTTTAAGTATCCCAACTCTGATGCCTTGCTTTGAAAAGTATTCTGCCATGGTGAAGAAATGGCTCATAATTACTGAGATCCCAGTGATAACAGGGCGGGATACAAATGTTTTAATGTATAAATAAATAATCCTGAATAGAGCTGAGTTGACTCATCTCATAGGGAAAGTATTTTAAAATTGCTTTATCCCAGAGCCTTGCCCTAAAATTCTTGCCCAATCTGCTCTTCCCAAAGTCCAATGCAAACAATCTGATCCTCACTTTCCGGGCTAATGTGTAGCGCGGAACATAATGGTCACATTCCCCCAAATTTTGCGATGCAGTTCTTGGCTCAAAAAGAAGAGTCCCAAACGGTGTTTGAAAAAAATGCAGTTTTTAGGATAACGTATGTGTTGAAATGTGTAGCTTGGGAGAAAATATGTATTCAAGTGAATATATAAATATAGCAAAGGAAAGGAACCTCTCGTGCAAGCACTGAGTCATTACTGACTCTTGGAGGGACGCCAGCTTTCGCTGACGTTTTCTTGACAGGCCTTATAGCGGGGTGGTTTGCCGTTGCCTTCCCCGGCCGTTATTACCTTTTGCCCAGCTAACTGGGTACTCATTTTACCGACCTCGGGAGGATGGAAGGCTGAGTCGACCCGAGCCGGCTGCCTGAAACCAGCTTCCGCTGGGATCGAACTCAGGCCGTGGGGAGGAACTGCAGAAACTGCTGCTTTACTGCTCTGCGCCACACGAGGCGCATATAACTTAAATACAAATGTTAATGCTATTTATTTGTTTGATTAAAAAAAGCCAGAGGAATGCAAAAATGGGGCAGAGATAATTTGTGAATGAGTACATCTGTAATTGACGCAGACAAGAAAATGACAGCCTCATCCATGTGCATGCCCAAAGTTTGCTAGCAAGGAAATTACATTCTTCCTTCTCCTTCTGCCTAGATCTGGATGCTCCCAAAAATCTGAAACGCCTCTCTCAGACAGATAGCACTATCACTCTGGAGTGGAAGAACAGCCAAGCGACCCCTGAAATGTATAGGATCAAGTATGCCCCCATTTCGGGTGGAGACCATGCTGAACTCACAGTCCCCAGAAGCAACCAAGCCACAACCAAAGCTACACTCACAGGTAAAACTGCTGCAAGATCACAAAGTTACTGTTGAACCAAATCTTTATAAATATTAATCAATAATTAAAACACAAATGATTTACTGGTATTTCTTTAATCAGGAGGAGAAAGCTATCAATGGCTACTAGTCCTAATGCTTGTGTGATGCCTCCATTCATAGAATCATAGAATAGCAGAGTTGGAAGGGGCCTTCAAGGCCATCGAGTCCAACCCCCTGCTCAATGCAGGAATCCACCCTAAAGCATCCCTGACAGATGGTTGTCCAGCTGCCTCTTGAATGCCCCTAGTGTGGGAGAGCCCACAACCTCCCTAGGTCACTGATTCCATTGTCGTACTGCTTTAACAGTCAGGAAGTTTTTCCTGATGTCCAGCTGGAATCTGGCTTCCTTTAACTTGAGCCTGTTATTCCATGTCCTGCACTCTGGGAGGATGGAGAAGAGATCCTGGCCCTCCTCTGTGTGACAACCTTTGAAGTATTTGAAGAGTGCTCTCATGTCTCCCCTCCATCTTCTCTTCTCCAGACTAAACGTGCCCAGTTCTTTCAGTCTCTCTTCATAGGGCTTTGTTTCCAGACCCCTGATCATCCTGGTTGCCCTCCTCTGAACACGCTCCAGCTTGTCTGCGTCCTTCTTGAATTGTGGAGCCCATAAAGCTATATATACCAGTTGCTGGGGAACATGGGTGGGAGGCTGCTGTTGCAATTGTGTCTTGCTTGTTGGTCCCTGGTTCAATGAATCAACCAATCAAATTTATTACAGCGTTGGTCCCTTGTTGACAGCTGGTTGTCCACTGTGTGAACAGAGTGCTGGACTAGATGGACCCTCAGTCTGATCCAGCAGGGCTCTTCTGATGTTCTTAAGTGACTGTTCAGAGGGAGGATCAATTAGTCTGGCTCAGAAACATACCTAAATGTGCCCTTCTCTATTAATACATGAACCCAAACTCAGTGATCCATCAAAATTTGGTCTTCTCCGCATTTCATGGTGAAGTTCGCCTAATCAAAACTGGGTACAAAAAAATCAGGGGAAATAATGTTCAAGAATGCATTGTATTAGACACATTGCTTGCACACACAAAAAAGTTAACATTAGAGGGAATTGTGGACCAAAATGCAAGCGTTAGATGAAATGTGCACAAATATGCTTCTGGATTTTCATGTCAACTTAGAAATCTCAACGTTCAGGACAAACTGAAGGATGAACCAAACACAAATAAGAGTGGGAAAATGAGAATGTGAAATTTTACAGATTCATCTCTCCCTACGTGATGACATGAATAACTGGTTGTTCGTGTTGTTGTTGTTCAGGTTTGAGGCCTGGGACAGAATATGGCATTGGTGTGACAGCTGTGAAGGAGGACAGAGAGAGCGCACCGGCCACCATTAATGCTGGAACAGGTAAGGAAAAGTCACCTTTTCATTACAAGAAGGGGAAGAATCTTTGGTCAAGGACTTCAGAGTTTAAACCAGGAACTTTATAGAACCTGGCCTAGTGAGCCACCGTGGGCTGCATGTGTACTATAGTCAAGCTTCACAGCCTTCTTCAGATACAAAAAGGGACAGTGGCATGCAACCTTGCCCCCTGTGATTGGCTGGCAGTATGAAGCCTTTGGACTGGTCAGGCCTGGTATAAATACTAGGAATCTGGCCTACAGCTTGCCTTCCAGCTTAAGATACTGAAGTCAGGGTTCCTATTCAGATCTGGATTCATGTATCACCCATAGCCTGGTCTCTATGGTCTCCATTATGAACTCACTAGAATAATAAGGAAAGGCAGCAAGGAAAGGCTGGTAATAGGTAGCCAATCCCAGAGACGTTTTCATAGAATCATAGAATAGTATTGGAAAGGGGCCTACAAGGCCATCGAGTCCAACCCCTTGCTCAATGCAGGAATCCACCTTCAGGCATCCCCGACCGATGGCTGTCCAGCTGCCTCTTGAAGGCCTCTAGTGTGGGAGAGCCCACCACCTCCCTAGGTCATTGGTTCCATTGTCCTACTGCTGTCCAGCCGGAATCTGGTTTCCTGTAACTTGAGCCCATTATTCCATGCCCTGATGTTCAAGAAGAAATCCTGGCCCTCCTCTGTGTGACAGCTTTTCAAGTCTTTGAAGAGTGCTATCATGACTCCCCTCAATCTTCTCTTCTCCAGGCTAAACAAGCCAAGTTCTTCCCGTGACTGCTCGTAGGGCTTTGTTTTCTCATGAGGCTTTCTTGAAAAGGCTGACAAAACAGTGAGATTTTAAACAATGACTACCACCATGTGCCTAAAACCAGTACTTGAGTATACAGTTGGTGTCCCATTAATATGGTAACAGTTTCCAAAGAGGCTGATCAGGGTGGGCAACCTGCAGCTATAGGGCTCTGTCTGGCCTTTGGCCCACTTTCAGAAGAGAGAGAGAGAGAGAGAGAAAGTTGGGTGGCCTCTCCCCATTTTAGCCTTGGACACTGCCATCATGCAACCTCTGACAGATTACCCCTGAGAAAAGGCAGCCCTCACCCCCCTGTTTTAGGCAGACCTATTGAAAAGCGCCTTGTTTTCACTGGACACTCTGCACATTCCTCAGGCAGTGCGCTACTGTTTTTGGCGCCAAGGCAGTGAACATTCACAATCTCGATAGCTGGGGCAAGTGGTGGGTAATTTAAGAAACATGCCAGCACTAAGAGGTCTTCTAGAAATGCAAGCTACCTGGAACTCAAACTGGATTGGCTCACAATTAGCTGTGTACGCGATGCAAGTTCATCGCGTACAATGCCCCTTCCCTTTATATCAGCATATTTTCTCGTGGGCATTCTGCCTGTCATGGAATGGAGAGAGAAACCCAGAAGTTAATCCACCAGTAGGACAGGTCTCTCTGGATGCTTTCCCTCCCTCTTGAAGCCAGCCCTGAAGAGGAGATTGGCTGCTTTTTATTCATTTGAAAGTAATGGCCAATCAATGATTGGCAATGGGCATGTTTTGGACCGCCACGTGCCCACCACTGAACCGAGTGATGGGATCTGACTGTTAGCTAATTCTTCTCCCACACAGATCTGGATAGTCCCAGGGACTTGGAGGTCACTGGTCCTACCGAAACGACGCTCACCTTGCGCTGGAAACGACCCCTGGCCAAAATAGATCGCTACCGCCTTACTTACGTGATGCCATCAGGGAGGAAGAATGAAATTGAGATTCCTGCGGATAGCACGTCTCACATCCTCAGATCACTAGATGCCGGAATAGAGTACAACATCAACCTTGTGGCAGAGAAAGGCAGACACAAGAGCAAGCCCTCCACCGTGACCGGTACTACTGGTATGTGACGTTGTTCACCTTGAATCATCTTCTGATTCCTCTGTTAACCAACCGCACTTTAATTTTTCTGGCGTTCACAGGGGCTTTTCAGCTTCAACCTTTATTGGCTCCAATGTGGAGAAGGTCCTTCATATGGGCCCACCATCTATCCAACAAACGGTAGAAGGAGATGAAGCAGAGCATCCATACATTGACAACAGCATTATCTTTTATGTGCTATATTAGATGTGCCTGAGGATCAAGGATGTCAAAGAAATCTGTCTGGGGGGGGGGGGGGGGTGGAGGCCAATGGGGTTACCTAGCCTTGGCAGCCCTGGACTTTATTCCATTTCTTGCTATGGCACCCAACTCAATCTGCATCAAGTCAGGCCAGTCTGCAGATTTCCTGGGAATTTTGTGCATTATTATTATTATTATTATTATTATTATTATTATTATTATTACTACTCAGGGCAGAAGTGGCATCTGAGCTCCCAAACACTTAACAACACCTTTGAACACAGAGTTTTCAGCACCAAAAGAAATCTATTCCACAGCAATTCCAGCTGCTGGTGAGAAAATGTGTTCATGAAAACACACACACACACTGGTACCACATCACTTACTTCCAATCTAGTATTTCTATTTTGAGAGGAGTATCATAGAATCATAGAATAGCAGAGTTGGAAGGGACCTACAAGGCCATCGAGTCCAACCCCCTGCTCAATGCAGGAATCCAGCCTAAAGCATCCCTGACAGATGGTTGTCCAGCTGCCTCTTGAAGGCCCTTAGTGTGGGAGAGCCCACAACCTCCCTAGGTCACTGATTCCATTGTCGTACTGCTCTAACAGTCAGGATGTTTTTCCTGATGTCCAGCTGGAATCTGGCTTCCTGTAACTTGAGCCCGTTATTCCGTGTCCTGCACTCTGGGAGGATCGAGAAGAGATCCTGGCCTTCCTCTGTGTGACAACCTTTTAAGTATTTGAAGAGTTCTCTCATGTCTCCCCTCAATCTTCTCTTCTCCAGGATAAACATACCCAGTTCTTTCAGTCTCTCTTCATAGGGCTTTGTTTCCAGACCCCTGATCATCCTGGTTGTCCTCCTCTGAAGAGTAGAACCAGATTGTCACATGGTTGCTTATGCACAGATGCAAGTTAGAAAATGGTCTTCTGTATTCACTTGGTGGAGATTAAGGACATGCTGAGCTGGTCGTACAACACCCCATTTAATTGCAGATAAACCATCACAGGCAAAAGCTGATGTCCTCTTGATGGTTACAGCCTAAATATGATAAGAAAGCCCACTTAGACCTCTGCTCCAATTCTGGCAGTCCAGTGGCTGAAGAGCAACTAAGCAGATCAAAGTTTCCTTCTGTACATATTTACAAGATGTGCCTTAATATGCACTTTAGTGTCTGGACATTAAGGGAATCCCCCATTTCCTTTATGCCATATGTTTCAGCAATGGAGTCCTCTCATGAGGTGCGGGAAGACTGGCATGGGCAAGCGATTGACACCATGTGTAGAGTTTTGCGTCCCTGTGGTCCCACCTGTTCTCCACAACCCACGGCAAAGCAATGCCTTCTATCTCCCCCACCTCCTCTCGTGCAAGCACTGAGTCATTACTGACTCTTGGAGGGACGCCAGCTTTCGCTGACGTTTTCTTGGCAGGCCTTATAGCGGGGTGCGGGGTGGTTTGCCGTTGCCTTCCCCGGCCGTGATTACCTTTCCCCCAGCTAGCTGGGTACTCATTTTACCGACCTCGGGAGGATGGAAGGCTGAGTCGACCTGAGCCGGCTGCCTGAAACCAGCTTCCGCTGGGATTGAACTCAGGCCGTGGGGAGAGTTTCAGCTGCAGAAACTGCTGCTTTACCGCTCTACGTCACACGAGGCTTATCTCCCCCACACCCACCCACAAATGATCACAAATGATCACAAAGGCTCCATCACTTTCCCTTGACCGGATATTTTAAAACTGCAAGGGAGAGAAGGAGCTGTATTCCTGGCTCCCAGATCCACTAGCTGTAATATGAATCCTTGACGCAGGCAGTTTCTTTTAAAGACATGCCAAGTCAGCATTCCACAAATGCATATGCTTCAAGTCTCCAGAAGACATCCACATCAGACACTTACAGAAGGCCCCATAGCCAACGTGGGAGCCATTACACAAAAGTCTCCCTTGAAGAGCTGGGTGTACTGCACAGAACTTTCATTCCCCTTTCCCAATTCATCTGATCCATTTTAGAAACTTCTGTCTAATACATGCGCAAAGCAGTTTGACGAAAAACCCATCCAATTCAACCCTACTGTGATGTTCTTAAAATGCTGAGCATTTCTGGCGTTGGAGCCCAAATCCCCAGGGCTTTCTTTTTTGTTCCTTTCTCAGTGCTTATCAGTCCAGAGGGGTATTTTTTTTGTTGGGGGTGTACTAAGAACTCTGCATGGAATTGCCTGTAAACATTAAAGCTGGTTAGTCATTGTTTTAGCTGGGGAGTTGCTCTTGTCCCAGTATGTAAACATCAGGAGGATCATTCAGACAAGGGCCTGAAAGGATGCTGAGATCTCCTTGATAATCCTTCCCTTATCTCTCCGGATTGCCCCTGGCATGGGTAAGGGCCTCCCATCCTGAGCCAAATCACACAAGACATGTTATTTCATCCCCTGTGCCCTCAGATAACGTTGGCTGTCTTTGTACGCCCAAAGGGAAGTTCATGGTTTGGACATCACGCAGCAAAGAAGTTCACTCAGTAACCTGAACTTCTGAACTGGCTTCTTTGATCCTTAGGAGAAATCCCCCAGAGGTACCCCATGGAATCAAAGACAAGGACATTTTGAAAGCATTCCTCCAAAGAAAAAATAAGAGTCATTCCCCCCCCCCCCTTTCCCGGAAAAGAAGAAGAAGAAGAAAAGACTACGAATGAATAGCTGAGACTCCAGAGGAAGTTTAGCTGTAGAACCATAGAATCATAGAATAGCAGAGTTGGAAGGGGCCTACAAGGCCATCGAGTCCAACCCCCTGCTCAATGCAGGAATCCACCCTAAAGCATCCCTGACAGATGGTTGTCCAGCTGCCTCTTGAAGGCCTCTAGTGTGGGAGAGCCCACAACCTCCCTATGTAACTGATTCCATTGTCGTACTGCCCACTGAAACAAAAGGGACTTGAGTTACATTTTAATCTCAGCCTTCTTTCATGGAGCTCAGGGTAACAGATATGCCCATCCTTTTTACCGTCGCAACATCCCTGTGAGGCAGATCAAGCTGGACTTCATGACTGTGGGTGGAGATTTAAACCTGGGTCTTCCCCAGTCCTAGGCAGGATCTACACTACTGCTTTTAAATGGTTTATGACAGTAGTGTCAGCTGTTGGGGCCCAGGACACACACCATATATAGTTTTAAACTGTTTTCTAAGTGTCATATCCTGGTTGGTGTAGATTTGGCCCTAGCCTGGGATGTCAACCACCAGGCTAAGCTCACTTGCTTGATGATGAACTTATCCCATTCATTTAGATGGCACATTTATTCACAGACTCTTTTTCTAGGCAGAAGTGCAGTTCCACCCACATGGGGGCTCTGCTTTTTGTGACGATCAATACCACTGTTCCATGCTCCCCAATTCCCATAGCAAGAATTCCAGCAGTAGCCTTTTAAATGATTGGCTCTGCCTTCTGAAGAGACAGCACTGGAGACTCATGGCTCATTTTTGTTTTGTTTGTTTGTTGCAATATCTATTTGTATACAAGCTGAGTAGGACAATGCGGTCAGGTAATCCCACAGACAGTCCTAGCATTTCCGGTAGCATCCGTTCCCCCAAAAGCAAATGGCATGCCTTTGGAGCCAAAAGCAAAAAAAAAATGCAGCCCTCTTTTTCCTTTGCTCACTACATCCCAGATGCCAAAGTGGCTTTCACTTGTTCCAACTCAAACAAGCAAGGTACGTCTAGCAGCTAGTAGCCACCAGCCATGTTGTCAACAAAAAAGCAACCAACATCTGGCCATCAATGGTATTAAAAATCCTGTGTTGCAGATAAACTATATAATATCCCAGTGAAAAGGTTGGCTCCTCGCTTGACATGGCCATGACACAATGATAGCGGTCCGCACTCATCATCTTCCACCTTGCCACCTCTTCTGTTTTGTAGGTCCATGCCATTTGGTGTGATGGGGACCCCACATCCAGCGAGATGTTCCTCTAACATGATTTTTTCATCCATAATAGAAAGAAAAGAAAAGGAATAGTGAGGGGATTGCATTGGAATTCTTTATGACATTCAGATCCTTGCTGCGGACAATATGCACCATATATAGAGAAGGCAGAAGCTGGAGGCTTTACTTAGACTAGAGTATAATAAATACTGGAATTTCACTTTTGGAAGGAATGTTTATAGCCATGTATCTGTTGTTCTTCCAAGAAGCTCTCAACTCCAGCTTGTATTTATTCTTTATTAATCTATCTGCTCTGTCTGGCTACTATCCCCTAATCTAGGCCTCTACATTTCTCATATTTATTACATGTCTGCCCCTTTCTTCCTTTCAGTATGCTCAGCATAGCTATTCAGGGCTCCCAGTCAAAGTTCATGCCCAGTTACCTTCAACAGTGCAATAGAAAGAGACCTCATAGAGATGGGTGAGGATCTCTGCCCAGCTGGCATTAGTTCAGCTCTGGAATAGACCAAGATGCTTCGGGAAAAATTTGGGGGGGGATGCTTGGCCTATTTCCAAGCTAATCCCCCCCTTCCCTCCCACTTCCCAGTTCCACGAGCAACCCATGGCAAACAAGTAGAGAGAATAGGGAGTGTTTTCTCCCCACTTCCTTGTTTCCTACATCAATGCTTTTTTTGCATCGATAATGGTTGGATTTCTGAAGAAGGGGTCCTGTAGAGGGATTTCCCCACCAATATCTTAAAGGAATGATCCTATGCCTGTTTTATACAAGAAAAAGTCTAAACAGGCATAGGATTGCATCCTAAGATGACTCTGAAGAAAAGGTGATCTCTCCGTTACTCTTTTAGTCTTGCCATATATTTGCATGATATCTGCGAACTTGAACATAGCGCTGCTCCATAGGAAGGAGGCCTTAGTTACGGATCAATTTGCATGGTGCCTAAAGCAGCATCGGCATTTGGCTTCATTTTTAAGGAATGTCTGAGATGCCGCTCGTTCGGAGCATCCGCAAGAATTGCAGGCCATCTCTTGCCGGAATGTCGAGGTGCTTAAACGTTGCGAGGGGTGAACAGCAGCCAAGCGAAGCATGGCGTTTCGCTGCTCCCCTTCTGCCAATTTTTGCATGATGCATATTCTCAACGTGGCTGAACTGTTCGATTTGTCGAGACATATCCTGGGACGCCATACGGATATGCGTCTGTTGCAGCACATGCAACAAACCGGCTTCTGGCACTGCATGATGCCTTAATGATGCATGCGCAGTTGAGTCAAGATGTGTCCATTCGTGTCCCCTTTCAGAAACTCAGTGGCTAGGGCTGCTTTCCCTGAATCTGCTTCCCGACATGTTTCTCAGAACACTCCTGCTTTCGATGGGAGACACATTATGAGGTTTGCTAAGTAATCCACAAAGCTTTTATTAAGCAACAAACATCTCTTCTACCTGAAGAGAGTCTAACCTCTTGGAAACGTCCCCCTAGGCAAAACTATGCAAACTAAGCAAGACAATTGTCCACGCAAGAAGAATAGGAAGCCACTTCCCAAACGCCCGTAACTTCAGAGCGCCTGGAGTGGTTCTGCCATAATCGAACTGACTTTCTCACGCCTTCCTTCCACCCCATGCGTTTGAGCTTCCGGCGGACCCTAGCATCAGCTAGCTTGTCAGGACGCTCTCCTCCGGAAGAAAGCTCACTTCCCACTGAGTGTGTAGGATTTGGCCTTGAGGAGATAAGCTCTGGAGAGGGCTGATTTCCAGCTGGGGAATCACCCGTGAGAGCTTCCTCCCCAGCTAGTACAGGCTGGCTGGTGTCTGGCGCTGTGTCTTCTAGTTCTGAATCTGATTCTCAATGATTACCTGAAACATCTTTTCCAAAAACAGGGGCAGTAGGGCTAGACATGACACTTCCCTCCAGATCTTTTAGACCTTAATTCTAGTGGTGGGCGAGCTCGGGGAGTGTTCACCCTGCCATCACTGCAGCTCCCCAACACACAAACCAGGCTCTGCCAGCCTCTGCCAGATAATCAGCAGCCACCCACCCTAGCTTTAGAACATAAGAACATCAGAAGTGCCCTGCTGGATCAGACCAAGGGTCCATCTAGTCCAGCACTCTGTTCACACAGCGGACAACCAGCCGTCGGCCAGGGATGAACAAGCAGGTCGTCTTCTTCTTCTTCTTCTTCTTCTTCTTCTTCTTCTTCTTCTTCTTCTTCTTCTTCTTCTTCTTCTTCTTCTTCTTCTTCTCCTCCTCCTCCTCCTCCTCCTCCTCCTCCTCCTCCTCCTCCTTCTTCAGAACATCAGAAGTGCCCTGCTGGATCAGACCAAGGGTCTATCTAGTCCAGCACTCTGTTCACACAGGGGCCAGCCAGCCATCGGCCAGGGATGAACAAGCAGGACTTCTTCTTCTTCTTCTTCTTCTTCTTCTTCTTCTTCTTCTTCTTCTTCTTCTTCTTCTTCTTCTTCTTCTTCTTCTTCTCCTCCTCCTCCTCCTCCTCCTCCTCCTCCTCCTCCTTCTTCTTCAGAATATCAGAAGTGCCCTGCTGGATCAGACCAAGGGTCCATCTAGTCCAGCACTCTGTTCACACAGTGGCCAACCAGCCATCGGCCAGGGATGAACAAGCAGGACATGGTGCAACAGCACCTTCCCGCCCATGTTCCCAAGCAACTTGTGCACACAGGCTTATTGCCTCGAATACTGGAGATAGCACACAACCATCAGGGCTAGTAGCCATGGATAGCCTTGGCCTCCAGGAATTGATCCAACCCCCTTTTGACGCCATCCAAATGGGTAGCCATCACGACATCCTGTGGTAGTGAGTTCCATAATTTAACTATGTGCTCTGTGAAGAAGTCCTTCCTTTTGTTTGTCCTGGATCTCCCACCTATCAGCTTCATGGGATGACTCCAGGTTCTAGTATTTTGACAGAGGGAGAAAAACGTCTCCCTATCCACATTCTCTATACCATGCATGATTTTGTACACCTCTATCATGTCTCCCCTTAGTCTCCTTTTTTTCAAGCTAAGCAATCCCAGTTGATGTAACTTTCCCTCCTAGGGGAGATGCTCCAGCCCCTTCATCATTTTAGTTGCCCTTGTCTGCACTTTTCCCCAGCTCTATAATATCGTTTTTTAGGTGTGGTGACCAGAACTGTACACAGTACTCTAAGGCCATAGCTAGACCAGTTGCTGAGGAGCATGGGTGGGAGGGTGCTGTTGCACCATGTCCTGCTTGTTCATCCCTGGTCGATGGCTGGTTGGTTGATTGGCCACTGTGGCCATAGCTAGACCTAAGGTTTATCCCTGGATCATCCAGGGGTCAAACCTGTTCATCTAGGTGACACACAGGGGATCCAGTGCTCAGGCAGGGGCGAACCCTGGATCATCCCAGTCTAGCCGTGGCCTCAGTGTGGCCGCACCATAGATTTGTATAAGGGCAGTACGATACTGGCCGTTTTATTCTCAATTCCTTTTCTTATAATGCCTAAGTTACATTATGCTTTTAAGCTTTTCATGAGAAATGACCTGCTCCCAAATCATTGCTTCTGGAATTAGTCTTTTTAGAGTTGCTCATGACGCATGGTCGTCCCCACCTCTGCATGCTCTGGAGACATAGCATCGATTCTCTCTTTGCGAGCATGTGCAGAGAGACGATGTGACTGCTATTCATGACGTGCATGCAGAAATAGCAGTTATGTAGCCCCACTGTATGTCTCAGGGAAGCAGCGTTATCTGTGAAGAATGCCATTTACTGGGAGTAGAGACATTTCAATCACTCTGTTCTGGTGACATGCTAAGCCATGGTGGTTAAGCATTTTGAGTTAAAGGTTATGCCGTAGCCGCAGCATGTCATGTGAACCATTCTTAACCATGGTGACTGCATAACCATGGTTTAAACATGCTCACTATTTACTGCAAAAGGGTTATTTATTTATTTTATTGCATTTGTATACCGCCCCAAAGGCAAAGCTCTCTGGGTGGTTCACGTAAGATAAAAACACTTAAAAACAATATACAAAAAAAATAAAATAAAAGCCACCAAAACATGCAAAATGCACATACATTTAAAACCACGATAACAACTTTACAAGTGATGAGCCCAAAACCAGACACAGGCTCATTACGTATTGCTAAATGCCTGGGAGAAGAGAAAAGTCTTGACCTGGCGCCGAAAAGATGACAATGTCGGCGCCAGGTGGGCCTCATCGGGGAGATTGTTCCACAGTTGGGGGCCCACCACAGAGAAGGCCCAACCATGGCTTAGTGTGTCTTCTGAGTAGGTCCAATATGTGAAGTTTTGTGTGGTGGTAGGGAATGGGGTGGAAAATAGCAGAGAACTTTAGCACAGAGCTCTCTCCCAGCAATGTATGAGAGCCATGTTATGTGTTCACAATGATCAAATGGTACAACCCTGTGGAGACTGTACCATTTCAGAAGTGGTGGAGGGACTACATTATTCATACACTTTTGCCTGGAGTTAAAGCTGATTTGGGTTCAGTAGGTACACACATCTCCTGCAGATAAATATATCCTGCCTTTTTTCCTCCAAGGAACCCAAGGTAGCATACAAAATCCTCCTACTCTCCATTTTATCCTCACAACAACAACCCTGTGAGGTAGGTTGGGCTGAGAGTCCGTGACTGGCCCAAAGTCACCCAGAGGGTTTCCATGGCCGAGTGAGGACTAGAACCCGGATCTCCCAACTCCCAGTCCAACACCTTAGCCACTACACCACACTGGCTCTCACACTAGACTTAGAGCCAATTCTTCAGATAGGTGTGTGTATATATAAGAAGGCAGATTTATTTTTGTATATCAGAGAAATTCTCCTTGTTCGATTTCTTTTAAGTGGCCGTGACAATGCTTGAAGAATTTATTTATTTATTTATTTATTTGCCAATTCCTAACATGCTTATGTCTGGATGAGAACTTAGCCCCTCACCAAATTTCAAATTTCAATATTTTTTAAAAATGTTGTGATACATTGAATTGCATTTTAAAAATAGTATCTTGATACGTATTCCAAAGGAGTTTTAAAAGAGAGAGGAAGAAATAGCTGATTTGTGCAGAAATGGGACAGAGTGGAATGAAGAGTCAAAACATATTATAGTGACGTCTCCCAGAAATACACCGATCCATCTTTTCCTAATTGGAGGCAAATTTAAAACTAGGACCAAATGTCTCGTTTCATCCCAAATTGTCCTGCTTCACTTCCTCTGCTCAGAATTGGCTTGATCCAACCCTTTGCTGGTTCAGTTAGCTCTTTAGGGAGACGCCATTGGCATCGAAGGCCCCTGCACTTTCAACTTGGCTCGTAACCGCGTTACCGTAATGGCTTTGGAAGAGCAAATAATGAATTGTTAATAGCCGCTATAAAGCAGCAGTCCAAACCCTTGCTAGACCCCGTGAAGCATAATTAATGGTTGTAAAACCATTTTGCTGGAAATCGCTCCCTAAATTGCCTTTGAGGTCCTGCAACGTAATATGTCGGGTTTCTGTCTGTTTTCTCGGCTGGGTTGCCAAGTCTCCTCTGGAGATCTGATCCTAGGGATTTCTCATAAAGCAAACCTATACGGCCGTGTGAGTAAGCGAAAGAGAGACGGGCTCATAAATACGTAACCAGTTGCAAGTGGGGCTCATTAAGGAGAAAGCTCCAACCAGATGGCGTCTTGACAACCCTTTGGTTAATTTGGCCTGCGAATCTGATTAACCGACTGGCTCTCTGTCCTTACTCAGAGGAAGAACCTGAGCTGGGGGATTTATCAGTCTCCAGAGTTCACTGGGATGGATTCCAGCTCACCTGGACGGCAGCTGAAGGGGCCTATGAGAGCTTTGTCATACAGGTGCAGGAGTCTAACCGGACAGAAGATGGAAGGAAACTCAACGTTCTGGGCAGCTTGCGATCTGTCAATCTCACCAGCCTCCTGCCAAATACGCTTTATTCGATAACCCTCTATGGTGTAACTCAGGGCTACAGAACCAAGCCCCTCTCGGTTCAATCCACTACAGGTACCTTTTGGCATTCATTCACCTGATTTGGTCCATTCCATTGATTCATTCCTTCCTTTGCAGAAAGACAGGGGCATCTATCTCATTCCCATTTTCTTCCTCTAATGGTCAGTGAATCTTGTACAGCTTGGGTGTATCATTTTGCGATATCTTTTCAAGCTTTGGAACTGCTTCCTAGAGCAGCTAATCAAGCCACCGATTTACATGCTATTTGCTCCCTTGCTTTTTCATGGTGTGTTTGTTTTCTAAGGGGGAAAGAGGAAGAAGACAAAACAAGGATTAATCAATTGGGATATTTTCCTTGCGCTAAGAACATTTTTCACAGATCTTAACTCTTAAAATGAGAGGAATTTCGGCTTGACTCTGGATGAAAGTAACGTTTTCCATCCTGAAAGCCTGAATCTTAAATCTATGGGGGCTGGCTGAGTGGTATTTTACACATGCTCAGAGTGACTCCCTGCTTTATTTAATGAGCTACATGCATATTTGTCTTCCTTCCAAGGATGATAAGGCAGCATTCACAGCTCTCCCCCCCCACACACACACACACATATTTTATCCTCACAACAACCCTGTTAGGATGAAAGTTAGTTGCACAAGGTCATCCAGTAAGATTCATGGCTGTGTGGGGATTTAAATCCAGTCCTGCTCTCGTACTCTGCTCACTACACCACGCTGCCTCTCTTTATTATCCTTTGTTTCAGAGTTGGGCCCCTGGGCACTGAAAAAAGAGCCTTCTCCAATGTGATGCCATCCAGATCTTTTGGACTCATGACTCCCATCATGCCTAAACATTGGCCAGGTTGGCTGGGGCTAGTTGTGATCCAAAACATCTGGATACCACCAAGTTGGAGAAGACTTTAGATTTTGAGTCCTTGAGAGGTTTGGTCCAAATCCTTCCTTTTCATGATTAAATCTGATTGTTCGGAATGTTCTCCAGTTCCCTTTGTTGTTCCCTTTGAGAAATTCTTGCTACATCTTCTTTAATCCATTGCAAATCTCGTTAATGGGGATAAAACATCAGGGTCATGCTGCTTGCAAAACATGCATCAAGAAATTAAACATCTTCGTACTGCATTTGGCTTCGCTGTCCCTGCTGGAAAGATTGCCATAACTTGCCATTTTCCCATTTCTATTGAAGGATCCCAGTCAAGACAATTTCCCCTTGGATAAACCTTTCGGAGATGCTATGCACCCAGTGCTTTGCTAAGTCTCTCTGCTTTTGCGTCGCTTCTTTTAACCTGGTCCAGCAAACTCCTGCCCAGCATGGATGGCCAACTAGATGTCAGAGATGCCAGCCCACCTTTTCACTTAGAGACACCATGGAAGGAAACGCTGCATCAATCCTGATGAACCACTCTGCATTCTGCTTTAGATTTGCATGGCAGCTCAGGATATTCTCATTTTATGCCAAGCATCTAACTGTGTGTAGCCTTGTAGCTTCTTCTCATTTTGCCTGCTTGAGTTAGCCTCTCTGCTTCATCCCCTGCCTAGCTCACTGGGAACTGGAACCGGCTTCAAACATTCACTTTAAAAAGCTCAATATTTTTTCCCCTTCTTTAGCATTGAAGCCAGAAGTCGGCGATCTAACCGTTTGGGGCATTACTCCTGAAAGCTTCAACCTTTCCTGGACGACCATCCATGGAATCTTCGATACCTTTACCATTGAAATTATTGATTCTAACAGGTTGTTGGAGCCCATGGAATACAACATCTCAGGCCATTTAAAGACTGCTCATATCTCAGGGCTCTCTCCCAAAACTGATTTCATTATCTACCTCTATGGAATCACACGTGGTTTCCGTACTCAGGCATTAAGTGCCTCTGCTACTACAGGTATCTAATCCTACCTCATATGCTAAAGCATGTGTTAATTCTCCTTCAATCTACTTTTCAGGGTCTTTTCTGACCTCTGCTCTGTTGTTGATTCACTTGTGTTCTGATAAGCTGTGCAAATGGGCAACCGAAATCTAGGTAGCCTTCTCTAAGCTTCATCCCACGTACCTGTTTCCCTCGAATTATCCCCATAGTATAAAGTTGTTGTTGTTGTTGTTGTTAGCTAAATCACACACCAGGCGGTGGCACTCCTAAGTTCCTTTGCATACCAGGAAAATTATTATTATTATTATTATTATTATTATTATTATTATTATTTATATAGCACCATCAATGTACATGGTGCTGTACAGAGTAAAACAATAAAATAGCAAGACCCTGCCGCAGAGGCTTACATTCTAATAAAATCATAATAAAACAATAAGGAAGGGAAGAGAATGCACCAAACAGGCACAGGGTAGAGTAAAACTAACAGTGTAAAAGGGTTAAAGGGGTTGAAATGTAAAAAATCATTTAAAAAATCAACAGATGACCCAATCTGATTCAAATTTGGTATGCTTAAAGCCCTCTTTAATATCTATTACTGTGCCAATTTTGATGTCTTTAGCTTTAAAATTTACGCAGATGTAAGCATTTGTTTAATTTGTACTTTAAACATATCAAATCATCCTCCTGCGCCCCCAGTGGCCGCTCGGAGAACAACAAAAGATTTGCTCCTAAAGAGGTAGTTAAATAAGTCAGGTTTTTTATATATGAAGCACAATTAAAGCAGGACGCCTGGGAGCACTTCACAGACAAAGCAGATTATAAACTGGAAAACTTCGGAGTCCTTTGCACGCAATTCACAGTGATTGCACAGTAAAACGCTGGTGTGATGAAGCTATCTATCAGGAAAGACAATAGCATCTGGGGCTCAAGAATTTAGAAAGAATGGGAAATAAGGGGGAATATGGACAAAGTTTATAAATTTAGTCGTGGCAAAGAGGAAGAGGGACGGAGATCCAGGGAAGGGGGATTCTTCCCCTGTCTCCCATAAACACTAGAACCTGAAGTCATCCAATGAAGGTGAATGGTAGGAGGTTCAGGACTGACAAAAAGAAGGTCTCCTTCCACATAGTTTAGAACTTCTTCCATAACTTATTTGCTGGCACAAGGCATGGTGACGCTCACTGGTTTAGTTGGGTTTAAAAGAAGACGAGATCAATCCATGGAGGCTAGAGCTATCAATGGCTATGAGCACGTTTCGGAAGACCAGTCGCTGGAGGCAAAGACAAGAGATGGCTATTGCCTTTGTGTCCTGAATGTGGGCTTCCCAGGAGGCCTCTGATTGGCCACTGGGGGACATAGGATGCTGGATTAGATACACCTTTGGTCTGATTCAGCAGGTCTCTTATGATGAGCAGCAGCTAACTAAAGAAGCATTTGTTGAAAAGGCAATAGAAATTCTCATTAGGCCGCTGGAATATTCCTCTTACCTCAGCTGCAATGGAGATTTCTAGATCCCAGTTGAGATGGTGACTGAGCTCTGGGCTGTACCACCTCAGTTTATAGGGAGGGTCTGAATCATCCCAGCTACGCACATTCCTCTGCAATTAGTAGGGTGTGCACAGACCCCCCAATCCGCTTCGTGGCCCGATCCAGAAAGTCCAGATCGGGCCCGATACTCTTCGCGCAGCTCCGCCCGACTCCCGCTCCGCTCCGCAGAGCGAGATCCAGCTTTGTCGCTGTCACTATATGGGCGGCAGCAGCGGCGCAAGATAAGCCACCCACACACCTTGCCCCCTTACCTTCCTCTGTCGCGAGCTTCAATTCAGGCCCCGGTTGAAGCCAGAAGAGGCCTCAGACTTCACTTCTGGCTTCAACCGGGGCATCAATTGAAGCCCGCGACAGAGGAAGGTAAGCGTCCCTCCTCCCTGCTCCCTTACCTGGTGCTGCAGCTGCCGCCACATGGATGGCGCTGCCGGCAGCGCCAGATGAGTCCCCCTCCCCCCCACTTACCTGCAGGCGAAGCTCCGGATTGAGGCGATCCTCTTCGCCTCGATCCGCAGCCCCCCCGACTCTCTTCGCTTCTGCCTTTTCCGGAGGCGAATTAGGCTGTCTCACTCCTGCTTCTCTGAACCGAAGAGAAGTGGAGCACATCCCTAGCAATTAGCATGTCTAGCAGAGGAACCTATGACAGATTTACTCTGTTGAGGGGTTTCTTTAACCCGGTTTGCACTTCCAGACAATTTCTGACTTTGATTCATTTATTTATTTATTACATTGCTGTACTACCCAACAGCCAAAGGTCAGAATCCATACATTTTCAAGCTTGAGATCTGTTCCACAAAAAGAAAAAGGAAAGGAACAGGTTTAGGGAGCGGAAATTATTATTATTATTATTATTATTATTATTATTATTATTATTATTATTTGTATCCCGGCTTTTGCCCAATACTGAGTAGATTTATGTGTGGAAGGATGTATGTGCAAGTTCCATTTCCAGGACCAGAAACACATTCCTGACCTTTGAAACATTTCCTTCTGCAATTCTGTGTCCACCTTCCTGAGCCGCTGCTCTGCACTTGCCTCTGGTTGGTGGACCCTCATGTTCTAGTAAAAACAAGGTAGCCCCCCAAGTCTGACGTCTTTCCACACCTGTATTATTGTGTTCCACCTTGAGACGTTTTGCCAGTGTTGATTCCAATCTCTGTGTATTTTTCTCTCTTCCTAGTAGCTGCTGCACCTCTCCTTAGCAAACTCACAGTTATCAATACTACCTCTGATGGGCTGTCCCTCACGTGGGAAGCGCAGGTCTCTGCCTTTGACCATTTTCTCTTAGAAATTAGAAACATCCACCACCAGGCTCTGGACTCCCAGCTGCACACAGTGCCAGGGGACTTACGAAGCTTTGTCCTCACCAATCTCAGACCGAACTCTAACTATACCCTCCAGCTTCATGGCCTGGTCAATGGGCAAACGAGCCAGACTTTGACAACTCTGGCTACCACAGGTACATCACCTCCAAGGTTTGCTTTTTCTTTTCCTCTACGTGTGATCTCTCGATCCCGTTTCTTCCTGTCTTCCTTTGGAATTTCGAAGGGCTGTCCTTTCTTGGAAATCTGAGTGAAGATCAGTGTTGTCACACCAGTTGTGTCCCCACAATTAAGGTCATTCTGTGAATGGAACCCTGATGGGTTCTTTTATATATGCACGCATGCCAGTCTAGTTCACATCCTTCTGCCCCCGTGTGCATATATAGATATATAGATGTGTGTTTGGGTACAACATACATATATGTGTATATAAATATATGTATGTGTACTTGTTCCACTTGATGTCTTTCTGGATCTGATCTACGTCACTCATCATTCTGCTTCTTCTGTCTTTTTTTTTCTTCCTTGCCTGCCTTGTCTTTCTCATCACAAGGCCTGGCTATTCCAAGACTCATCTCTTTTTGGGAAGCAGTTCTTTGCATGCAACTTTTCTTTATGGGTTGTGCTAAAGAGCCAACATCTCCTGTTGGGTCTTGAAGAAATGAACCTCCCGTTCCATGCATTATTATTTTTCCAAAACGGCAATGCATCAACCAAACACGGGGAGGAAGTTGCATGAGGAGGCTTCTCTGCCTGACATCTCTGCATACATACATTATGGTGCCAAGTCAGTAGCTGGAATGGAAAAGCAAAGCCCAACTCTTTCTTGAGGTGCAACCCAGAGGACTTCTCTTTCTACCTTTGTCCTTGATGTCTTAAAGAATGGGATTATGGTGCATCTTCCATGACGCCAGAGATTATTTTTGGCAATGAGCACTTCCAAGACATTATTAAGAGTCTTGCATAGCAAGATCCTCTCAATGAATTGCATGTCTTTGCTCTGATCTGAATGCGAGCGCATGCTTTGACAATGTTCGAATGCGCATCGATGAAGGGGAACCCGTTTTTTTGACTTGCATGCAAGTCTGATGGCACCGTATCTGTCATCTGCCTGTTCTGTCTTATTCTACCAACTTCGGGGGACCTTGAGTTCTCATTGAACTTCTTTTGTTCATGAGGCTTGATCATTATTGGGGTGGGAGAGACCATGCAAACATTGCTTGTCACTTTCCAGCAGCATGAAGGCAGTTCTGGCATGAGTCCTTAATTGAGGTCACCCAGGCATCATTCACACAACACACATAATTGAAGCAAATACACCCGGGTGTAAGAACCCTAACCTCACTTCTGCTTCCACACCTGTTCATACCTATCTCTCCCTCTTCCCCCTAAAACATACAAAACTTACTGTTGGGGAGGAGAAGTGGGACACTGTCCTATGAGAGGGTGTTGTGGCTAATTTTAGCACCCTGCAGGTGCTGTTACACAGTTTGGGACTCTGGACGTAATGGTCTTGCACTGACCCATGGTTGATTGAGACGGAAACCCCAGTTCCCACCTGGCACACAGAGGTCCACCAGTAATGCTTGTCTCTCTCCACTTTTCCTATAGAGGTCACGCCACGGCTGGGCATGCTTTCATTCACAAATGCTAACGCCAACACCTTCAACCAATCCTGGACCAGAAGACATGGGCCTTTTATAAAGCTGGCTGTAAATGTTAGAGATTCCTATCCATCCCCGGAGCCTCAGAAGCTTGCAGTTTCAGGAGAGGCTCATGACAGGCGTGTCCCTGACCCAGTAGATTATACTGATTATGACATTAACGTTCAGGGCACAACCACAGACAGGGACCGAACTGACCCCATCATCTCTTTGGTGATGACAGGTACCCATTTAAAACTCATTGGTGGGGGGGATTGGTTGGGGTTTGTTTCATTATGTCTTAAATCAGGGGTTGCCTTTTGGGGATTTTTTTCTAATTGTAACACCGTTAGGCAAAGGGCAATTTCAAATTTTGATAAATGCCTACGTGCACAAGCAATGCTTCTGAACATAGCAGTGCCCCCCTTCATCTGAGATAGGGCAACACTCTTACTTTTTCCATCATCACCCTAATCATATCGAAGGCAATCTAAAGGGAAATTGGGGAATGTAAAGGGAGTGAGCCCCAGACAGCATGGCCAATGGTCAGGGTTTAATGGAGTTTCATTTGGCAACATCTGGAGGGCACCAGACATTGGGCAAGGCTGATTTAAGATTTCTAGAACACATCAGCATCCAAATTGCTTTGATCGGATCCTGGCCAGTGCCTTTCAATCACCCATACTTGGTGTATTTCGGCTCCAATCCTATACAGACTTACCTGAGAGCAAGGCCCATTGAATTCAATTGGGCTCACTTCTAAGTATATGGAACTTACTCCCAAGTAAGTGGGTATAGGGTTGTAACCCAACAGTGGAATATATAGGATTGTGCTGTTGGGTTAAAATCCTACGCACACTTACTTGGGAGTAACTTCTGTTGAACTGTGTGAGACTTTTGTCTGAGCAAACGTGTTTAGGATTGCACTGTTAATCTTAGACAGATGCTGGCTGCACCACATCACTCACAGTGGATCATGGGCATTGTAGTGAACAGTAGCTACATTAAACAGCCCAAGATGTTTGCTTATAAACCTCCTCTCCATCAAATTGAAGCTGAAAACATCTTATGAAAATAAAAAGAACAATAGAAAAATAAGAAAAAGCCCAAACTGAAATACAATAAACGCCGAAAATAATAACACGAAACAAACAAACAAAATCTAAGAGCCACCAACAATTAAAGCCTGCCAAAAGCTTCAACAGAAGAATTACTTTCTCTCTGCCATCAAAAGAAATCAAGCAAGATTTCTTTAACCCAGTCAAGTAACTAGGATTGGTGAGATTCCATAGCCTGTTCGACACAACGGAAAAGTTCCCATCTAGAAGATACTTTAATATAATCATATGTCTCTGATATTGCATCCCATTACAACAGTTGCATTGCATCCACTGATATACATAAGAACATATGACGAGCCCTGCTGGTTGAGACCAAGGGTCCATCTAGTCCAGCATTCTGTTCACACTGCAACTATTGCAGCCTACAATAACCATGATGCAGTGCAATTACGAGGGAAGTGGATCTGTGCAAAACAATATCCGAGGACCTGTATATCAAAATAGTGTTGTTCCAGTAATCTGAGCGATTTATGCTGCCACTTTCAACTGTGAGTGAAGTGAGCCACGACATTCACACAGTCCATGAAGGATAGAGATATGGAGTGATGGGATATGTCAAACATCCCCAAATCCTATACAAGGCTTTTCATAGTCAATACCACAGCCTAATGGTTGCTCCCCCACCTGTTCTGAAAACCTGTGGTTTATATCAGGTTGAGCACTAATTCAGAGTTTCTCATGCCTTTCCCTTCTTTCAGAAGTGTTGCCCTCACTGGAAAACCTCACTGTCTCAAACATTAATCCATATGGGTTTACAGTGTCCTGGATGGCATCAGAGGATGCTTTTGACAGCTTTCTAGTCATCGTGGTGGATTCCGGCAAATTGCTGGACCCCCAGGAGTTCCTCCTTTCGGGAGCCCAGCACCAACTGACACTTAGAGGTCTCATTACTGGCATTGGTTATGAGGTTGTGCTTTATGGTTTTGCTCACGGTCGCCAAACGAGGCCCTTAAGCGTCGTTGCTCTAACAGGTATTTTTTTTTAACCCAACCGGAATGTTTTCTTCCTTCCCCTCTACTCACTTTTCTCCTCCGGAAGATGCTTCATGTCATCTTCATTTGTCCAACAATCATCACTGGCTACTGACACCTCCACTAACGTGACTCCATCCTCTTCTTTTTCTGGATGTTTATTCTGTCTCTCAGCGGGCCAAAATGAAGGGAGCGGCACCGGGTGTATGGATATTGATTTATTCAGATGTCTTTGTCCCCCTATTGAAAGGGTGGGCTTTGATGTATCTTTATCTCTGACTTTGAGAAAGCAGCTTACATGAGGTTCAGAGAAGAAGAAGAAGTCTTCTCCCATCCAAACGTCAAGCAAATGCAAACTGCTAGAGATTTGGGTTCTCCTAAACCATCCATAAGCTCCTTATGGGATAACGTAAGGCAGAAAACTGATAGCGCACACTGAACTTTATGGATGATCAAGTTTATTAAAGTGGGGCACCCCACTTCCAAATCCAACCCTCCATCCATGAAGATTCCCCCATCATATTATCTTTGGCAGTGGCGTTAAATAAGGAAGGAGATCTATGCTAGGAGTTTACTCTGTGGAGGAAGAACTATCTAGGATTCTTCAATAGTACAGGCTATAGGTGACTCTAGCCTTCATATACGTCTTCTTCCAAGATATTCCCATGTATAGGCTTCACACACAGAGGAGAAATAAGGTGATCTGCAATGTTGTCACGTCTTAAAAACGTTGCATCCATAGTCAAGTTCTCATCTTCATGGTAGGCCAAGATCTCCAACCGCATTGGACCCTCTGGGAAATCATTTTGTACTAGTGTAAAGCTCATGTCACCAAGGGCATTAGTAGTCCTGCTCCTTTCCTGCTGCAATGTTATGTTGATACAGCTTTATTAAGACCTTTCCACTTGTAAATACACAGCAGGTGCCCTGCAGGGTCAGGCCAAAGGTCTATCAAGCCCAGTGATTGGTTTTCATCAGCCAGAAGCTCCAGGGAACGTCCCAAGAATGGTGTGATTGCAATGGCTATCCCCGTTTGTACCCAGCATTCCAAACAGAGGTATAATGCTTACATATACAGGGGGTCCATTAAGCTCTTATGGATAATAGCCATTGGTAGATCTGTCCTCCGTTTATTAAAGACACCAGTTGGAACCCTATTTCAATTTGAGTCACATCCTAAGCCTGGATTCAGATGTGCAATTATTCCAGATTCACTTTTTTTTGGGGGGGGGTGTGTCTGTGTATGCATCTTCTGCCTTAACATGAATGCATCTCTAGATGTATCATCGCATTATGGGAGTCAGCAATACCATTCCACTAAAACATCCCCTTCTGTGATTTTTTTAAAAAAAATTGGTGGCATCATATATGCACTGAAAATGTATTATACAAAGTCACCATTCCTGTTAGTACTATCGATCCATGGAAACTTTGGCTGAGCTCTCAGCTAAAAAGCCTTGTACCTGGTGACGGTGAAGCTCTGGCATTGATTGGCTGAGCTGGAATGGTGGCAAAGATTGTCCATTTGCAATCCAGCTACTGTGAGGAAAGGGAACATGGTCAGTTTGGCTGGGGTATTTTAAACCACATTCAAGTGGTTTAAGAACTTGGAAGAGGTCCAGAGATGAAGGTAAACTAAGAAAACGGGGAGCTCAGGGACAGAGGCTGGAGGAAAACGGAAGAATTTATTATTTATTTATTTATTTATTTATTTATTTATTTATTTCATTTTTATACCGCCCAATAGCCGAAGCTCTCTGGGCGGTTCACAAAAATTAAAACCATAATAAAAAACCAGCAGGTTAAAAGCACAAATACAAAAAAGACAGTATAAAAAGCACAACCAGGATAAAACCACGCAGCACAATTGATATAAGATTAAAATACAAAGTTAGAACAGTAGAATTTAAATTTAAGTTAAAATTAAGTGTTAAAATACAGAGAGAATAAAAAGGTCTTCAGCTGGCGACGAAAGGAGTACAGTGTAGGCGCCAGGCGGACCTCTCTGGGGAGCTCATTCCACAGCCAGGGTGCCACAGCAGAGAAGGCCCTCCTCTTAATAGCCACCTGCCTCACTTCCTTTGGCAGGGGCTCATGGAGAAGGGCCCCTGTAGATGATCTTAAGGTCCAGGCAGGTACATATGGGAGGAGGCGTTCTTTCAGATAACCTGGCCCCAAGCCGTTTAGGGCTTTAAATGTCAATACCAGCACTTTGAATCGGGCCCGGACCTGGACTGGCAGCCAATGAAGCTGGAAAAGGACTGACGTAACATGGTCTCATTGGCCAGTCCCTGTTAGTAAACATGCTGCCCTGTTTTGTACCAGTTGAAGTTTCCGGACCGTTTTCAAAGGCAGCCCCACGTATAATGCATTGCAGTAATCCAAACGAGAGGTTATCAGAGCATGGATCACTGTAGCTAGGCTATCTTTGTTCAGATAAGGGTGTAGTTGGTATATCAACCTAAGCTGATAAAAGAAGAGAGGCTAGTCGAACAACAGATTGTTAAAAGAAGAAGGACAAGGGAGAAACTGGAGGGAACAACTGGTGGTGGAGTCAGAAAGTTTATGAAAGGAGAAGCCAAGGAGTAAGTAGAACTTGGACAAAAGTGGGAGGTAGAATTGGTGTAATGAACGTAGTTCTACATTAAGGATGAGGAGAAGAGTATATTGGCAATCAAAATATAATAAGTAGATCCAGATTCAGTAATACTTCAAGTAATCCCATTGAAATCTATGGGACTCATGTTGGTCATGGCTAACTTAAGTTCCGTTCATGAGGTCTGGATCCAACCCTTTGTCTTTGCTTGCTGTGGAGCAAAATGCAAAGAAGATTTTGGCATGGGTGAATGCGCATTCCAGTCCACCCTTCAAAGAGGACAGAGAAAAGGTTTTTTTTAAAAAAAAAAAAAAAAATAGTGTTCAAGGTGTAACATGGGTTCTGTTGGTAGGGTGTGACTATGCAGGGAAAGAATTGCTCCATGTAACGAAGGTGCTGAAAAGAGGCAAGCTCTGGTGCTTCAGAAATTATATAAAAGTTGTGTTATTGGTTTATATCCAAACGTGCTCTGCTCAAGTCGTGCAGAACTCTTCAACGTGAAAAGAAAAGTGTTGTGCATCTCAACAGTTTGCTCTAGTTGATGATCCAATGTAAGAGTTACTCAGGCTACTTTGGATCTCAGTTGTTCATAGGAATAACCCACTAGCCACTCTGGAAAGTTGTTGGGACAATGCCATCTTAGGGTGCGTGGTTCACATAAGCAAGTTCATCGCTCATTGTATCAAGTGATGATTTGTGCGTTGTAGGAAAAAGGCATCACACATATCAAACACCCAACACCTTTGCATCATCTCAGGTAGGAAAATAATTCACTTAAGTCAATTCATCACTTCCTATTCACAGACACAGAGATCACCAAGAGCTGAATAAAGACGTTAGGATTATTTTGTGGGTAAATATTTCAGGGACCCCTTGAATGCTATTTGGCACTGAGCTGTGAAAGATATTCCCTAGCCCAGATCGAAAACTGCAAGACGTACTTTTGATGTGTTTTCATTCTGTTTTCATTCCATTTTATTTTGTCCACCGCTCCGAAATTCTGAATGGGGGGCGGTATTTAAATATTGGAAATAAATAAAATTAAAATTAAAAACTACCATCAAAGCCAGATTGGAACGTTTCCATTTGGGATCGTGTCCAGCCTGGAATGTAGCTGCTCAATACAAGCTGGACAAATTCACACCCTTAAACCGGGTAGTTATGGAATTCGGTGTGATGTCGCTAATCGGCTTGTTTCAACTGAGCAGCAAACATCCATAATGCACATCAGTTTAAAAACAAAACAAAAACACGATTCTGTTGAATGTGGGGAGTGGAGGGGTTGAGTTTGTCCAGAAGATAGGAAAAAGGACTGCTTTGATGTGAAGTTGGAAAATGAATATCTAGGGTATTGAGAATGGTCTTGTGGAAGGGTAGGTGAGTCCAATGGAAGACAGAGTACCAGTGAACACCAGGCTTACTACCAGCATGTTTAATATTGCATGGCAGGGGAAAGGGGTGTGTTTATAGATCCTTCAGTGCTGCTTTGGGATCCTTGAAGACTGACCACACGTCCACCCATATCTTTGGTTCGGAATGTGTCTTGCTCTTAATTTCTGAATGCATTTTCCCCCCTTTTTGGAGAGAGCAGAGCTGTGTTTTCTCACTCCTTTCAACTTGCGGCTGGAACATTCACATCCTAACCCGACTTGGGCGATGATCACCTTGGAATGTTCTTTCCCCTCCTCCTCCTCCTCCTCTTCTTTTTTTCTCAAAGAAGAAAATTAAATTTGCCATTCCTTTCCCCACTTTCTTTCTCCCCCCCCCCACCCCACCTCCGCCTTTTCCAATTTCAGAAGCAGAACCTGAAGTGGACAACCTCCTGGTGTCAGACGCTACCCCTGATGGTTTCCGTCTGTCTTGGACTGCAGATGATGGCGCCTTTGACAGTTTTGTTCTTAAAATCAGGGATGCCAACAGGTTATCGGACCCTCTGGAGCTCATTATACCAGGCCACGAGCGTACGCAAGATATAACGGGGCTGAAAGAAGGCACTGAATATAGCATTGATCTGTATGGAGTTACCAGTGGACGTCGATCCCAGCCAGTAAATGCAGTTGCTATGACAGGTATTGGCTGTGTTGAGCATGACAAGCAAGAGAATGGCATGATCCACCCACATGCATGAGTGCGTCTTTCACATCCCCCTCTCTCTCTACTCAGTAATTTGGAGCACAATCTACAGAGAAGTTCTCCTAGGCAAGCCTGATTCAAAAGAATGGCACACACTTCTGGTGTCCGTTTTGCCCCTACATAAATCCATTGCTTTTGTAGCCAAAACAGCACATGCACTGGGGGGTGGGGAGTATCAGCAGGCCCAGAAGAACCCCGAGGTCCACCATTCCATTCACACAGTGGCCCATGAGAAACCCACAAGCAGGACTCTTCACATAATTTAACTGGCACATTTCCATTGTTGCTTTTAATATGATTCGCTTCTGGTATTTGTCTCTCATTTGCTAATGGACATCTCTTGTGTGGGCTGTTTATTTTTTTAAAAAAAATCCTTTAAAAGGAAATCAGACTTGTTTTCCTTACCACTGGGGAGAAATCCATTTACCACCAAAAAACTGAATATAAACTCTAGCGCGCCAGATTTTCTCTGGGTGCTGGAAAACGTTTCCCTTTCCGATTTGACTTTCCAAAGTACATTTCGGACTGTGGCAAAAATGTAGCTTAAAAACTTGTAAACTTGAATGGCTTTCAGTTTCATGTGGTTTTATCATTAGCTACAACAAGTATGCAGGGACATTTAAACAACAGGAGGGCTGTCCGTGTGCAAAACTGACAGATTCTTCACACACAATATCCTTTTGTATTCCTCCCCCTCTCAAACAGTCTCACTTAATTTGGTGTAAAATAAATTGCTTTCACAAAACAAAAAGGAGGGAAAACCTCAAAATATATATAGTATATAAAAAAACAATTTTGGTGATACTCAAAGTTTTGGTTTTGCTGCATTTATTTTCCGCCCTTTTTCTCTGTTTACATGATTCTCCTCCTCTCCTTTTCATCCTCACAGCAACCCTAAGAGATAGGTTAGGCTGAGAGTCAGTGATTGGACTAAAGTTATCCAGTGAACTTCATGGTCTCCTGACTCCCAGTCCAACACACTTACCACTACACCATAGTGGTTTGGGGTTCTTACACTTATATTAGTTATGACGTGTACATGTGAGTGTCCTTTCATTGATCTGCAGCCCCCCTAGCTTCCCACACTACAATTGAAGGCCAGGGAAAGCTGCCATTCCACTGGGCATTTTCAGTTCAGGACGTGTGGGCAGCCAGGATGGCTGCAGAGCAAAGTATAAGGGTGAAGGGAACCCACACAGAACTTTTTCAGCCACCTCAAAGTGATAAAGTAAGCCGAAAAACACCTTCACAAGACATTGTAAAGAGATTCTAAAGCTAGGGTGACCCTATGGAAAGGAGGACCGGGCTCCTGTATCTCTAACAGTTGTAGAGAAAAGGGAATTTCAGCAGGTGTCCTTCATATGCATGCAGCACCTGGTGAAATTCCCTCTTCATCGCAACAGTTAAAGCGCCCTCTTTTGAATCTGGTCTCAATATGGATTGAACCAGGAGCATGGCTAATGGCCTTGGACTGGTGTGACCATATTGAAAAGGCGGACAGGGCTCCTGTATCTCTAACAGTTGTAGAGAAAAGGGAATTTCAGCAGGTGTCCTTCGTATGCATGCAGCACCTGGTGAAATTCCCTCTACTTCGCAACTGTTAAATCTGCAGGAGCCCTGCCCTCTTTTGTATCTGGTTACTCTAGCTAAACTCCTGCAGCTGCTCACTCTAGCTATACCACCCCCATGCAAGAACTCTGGGTGGATAACCTCAAGGGTTGTGAACGATGCATTTGGCATGCAGGATTTGTTATTTCTAGCTTTATCCCTTGGTAGAAGAAATCCCTTTGCGTTGTTGTTATTGTTTTGACGTGCACGAGCCTGCGGCGTTAGGCGTGACTGCAGGATCGTTGTCAGAATCGAAATGTGACCATAAGGAGAATTGTTGGAAAACAGCAAGAAAGGCCTTTGCGGAATGGAACTTTCCGTTCTAGTCGTGACACTGGATCAAATATTTATTGTAGCTTCAGCTTCTGGATTGGAAACCTGACACCAGCCCCCGCCAGCCTGGCTGATGAAACCATACATTAATCATATCTTTGTTTGTGTTCTTGTCTTTTTCCTTGGCTAGCTATGGGATCTCCCAAGGAAATCACTTTCTCAGATATTACCGAAAGCTCAGCTATGGTCAGCTGGACAGCCCCACGGACGCGTGTGGACAGCTTCCGGATTTCATACGTTCCAGTCACAGGAGGTGAGAATAAAAGGGGAGCGCATGAAATTGGGTTTTAAGATCTGCTTTTAACTCGCCTTGACTGTGGGGAAGTCATTTCGGAAAGCTCTCCTTTTTGACTTGGCCTCTGATTTTTGAACCTGGTGCCTCAAAGGCCCTCATGCACTCATAGAATCATAGAATAGTACAGTTGGAAGGGGCCTCTAAGGCCATCAAGTCCAACCCCCTGACAGATGGTTGTCCAGCTGCCTCTTGAAGGCCTCTAGTGTGGGAGAGCCCAAGGCCTCCCTAGGTCACTGGTTCCCTTGTCATACTGCTCTAACAGTCAGGAAGTTTTTCCTGATGTCCAGCCGGAATCTGGCTTCCTGTAACTTGAGCCCGTTATTCCGTGTCCTGCACTCTGGGAGGATCGAGAAGAGATCCTGGCCCTCCTCTGTGTGACAACCTTTTAAGTATTTGAAGAGTGCTCTCATGTCTCCCCTCAGCCTTCTCTTTTCCAGCCTAAACATGCCCAGTTGTTTCAGTCTCTCTTCATAAGGCTTTGTTTCCAGACCCCTGATCATCCTGGTTGCTTCTGTCTGTTCCAGGACCCCCTAACGCCGTGACGGTGGATGGCAGCAAGAGTAGGACCAAATTGACCAGACTGATCCCTGGTGTGGAGTACGTTGTCAGCATCATCTCTGTCAAAGGCTTTGAGGAAAGTGAGCCCGTTTCTGGATCTCTGACCACAGGTATGTGCCTGGAGCAAACAGTGATGGAGAGACCATCGGTATGCATGACCCTCAACAGAGTGCAAGAAGGCAGGTCTCTGCCCCAAGGTGCTTGCAATCTAAAATCCAAGGCAGTGAAAACAACAGAGAATGGAGAGGAAACCATAGGTGTGGGTAAACAGAATCAATGGGTCATTGTGGGGCTCAGGCTTAGGCCATAGCTAGACCTAAGGTTTATCCCTGGATCGTCCAGGGGTCAAACCTGTTCATCTAGGTGGCACACAGGGCATCCAGTGCTCAGGCAGGGGCGAACCCTGGATGATCCCAGGATAAACCTTAGGTCTAGCTGTGGCCTTAGTCACAGGCTGAGTTACAGAAAGGCATGGGAATGAGTGGGTTGCACCACAAGATTAATAGAAAAAGTTTCCTTGGAGGAGGGAAGAAATTTGTCCAGTTTCCACAAAATAATAATAATAATAATAATAATAATAATAATAATAATATATTTCTTACCAGCCTCTCCTTTCCAACCAAGGCGATGAGCAACAATAAATGATAACATACATAAAACTGAATTAAAACATAATAGACATTGTTAAAAACATCCTAGAAACATTTTTAAAACATCTTAAAAACGTCTTAAAATTCCACTGGATAGGCCTGCCAGAAAAATTCAGTCTTGATGTTGTGCAGACTTCTACTGTTACTTTCTACTGTTAGTTTTTCCCTACCCTGTGCCTGCTTACCCTTCCCTGTACCTGTTTGCATTCTCTTCCCCTCCTTATTGTTTTACTATGATTTTATTAGATTGTAAGCCTATGCGGCAGGGTCTTGCTATTTACTGTTTTACTCTGTACAGCACCATGTACATTGATGGTGCTATATAAATAAATAATAATAATAATAATAATCTTGATAGCTTTCTTGAATGCTGATAGACTGTCAAGTTGACGAGTCTCCTCCGGCAGGCCGTTCCACAATCTGGGAGCAGCAGAAGAGAAGGTCCTCTGGGTAACTGTTGTCAATCTAGTTTTTGCTAGCTGAAGTAGGTTTTTCCCAGAGGACCTGAGTGTGCGGGGCGGATTGTATGGGAGAAGGCGATCCTGTAGGTAGCCTGGACCCAAACTATGAAGGGCTTTAAAGGTGATAAGCAACACTGTATACTTCGCTTGGAAACTAATTGGGTTAGCTAATTTCACGCTTTCAAATCAATATGCGACTGGAAACTCATTTATAGGGGTGGGCAAATTGACCTGCATCTGATTCGGTGGATACTTGCCCTATTGCTACCACCGCCATGAGCTGCACAAGCTTCTTTTGAGGCCTAGCTAGGCCTGATGACCACTTGGCAGCCATTGGGTCTCGCTCCAGAAATTAAACATTTCCCCCATTGCATACATGGGATCTTCACGACCGTCATTTAAATGATGGGAGGAAAGGCGTGGCGCATGATGGAGGCTCCGGGTGGACAGCTGCCAAGTGCTCGTTGGGCCTTATGGGTGCTCGGGGCATGAGTCTGCAAATGTGCCACAGAGCCTGACTGGGTCCAGTGCGGTGGATGGGGGAGTCCATTGGACTCCCAAACAGAGGCCTAATCTACACCGAGCAGGATATTGCACTATGAAAGCAGTATGAAAGCAGTATATAAGGGGCAGGAGACACACTATTGCTTTAAGAACATCAGAAGTGTCCTGTTGGATCAGACCAAGGGTCCATCTAGTCCAGCACTCTGTTCACCCAGTGGCCAACCAGCCATCAGCCAGGGATAAACAAGCAAGACATGGTGCAACAGCACCCTCCCACCCATGTTCCCCAGCAACTGGTGCACACAGGCTTACTGCCTTGAATACTGGAGATAGCGCACAACCATCAGGGCTAGTAGCTTTCTAGCAGTATTGAAGTGCACTGACAACTGTTGGGGCCCATTGACACAAACCATATACCATTTTCATAGTGCGATATCCTGCACTCCTCTGAATTTCACACTGGAGTCATCCAACCAAAGAACGCTTGCCAAAATTTGTATCTTAGGCTAGATCTACACCAAGCAGGATAAAACACTTTGAAAACTTTTTGGAAACTGTATATGTTGCATGTCCTGAGCCCCAACAGTTGTTATAAACCATTTTAAAGCAGTAGTGTAGATCCTGCCTTAGGGAGAGGTGCGCAGAAAAAAAGGCATATATTAGTGTAAATAACATTTTTGTAAACCTGTATAATATTTTTTTCCTGTATAATATTGCCAGGATTCGATCATTTTTGTCTGTCTCTTCTGCCAAGACTCTTGTTCATGCATTGGTTATTTCTCGGTTGGACTACTGCAACCTTCTTCTCACTGGCCTTCCTTCTTCTCACTTCAGTCCGTTGGTTTCTGTTCACCACTCTGCTGCTAAGATCAACTTCTTGGCTCGCCACTCTGACCATGTTACTCCACTTCTGAAATCTCTTCATGGCTTCCAATTCACTTCAGAATCCAATATAAACTTCTCCTGTTGACCTACAAAGCTTTTCACGGTCTAGCTCCTTCCTATCTCTCCTCTCCCATCTCACACTATTGCCCCGCTCGTGCTCTTCGCTCCTCTGATGCCATGTTTCTCACCTGCCCAAGGGTCTCTACTTCCCTTGCTCGGCTCCGTCCATTTTTTTCTGCTGCCCCTTATGCCTGGAACGCTCTTCCAGAACATTTGAGAACTACAAGTTCAATCGCAGCTTTTAAAGCTCAGCTAAAAACTTTTCTTTTTCCTAAAGCTTTTAAAACTTGATGTTGTTCTGACTTTTATACTGTTAGTTTTACTCTCCCCTGTGCCTGTTTGGTGCATTCTCTTCCCCTCCTTATTGTTTTATTATGATTTTATTAGAATGTAAGCCTATGCGGCAGGGTCTTGATTGATGGCGCTATATAAATAATAATAATAATAATCCGCCCAGAGAGCTTTGGCTATGGGGCAGTATATAAATGTAATAAATAATGATGATAATGAAGATAATAATAATAATAATAATAATAATAATAATAATAATAATAATAATAAATACATGTGTTATATTAGGAAAATTCTAATATGTGTGCATGTTATGCAGAATTCCATACAAAAATATACGTACTGCACACAAAACACACCTGAATTTTGATGAAAACTTTTCATGTGAAAAAAAAAATCCAGTTATTTTTTTCATGCAAAAACAAAACGTTCAGGACAAACTGAACTTAAGATTGGAAATATGAGAGAGTCAGGGAAGCTCGTATCGACAGATTCGTTCATTCCCTTGTCTTGGAGGAGGGATTTGAAGGAAATCAGAGATCTGTCATCATGTCAGTGTTCTGGGGGATGGGGCTGTTCCAAGCATATGTGGATAACAAGAGAGCAACGGCAGAATCATTGATGGAGCGGAAGAACTTTGAACAGCGTGAGCGTCTATCAGAAAAATGCTGTGGAAATATATCCTAAAAGCATTGATATTGAGTAACTACGCCTTTGATTAATCACAAAGGAGGCCTCTAAAGACCCAGAGGTTGAAGGGAGGTCATCCTGACTTGTATTTCACCTTCCTACACACACACACACACACACACACACACACACACATGCACATATCTGTGGGCTCTCCCACCCTAGAGGCTTTCAAGAGGCAGCTGGACCACCATCTGTCAGGGATGCTTTAGGGTGGATTCCGCCATTGAGCTGGGGGCTGGACTCGATGGCTTTACAGGCCCCTTCCAACTCCATGATTCTATGATTCAGACCAGAGAGATCTGAGTGACCAGAGTGTTAGAGCAGTACGACAATGGAACCAGTTACCTAGGAAGGTTGTGGGCTCTTCTCCCACACTAGAGGCCTTCAAGAGGCAGCTGGACAACAATCTGTCAGGGATGCTTTAGGGTGGATTCCTGCATTGAGCTGGGGGTTGGACTCGATGGCCTTCTAGGCCCCTTCCAACTCTATGATTCTATAATTCTATGATCTGTCCCCCCACCTCCCAACTTCATTCTGAGTTTTCTCCAAGAAAATGTCTGGAACTGGAATTGAGATAAAGCAAAAGAGGTATCAGCTGAGAAAGACAGATGACACCAGGTCTAGAACTCTCAGCCAACCATCCGTCTTTATGTTGGAATAGAATCTGTTTTGCTTCGTTTCGACATGTTTTTAAAATCACTGTCCATAATGACCTGCCATTCCCATGTTGATAATCCCTCTTCCACGAGGGCTAGCTGCCCATTGCTTGACTTGTCTTTAACTTAGCACTTTCGGGACAGCCAGGAAAGAGATTGCGCGGGTCTGTTTATTTTTCCCATTGGAAAGTTGGGACAGAGTCAGCTGAAAGGTCAGTTGTTGTCAATCGACCACCATGGGATGACGAAGGACGCAGTGTCCACTCCATATTGCTGTTTTTTTTTGGGGGGGGGGGAGACTGGACTCCCAACATTTCTGGGAGGCCATCATACATAGCACAATACTCTGGGTTCTTTGATATTCTTCTGCCGAGTGAATAATTTAGGGTGACCATATTTGGGAAACCAAAAAAGAGGACACCTAGTGTGTGTGTGGGGAAGCAGCTTTCTGAGTCCTGCAGAAAGTACTTTATTCCCCCGGCACCTTAAAGAACCCGATTGGAGTGGAGGAGGGGAAAGGATTTCATTCTGCACCACCACCATCCACTCCAATGGGGGCCTTTTCTATAATGTCCACGAATGACCCACTTTCCCCTTTAAGACCTCAATTGGAGCTCGGGGTGGGGGAATGACGTGCCTCAAGAAAGCATGTCACTCCCTCCTGCCATGCTAATGGCAGCCTTAAAGGGGAAGGTGTGTCATTCCAGGACATTATTGAAACTTATAGAAAATCCCCCCTGACACCATGGAAAGAACAAAAACCAGGACAAATCCGGGGAAATCCTGACAGTTGGTCACCCTAGAATAATTGCAACAATTCTAAGGTCCAAATTTCACATTATGCTGGAAGAATTACTGAGTTACCGTGGACTGAGCTTTTGCTTTTTAAAATAATGACTGAGCAATTCTATTTCTGAAAGTTGAGTGAGGAGAATTATTATTATTATTTTATTGTTGTTTATTTATTTATTTATTTATTTCACTTATATACCGCCCCCATAGCCAGGGTTCTCTGGGAGGTGTACAGAAATTCTAAAATTGAGATAAAAGCAAGTATACACATTTTTAAATTCTAAAACGCAGAACATACACGCATAAATCATTAAAAACCGTTAAAAAAACTAAACATGTGGGTGATTAAGATGTGCTGCCATATGCCTGGGCAAAGAGGAAAGTCTTAATCTGGCACCCGAAAGATAGCAGCGTTGGTGCCAGGCGAGCCTCGTCAGGGAGATCGTTCCATAGACTGGGGGCCACCACCGAAAAGGCCCCATCCCTCGTTGCCACACTCCAAGCCTCTCTGGATCGAGGCAGGGTACAACACAAATGCCATAAAATACATATGATTAAAACATTTAAAACTAATACATTATTAAAAGCAGCACATTATTAAAAGGCATCTTAACTGGGTAGGCCTAATAATAATAATATATTTATTTAATATATTCTTTAAATGGAATTAATAATATATTATTTAAACAGCTATTCTGGGGTCAGTTAAAAACCTCAGCATTATTTATTTATTTGTTGTTTAAAAAGAATTTTAACAGCAATGGAAAATATGCTGAATTGCAGGGGAAAGGAAAGGAACCTCTCGTGCAAGCACTGAGTCATTGCTGACTCTTGGAGGGACGCCAGCTTTCGCTGACGTTTTCTCGGCAGGCCTTATAGCGGGGTGGTTTGCCGTTGCCTTCCCTGGCCGTGATTCCCTTTCCCCCAGCTAACTGGGTACTCATTTTACCGACCTCGGGAGGATGGAAGGCTGAGTCGACCCGAGCCGGCTGCCTGAAACCAGCTTCCGCTGGGATCGAACTCAGGCCGTGGGGAGAGTTTCTTTCAAGAGAGGTGCAATATTGTCTCGATACAATATTTCTGTGTGTATTTTTTTGAATAGATGTGTTACGACCAGTGAAATGCCATCTCTCTTTCTCTCTCTCTCTCTCTCCCTCTCTCTCTCTCTCCATTGTGACGTTGCCTGGCTTGTCTCTGTGTCTCCCTCTCTTCAGCTTTGGATAGCCCATCTGGGTTAGCAGCCGTGAATATCACAGATTCCGAAGCCCTGGCTGTGTGGCAGCCAGCAATCGCAGCTGTCGACGAGTACGTGATTTCCTACGTCACCGACGGTGGTAAGTGAGATTGCTCTGCGCCATGCTTCCGTGGTACAAAAATGCTGAAATGCTAAAGCCAGGTGCAAAATTGAAAAATTCTAGGCTAGGCTATTCTGTACGGAGTGTGTCCCAAGGCCTCTGGTATGGGGTGAAGGATGTTATCAACCCTGGACCAGACTAGAAGCCTCCACTGTCCTCACGCCTCATAGTTTGGGTCACGCATGCCCCAACTCAGGTCCAGGATTAATTAATCCAATCCAAAGATAAAGCAGAAATCTGGCCTGGAATACAGCTGAGGTGAAATTTGGCAGCCCCCTGAAGCAAAGTAGAGTGCATTGCAGACGCCTCTTCTCTAGATTGATGGACATAAGTTAACTTATGGGAACAATGCATGCAAATAGGATGAATCCATAAGCCACTGAACAAATGCGCCTAAGAAGGCTGAGTTGTTCATTGATTAATAGAGATGTTTTTCCTTGTTGTTTAGAGCCAGAAGTCACTCAGAGAGTCTTGGGAAACACTGTGGAATATGATCTCTTTGGCCTCCGTCCAGCCTCGGAATATACACTTAGGATCTACGCTGTGAAGGGACCGCAGAAAAGCACTATTATCTCTACCAAATTCACAACAGGTACCGTGGCTTGATCCTACCACATGAAGCTAGCTTGGGGTGGCATTCTGCACAAGCCCAGGGGTTCCAGAAGGGGGCGTAAATCTTTCCATGAATGGATCCATCTGGATGCAGTGACAGTTCAAGAGTTGGTGGGGCCACCATGAAAAAGACCCTGCTCTGTCTACTAGGGGTGTGCACGGATCCCCCGATCCTCTTCGTGCCCGATCCACAAATTGTGGATCGGGCCCGCTCTGCCCCACCTCGATCCGCCTAGGGGTCGCTCCGCTCCGCTGCGGAGCTCCAGCTCTGAATTGGAGCTCCGCAGTGGCGGGGAGTGGTGCCAGGTAAGCCCCCCTCCCTCCTCCCCCTTACCTGTGTCCGTCGCGGCCCATCCCAGCTTCACTAGAGCCCGCAGCTCAACCAGGAACTGTAGGCCCCGATTGCGGCCTACACTTCCTGGTTGAGCTCAGGGCTCTAGTGAAGCTGGGATGGGCCACGACGGACGCAGGTAAGACCCCCTCCCCCTTACCTGGCTCTGCTACCATCGCCGCATAGGTGGCGGCGGCAGCAGGGCCAGGTAACCCCCCCTCCTCTCCCTTACCTCCATCCGTCCACGGACCCGCGGCTGCTTCAACAGAGCCCGAGGCTTCAACCAGGAAGACCAGGCCGCAGTTGCGGCCTAGTCTTCCTGTTTGAGTCCTCGGGCTCCGTTGAAGCAGCCGTGGGACCGCGGACGGATGCAGGTAAGACCCTCCTCCTCCTCCTTGCCCCCTTACCTGGCTCTGCCGCCGTCGCCGCATGGGCAGCAGTGACAGTGGCAGGGCCAAGTAAACCCCTCTTACCTTTTTTGCGGAGCTCTGGATCGAGGCAAAGGATCCGCCTTCACCTAGCTCTGCTCCGCAGTGCTCCGTGGCTCCCCCGATCCTCTTCGCCTCCGCCTTAAGCGGAGGCGAAGCCCCCCGATCTGCTCCTGCTTCTCTGGTCCGAGGAGAAGTGGAGCACATCCCTACTGTCTACCCATCAATATCACATAAGGCAGGAACTTTCAGAGTAGTCTTTTCTCACTTCTCTTAAAAGGGATGGGAAAGACATAGCTGGAGTTGGGGATTGTCTTCTATTTTAATTTTCGTAGACCACCTGATAGATTTTAAGTGCTTTTGAGAGAGTAAATTGTAACAATAGCAATGTGGACCAGACCAAAGGGAACAGAGCTTTATGGTTAGGATGCCTCATCTCAGATGGCATCTGGAGCGCCATCAGAATGGGAGAAAGAGAGAAATGAAACTGATGTAATTGCCATCACTCGGTGGTAAAAAGACTAGAAAGCAGAAGACCCCCAGTTGAATTGCTAGTATCTCCAGTTAAGGTTGAAGGGCAGAGAGAGAGAGAGAGAGAGAGACTAGAGCAGACATCTCCAACATCTGATGCCCTTCAGATGTGTTCTTCAACTCCTATCATTCCTAGCCATGGTGAGATAGGCTAGCCTAGAACAACCTTCCTTAACTTGGTTCCTTCCAGATAGGTTTCACTACATCTCCCATCTTCCCTGACCATTGGCCATGCCGGCTGGAAATGATGGTAGTTATAGTCAGTGGAGGCTGGTGGCTCCAATGCCAGTGAAGCATTGAGTCCATGCTGGGTTTTGGTCAGAACCAGTCAGAACTCTTAAAGGAGCTCCTACTGGTCTTGACCAAAATCTGGAACAGATTCACCACCCCATTGACCAGAGCCACCATCCTCCACTGGTTATAGTCCAAAACATTTGGGGAGGTGTTAGGGCAGGCTCCCAAGGTATCAGGACAGGTTGCCCTAGAAGGGTGCGAGGTGGACTCCCAGTTGGGGAAGGTTGGATTACATTGACAAGTGAGATTTGTACTAACGTTGCTTCATCTCGTCTGGCTGATTTGTCCTGATCCTCTCCTCTTGCTGCTAGGCCTTGATGCTCCGAGGGAGCTGACAGCCACTGATGTTCAGTTTGAAACAGCAATGCTGACGTGGAGGCCACCCCGAGCCTCTGTCACAGGCTACCTCCTGATCTATGAATCCATCGACGGCAAGGTTAAGGTAAGTGCTTGGGTCCAATGTGACAGTCTCCAGTTCCATTCTCCTGTACGATGCTCTATTATAACAGGGCATCTTTGCAAGGGGCGCTCCAGGGAGAAAACAAAATTAGAGGGGTGCATTGAGTTTGGGTTCCGGTTCTGCCAGGTCCAAGCCATCAATCAGGTTCTTTCGGTTACCGAGATGAAACAAGCCACTTGTGCAAAAAGACAACACTTTATTGAGAGATAATGGATGCAGAATGCATGCATGCAAAAAAAAGTTCACAACTCCTTCCAGCAGCTAATCAAGTTCTCATAGCTGGGTGTCTATCAGGGGCATGATAGACAGAAGCTTTCCCTTTGAGCCATAGCAGACTTTCCAGGCTGGTTGCGCAATACCTCCTGTAGCGAAACTGAAGTCTGAAGACTGTACATTGGATCTCATAGGCTCCCCTGCAAGATGCCTGCCCATCTCCCTCTCAGAAGTTGAAAGACTGCATCCCTCTCCCCTCTCAGAAGAACCAAATGCACAGTTACAAGATGGGGGATACTTGGTTCAGCAATACTACAAACGAGAAGGATCTTGGAATTGTTGTCGATCGCAAGCTGAATATGAGCCAACAGTGCAATATGGCTGCAAGAAAGGCAAATGCTATTTTGGGCTGCATTAATAGAAGTATAGCTTCCAAATCACATGAGGTACTGGTTCCTCTCTATTCGGTCCTGGTTAGGCCTCATCTAGAGTATTGCGTCCAGTTCTGGGCTCCACAATTCAAGAAGGATGCAGACAAGCTGGAGCGTGTTCAGAGGAGGGCAACTAGGATGATCAGGAGTCTGGAAATAAAGCCCTATGAAGAGAGACTGAAAGAACTGAGCATGTTTAGCCTGGAGAAGAGGAAATTGAGGGGAGACATGATAGCACTCTTCAAATACTTGAAAGGTTGTCACACAGAGGAGGGCCAGGGTCTCTTCTCGATCCTCCCAGAGTGTAGGACACAGAATAACGGGCTCAAGTTAAAGGAAGCCAGATTCCAGCTGGACATCAGGAAAAACGTCCTGACTGTTAGAGCAGTACGACAATGGAATCAGTTACCTAGGGAGGTTGTGGGCTCTCCCACACTAGAGGCCTTCAAGAGGCAGCTGGACAACCATCTGTCAGGGATGCTTTAGGGTGGATTCCTGCATTGAGCAGGGGGTTGGACTCGATGGCCTTGTAGGCCCCTTCCAACTCTGCTATTCTATGATTCTATGAATCTATGAAGAAGCGGGTGGGGGGCTCCCTCTTACAAGGTCCCAAAGCATCTCCGCTTGGGGAATTAATTGGCCAGGTTAGGAGTGAAAAACTCCCATCTCATCTTGAGATAAGACTCCATGGGCCTGTCTAGACAAGTGGTTATCCCGGGGATGGCTCCGGGATCACCCCTGTGCGTCCACATGATGCACACGGGACCCGGGGACAGGGACAGATGATCCCTCCCTTTAATCCCAACTTTTCCTGTGATCTTTGGATCATCCCGAGACCATGGGACTTGTGGGCAGCTGTCCCGGCTTTGTCCTGGCTCCTCATGAGTAAAGGTGAGGTGCTGGGAACCAGGCATAGGGCACAGAGCTCTTCAGGAGCTCGGTGCCCACCCTGCGCTCATTTTCAATAATAATAATATAAAAACAAAATGGTGAGCATGACGTCCTCCTTTCCCCAGAACGTCACACGCTGCATGTGGATCACCATATCATGAGATCCTCCCCCTCCCTTCCCTAGGTCTAGACATGCCCTATGAGAAAAGGAAGACAAAGCTATGAGAGGCCCATCCAGGGAATGAGGCCTGGTCTTGTCAGCTAAAGCCTGCTAAAATCTACTCACTGTGTTAGGCTACACAGGTCTCTAAGCAGCGTTTTGGAACTCTGTGAAGTCGATATTTCTGCTCAGTGACAAACTCACTACAAGTGGCAACTTGGGAAGAGTGCAGAGGAAGGCCAAAAAAAAAGTTTCACACCCCCGTCTTCAAAATTCACCCCAGCCCGGAGGATAACTGAAATCTCCTCTCCACAATTCCATGTCCCATGAATGTGATTGCAAACATTTGGGGATCATGGCTAAATCTATTCAAAAGTGGAAAAGACTTCCTTGGGAGACAGAGGGCTCTCCTTCATTGGACGTATTGAAGCAGAGGTTGGACACCCATCTTCCAGAGATGTTGTAGTTGCTAGACTACAGGGGCTAGACTAGATGGCCTCCAAGTATCCTTCTAACTCTCCGATTCTGTGACAACCTCGATGGACGATGGCCTTTTAGGCCCCTTCCAACTCTACTGTTCTATGATTCTATGAACTTGTCTTTGGTGTGTAAGAGACTTGGAATTGTGTGGCCGAATTATTTTCTCTGCCAAGTGAAGAGCCTTTCACACTATTTAGGAAGGTCTTCTAAGAAGTAATACGATTTGCCACTGGAAAAGCAACCACTCTCTCTCTCTCTCTCTCTCTTTCCATTTAGTGCAGACATGTTCACAGCGGGGAATATATCTAAATATTTGATGCATTTCCAACATGCAACTGTAATTAGCGCATGTATGTCAGCCATAGTAGTGTCTGCCCCCAATCTGGATTTTTAGCTACATTGCTCAAACGTTACCCTATGAAACATTCATTTTGGGACCGTCACTCTCCTACTTCCAGTGAGCCGAGTAGAAAGCGAAAACTGCCATCCCCTCATCAATCATTGAAATTGTTTTCTTAAAGTAGCATGAATGATTAATCAAAGGCCAACCCGGACATGTCAAAAATGTAAGAGCTGTGTGGTTCTTCGACCAAAAAAAATATATGTTCTTCCATTATTGATTCTCCCCATAGGAAGTTATCCTGGGGCCAGAGACGACTTCTTACAGCTTGTCAGACCTGAGTCCATCTACGCAGTACACGGTGAAGTTACAGGCGCTAAATCGGAACTTGAAGAGCAAGATCATCCAAACCATTTTCACCACAAGTACGAAATATGCAGGGCTCAAGGGCGTGTATCGTAATTCCTTTCAGCGAACTTATTGTGTAGCATTTGGAATACAGTGTTTAGTTCTGGGCACTCCATCTCAGAAAGGGTACGGTAGACCAGGAGTGGGCAGAAGATAGATTGAGGTCCATGGGTAGAAGAGGAGATTGGAAATAAATAAATCTCCTGGAGAAGAGGAGATTGAAGGGAGACATGATAGCACTCTTCAAATACTTAAAAGGTTGTCACACAGAGGAGGGCCAGGATCTCTTCTCGATCCTCCCAGAGTGCAGGACACGGCATAACGGGCTCAAGTTAAAGGAAGCCAGATTCCAGTTGGACATCAGGAAAAACATCCTGACTGTTAGAGCAGTACGACAATGGAACCAGTGACCTAGGGAGGTTGTGGGCTCTCCCACACTAGAGGCCTTCAAGAGGCAGCTGGACAACCCTCTGTCAGGGATGCTTTAGGGTGGATTCCTGCATTGAGCAGGGGGTTGGACTCGATGGCCTTGTAGGCCCCTTCCAACTCTGCTATTCTATGATTCTCTATGGTTCAAAGCCTTATAGAGAGAGACTGCAGATAGGGATGGTGGTGAGAGAAACAAAGGAAGAAAATGCAGAAGAGAAGATATGTCAGGAGGAGGAATAGTGTGAGCTGGGCCATCCAGGACAGGGAGCAACACAAGGAATAAAGGGAGACCATGAAGACATCCAGCAGTGGGGAGAAATCCAGCTTAAGGTCCTTTTCCTGGGGGTGGGAGACAGAACCCCCAGCAGCTCATGTGGACCCTGGTATCCAAGGGCTGATTTGCTCCTCTTCTTTGCAGCTGGACTTCTATATCCTTACCCCAAAGACTGCTCCCAAGCTCTGCTGAATGGAGAATCGGTTTCCGGCCTCTACACCATTTATCTCAATGGGAACCAGTCCCAGCCGGCGCAGGTGTACTGCGACATGAGTTCTGATGGAGGCGGATGGATTGTGAGCATTTGTCGTTTCCCTTCTGTATTATGGACATGAATTGGAGTTTGCATCCCACTAGGGTGACCCTATGGGAAGGAGGACAGGGCTCCTGTGGTGTAGAAAAGGGGATTTCTGCAGGTGTCCTTTGTAGGCATGCAGCACCGGGTGAAATCCCCTCTTCATCACAACAGTTAAAGCTACTGCAGCTTTAACTGTTGTGATGAAGAGGGGATTTCACCCGGTGCTGCATGCCTACAAAGGACACCTGCTGAAATCCCCTTTTCTGTACAACTCTTAAACATACAGGAACCCTGTTTTCCTGTTCATATAGGCCATAGCTAGACCTAAAGTTTATCCCTGGATTGTCCAGGGGTCAAACCTGTTCATCTAGGTGACACACAGGGGATCCAGTGCTCAAGCAGGGGTGAACCCTGGATGATCCCAGGATAAACCTTAGGTCTAGCTGTGGCCATAGTCTCCCTAGGATCCGCCCACCTATTATGGAAGTCTGTATCCCACCTTTCTGTCCCAATGAGGGTGTACTCCAAAACAAAGCCGGGCTGAGCCGATTTACGGTCACCACATTTGTCACGGGGCCTCTTAAAATCCATACGATACGGTTACCCACTGTACAAATTAATGCACTTTTCCAGGTGTAAAACAAAAGCAGATTTTGAAGTTTATCTTATAATTGAGCTGACTCATTAAGCTTCAGTTAGCTAGGTAAATGTCACGCTTGCCTGAAAGGAAGCCTTTCTGAAATGTCATTCTTTGACATATCGAAACACCCTCCGGTAAAGGGATTTGGTTGTAGCTGTGCCCATTGCATGTAATTTCCCATTGATGCATGAAAGGGCTTGATTGGAATAGTCAAAGAGCTCTGTTTGCTCATTCATTGCCCAGAATCAGGTATGGACCACTGTCCAAAACAACTTTTTTAAAAAATTCCCAGCTGTGTTTTATGTGCATGAAAATCATTTCTCCAATCTGAACAGCTGCAAACATGGATTGTTTCGGAGCGAAACATTTGGTGCTCCAAATGGATTCTGCTCTATATGCTAAGTATGTCCGGCTCCTTCAGCAGGTGGAGTGGGATGTCAGGATCCTCCCTGGACATGTCATCACAGCTATGCACCTTGGTTGGGGAGGATCCATCCTAACCTACCCTTGGTAGAAGTGATGGGATTTAGCACCCTTGGCCAAACCTGTTCTCTGAATGCAGTCACTCACGGAGAGGCCAAGCGACTGGTTCTAACATGGAGAGGAGTGCAGAAAAACATGAAAAATACAACCAGCTCAAGTTCCTACAAGTACACCTCTCATCCTGTTATTGAAGGAAGAACACCTGCTTCACTGATGGTTCAAACAATCACATTCCTTGTTGTGACTTGCTTTGTTGATGGTTTGGCCCAGACTGTATTTTGCTTACATTTTGGGCCAACGGTGAAGTGCTTTTGCAAGGGTTCAGTTGAACACATCATCTTTTCATCCCCTTTTTGAGGATTTCCGATGGCCCAGTCAAACCACAAGGGTGGGCCCTCAATACATCCCAATACACCAGGATCTAGACCAGCCTTCCTCAACCAGGGGTCCTCCAGATGTGTTGGACTGCAGCTGCCATCCAACAGCCAGAGATGTTTAGTCCAGCAACATCTATCAGTCCACAGGTTCTCCACTCCTGAGCTAGATGCGCCAATGACCCAACTCATTGGCCTGGTTCAGAAGACACCATAAACCACAGCTCTAACCATGGTGGTTAAGGCAGAAAGCCAGGCTGTGTTCCAAAGACACCTTAAACCATGGCTTTAACCACATTGGTTAAGCCAGAAAGCCTTATTCACTGTAGTTAAAGCCATAGTTTAAGGTGTCTTCTGATCACAGCCTGGCTTTCTGGCTTAACCACCATGGTTAAAGCTGTGGTTTAAGGTGTCTTCTGAATGGGGTCATTGTGGCCTCCTAAGCTCCACAAGGGATTTGTGCTCCACACGAATGGACTGGACCTCCAGTGCATAAACTTCCTCCGTGGTCAAGCATAGGCGTTGGTGAAAAAAAGGGTGAAACAGGTTTTCAGAGTGCTCAGGCCCAATGCATTTCGGCCTGCGTCTTTTCAAAAAGGCCTTCTTCAGGGAGTTGTTAGAAGAAATCTGCAGATTTTCCTCTAACACTGGGCTGCATCATATGATACTCATGGGGCTACTGGCAAGCGAAGGCTTTGCACGCAGGAGGTGCCAGGCTTTGGTTCACAGCCTCTCCAATCGGAGGTTTTCAAGAGCCACTAACCACACCTGGCAGGCAGACTAGGAATGTGGGAATCGGAAGTTTGCCACTGACCCATTCGTACTCTAAAACAGCAATGTTTATTTGTGGGTGCCCTCAGGTGTTCTTAAGAAGGCAGGATGGAGCCGAGGAATTCTACAGGAACTGGAGGACTTATGAGGCTGGATTTGGAGACCCCCAGGGTGAATTCTGGTTAGGTACGTACCTCTTCACAGTACGCTAGGAGCTGACCCTTTCAACTTGTGGCAAACACCTAACCTGACTCCAATAGTGGTGTAGCTCCTCCAAGGCTTAATTTCTGCCAAGGTTCTCCAGGACTTAGCCCCTACCACCACCAGCACCACTACCTTTCCAATGTTTGATTTCTCCTCTAGTTCATCCCAAAGCCATCATATAAAGAATGCCTCCGAACATGGGAAGAGTTCCTGCCTCCCCAGCCTTGTGCCCTCCAGATGATTGGGCCACAATCCCCAGTGAAATGCTGTGTGACCCTAGGATGGTAGCAGAATGTTTAGAGATTGATCGTGATGGTTGGGAATGACGGGAAATATAGCCTAAACGGCACCAAGGTGCAAAACATCACTCTATCTCTCTGTGGCCATTGCTAGATGAGGCGTTAGCGTGGTGTGAGGCCCGGTCTCCCTCCTGTGCATCCAGATGATGCACAGGGGATTCCGGGGTCAGGCCGGGCTAACGCCTCCCTTAACCCAGGATAAGCGGATTCGCTTATGGCCCGGTTTTTCAGCAGCCCCGGCCTGACGCCGGGGCTGCGGAAAATCTAGCGACTTCCGTGGCTTTTCCCAGCTGCTCGCTTACTCACGAGTAGCCAGGAGAAGCCACGGACTGGGCACAGCACTCCATAGGAGCGCTGTGCCCATCGGGCCGGGGGGGAATCACGGGGGGAGGAGATGGAGGCCGGGGGAAAGACCAGACCTGGCAGGAGAGGGGGGGGGAGAAGGACGGGCATCGGGGACGGGGACAGGGCATGACGAGCGGGGATGGGCATCGGGGACTGGGGGGAAGAAGGACGGGGATGGGCATGGCGGACGGGGGGGAAGAAAGACGGGGCCAGGCCTGGCGCACAGGGACAGGGCCTGGCGAGCGGGGGGAGGACAGCCGAGCAAGCGGGGCGGGGGAGCGGGGGACCCTTTATTTTTTAAAAAAAGCACCTACCTTTTCCGGCAGTGCGCTCCTGTGCACATGGCCCTTTAACTGAAGGAAACCCAGAGCACGCGACGGGGCTTTCCCTTGCCCCGTCGCGTGTGGACGTCTAGAAAAGGGCGACGGCACGCGCTAGTTGCAGCGCGCCATCGCCCCGACTCCCCACCAGATTTTCAGGTAAGTCTAGCAAGGCCCTGTGCCCGTGTTCCTCAGGGCACTGTTCCCAATTAATTCTCCTCCCCCAAAACGTTTGCCACAAAATCTTCGGCCCCTTCTGCCGTTCGTGATTGGGATAGCAAAATGGGTCAGCAGCACCAGCACCCAGCCCCTCCAACAACCGGAGATTGGAAGCAACGTTGTCATTGTGGGTCTTTTTGGCTCTCGGATGTTTAAAGCTTTAGCAGAGAGTGATCATTTTTTTGCAGCTTGAAGAAGAAGAAAAACCCACCTTCGGCCTAAGAGGTTGTGATACTTCCTGCATCATGGGCGGCGTGACTGAGCATAATATAGCTCGGTGGTCAGAAGAGGACAGAAAGCGTGCCCATCTCGTGTTTAATCATCCTCTATTCCCTGCAGGTCTGGAGAAACTCCACAAAATCACTTCCCAGGGCCAATATGAGCTGCGTGTGGATTTACGTGATCACGGAGAGACTGCTTACGCCCTCTATGATAAGTTTACTGTGGGAGACGCAAGGACTCGCTATCGACTGAAAGTGGATGGCTACAGCGGCACGGCAGGTGCGTTTGTTTGTCAGCCATGGAAGGAGGCAGGAGGCTCCAAGGTCAGTGAGCCAGGGAATCCGCTCCAGGTTTCAGTCCGAACCACACTAGTTCCGGCTGAAACCCAGAGTGGATTCACCTCCCTACTGACCTCACAGCCCTCACAATGCATAAATTGAAAACAGGGCGCACTCCCAGGACTAGCAGGACTTCAGCATGAGGACAGAATAATACTGGCACCACCCTTTCCTGAAGTCCTAGGAACTTGCTGGCATTGGTGCAGTAGGTGGCTTCCATGCCTTGAAGATGAGACCTTCAAGTCCTCTTCTGCCTGCAGCCACACAGCCTTTTCCCCCATCTCCCTTTACAAGGGTAAAATGGATTTGGAGGTGGCGATTCCTCCCTTAGAAATACAGGATATTGTCATGTGTTTCTTTGTCTGTTTTCTGCCTCTTAATTATCCAAGAAAACGAATGAATTATAAAGCAAGCTGGGGGACGGGAAAAGCTCCTCCATCAAGACATCAGAGTTTATCACACCCCTTTTATTATTTATTATTATTATTATTATTTATTTATATAGCACCATCAATGTACATGGTGCTGTACACAGTAAAACACTAAATAGCAAGACTCTGCCGCATAGGCTTACAATCTAATAAAATCATAGTAAAACAATAAGGAGGGGAAGAGAATGCAAACAGGTACAGGGTAGGGTAAGCAGGCATAGGGTAGGGTAAAACTAACAGTATAACAGTATAACTAACAGTATAAAGTCTGCGCAACATCAAGTTTTAAAAGCTTTAGGAAAAAGAAAAGTTTTTAGTTGAGCTTTAAAAGCTGCGATTGAACTTGTAGTTCTCAAATGTTCTGGAAGAGCGTTCCAGGCGTAAGGGGCAGCAGAAGAAAATGGACGGAGCCGAGCAAGGGAAGTAGAGGCCCTTGGGCAGGCGAGAAACATGGCATCAGAGGAGCGAAGAGCACGAGCGGGGCAATAGTGTGAGAGGAGAGAGGAGAGATAGGAAGGAGCTAGACCGTGAAAAGCTTTGAAGGTTAACAGGAGAAGTTTATATTGGATTCTGAAGTGAATTGGAAGCCAATGAAGAGATTTCAGAAGCGGAGTAACATGGTCAGAGCGGCGAGCCAAGAAGATGATCTTTGCGGCAGAGTGGTGGACAGAAACCAACGGATTGATGTGAGAAGAAGGAAGGCCTTCTTTTAACATCTGTGTTTCTTCTGCTGTGTTTCTTCTGCAGGGCTTTAGCTGGCCGAAAAATGACTAAGGCCTTAGCTAGACGTAAGGTTTATCCTAGGATCATCCCGGGGTCGTCCCTGCCTGCTCCAGGGATCTCCTATGTGTCATTTACATGAACAGGGTTGACCCCGGGATGATCCCAGGATAAACCTTAGGTCTAGCTAAGGCCTAAGATTGGTTTTGGTTTTTCTCTCCCCCCTTCCTCCCCATACAGGTGATTCCATGACCTACCACAACGGACGGTCTTTTTCCACCTTCGACAAGGATAACGACTCTGCCATCACCAACTGCGCTTTATCTTACAAAGGGGCGTTCTGGTACAAGAATTGTCACAGAGTCAACCTGATGGGTAGATACGGGGACAACAGCCACAGTCAGGTAAGTTGCTTGTTCCTCCTTGCTTTTATTTATTATATTATCTATTTAAACGGTCACTTTTATACTACCCTCAGCTGCCCCATAACACAAGCCCCCGGGGTGGGACACAAAACAATAAAAATGATGAAAACTAAAATACAACTGACGTACAACTTAGAAGCTAAGAGGGCTAGACTTTTAAGACATAAGTTAGGGTGACCATATGGAAAGGAGGACAGGGCTCTTGTATCTTTAACAGTTGCATTGAAAGGGGAATTTCAGCAGGTGTCCTTTGTATATATGGAGAACCTGGTGAAATTTCCCCTTCATCACAACAGTTAAAGCTGCAGGAGCCCTGCCCTCTTTTATATCTGGTCACTCTAGTATAGCCCCTGCATAGATGGAAGTTGAACACAAAGATATTGAAATACAATAAAATAGTAGATAAAATTCGGAAGGAACTGTCGGAGGCATGGGAAATTAATGAAAAAGGAGGAACAGCTGGGTCAGTCATTTGGGACACCATGAAGGCTGTAGCAAGAGGAATCTGTATTAGAGAAACATGTAGTTTAAAAAGACAACAACGTGCAGAACAGGAAAAGTTAGAGATAGAAATTAAAAACTTGGAGGAAAGATATTGGCGAAGTAAAGATAAATATAAATTAGTGGAAATACAAGCTAAGAAGAAACAATTAGAAAACTTAAATATAGAAGAGATTCAAAAGAATTTAATGTATATGAAAAGGGAATATTTTGAAAACAGTGATAAGAACTCGAGGTTGCTTGCCAAGCTCACACAAAAAGAAAAAGGGAGGAATGGGATAGAAACGTTGAAAGATAGTCGAGGGAATTATTGTCATGCAATGAAAGCTAAAATAAAAATTTTTCAGGAATTTTATCAGGAATTGTACAAGGGTAAAGAAATTCAACAAGAAAAGGTGGAGGAGTATATTGGAAGGTTTATAAAGAAGGAAATAAAATCAGAATATAAGGAGTTAATGGAGTCAGTAATAACTCAAAGAGAAGTTGAAGAAGTTATTGATAAGTTAAAAGTGGGTAAATCACCAGGAGCAGATGGTTTGGGTCCAGAATATTATAAGGTCTTCAAAGATTGTTTAGTTCCAAAATTAATGGAACTTTATAATAGGATATTATCAGGAGAGAAGATACCTGAATCATGGGAACATTCAGTGATAATTCTGATCCCAAAACCAGATAAAGATTTGACTAATCCTGATTCTTATAGACCTATTTCTTTAATAAATCAGGATGCTAAAATTTTTACATCTATTATGGCCAAACGATTAAATAAATTTTTGGCAGAATATATAGGAGCAGATCAATGTGGGTTTGTGGTAGGAAGACATATGCATAATTTAGTGGGTAGAGTTTTAAATGTAATAAATGTAATAAAAAAAGCAAATATTAAGGCAGGTATTATGGCATTAGATATTTTTAAAGCTTTTGATTGTGTGAGCTGGCAGGCACTAAAGAGTATTATAGATAAATTGGGATTTGGAAATAAATTTAAAAATGTAATAGAACAGTTATATTCCCAAAATACGGCGGTAGTGGTGGTAAATGACGGACTTACTGAAAAGATACGACTAGCCAGAGGAACAAGACAAGGATGTCCGCTCTCGCCGGTCCTTTTTGTAATGGTTATGGAAGTTTTGGCGAAGGCACTAAGGGAGGATAAAGAATTAGAAGGAATTGGAGAGGTAAGGGAGATAAAGCTAAACATGTTTGCGGATGATACTTTATTGACCATTAAGAATCCATTAAGAAAATTAGAAAGAATTAAATATCAGTTGAGGGAATTTGAGGAAATTACAGGGTTAAAAATAAATTGGTCTAAATCAGAGATGATGTTGTTTAACTATACTAAGAAGGAAGAAAAGGATTGGGAATTTAAGGGGATGGAATTGAAAGTTAAGAATGAGATTAAATACTTGGGAATTAAAATTACAAAAAATCTAGAGAATTTAGAAAGGGAAAATTTAACGAGGTTAAAGAAGGAGGTATTAGAGAAATTGGAGAAATATAAAAGATTAAATTTATCTTGGTTTGGGAGAATAGCTTTGATAAAAATGAAGATATTAGCTAAAATTAATTTCGTATTTAGGATGCTACCTATAAAAATATCAGAAACCGAGATAAAAAGTTGGCAAAATATTATTAATAAATATTGTAATGGAGAAAAGAGAGCAAGAGTGAATAAAAATAATTGGTACCTAAGCCAAAAAAAGGGGGGAATGGGTCTCCCAAACATAAAATTATACTACGTAGCAAATAGATTAAGACATGTTGTAGAAGCAATTATGGGAGTAGGAGATTTATACTGGATGGAAGAAAAAATCATAAGTAAGGTAGAGATGAATTTGGAGAATGTTTTTTTTAAAGATGGAGGAAGAAAATGGGTTGGAAGTATAGATAATCCACTCCTGAGGACTCAATGGGAAATTTGGAGTAAATTTAAAGGGAAGCTGCTTCCGAGCAACTCTCCCTTAGCACCGATAATAATGTTAAAGAATTTCCCAGAGGATCTAAAGGGTAGATTATGTAAAATATTAAAAGAGAAAAATAAAATAAAATTAAAGGATTGGGTAAGAGATATTAAAACAAGAGAAGATATGGAAAATTTGTTAAAGGAGAAGAAGCTATCTTGGCTAGAATATGGTCAATTAGAACAATGGAATAAAAAGTGGATTAAAGATAATAGAATGTGCAGAAAGATGACGAGGTTTGAAGAATTAGTAGTAAGTAAGGAGAAAGGAAAAGGAGGTAGTATAGTTTCAAAAGGATTAATGAGTGAAATATATAAAATATTGTTAGAGAAGGAGTTTAGAGAGAATACAGAGAAAGTGATTTGGGAATCAGATTTGAAGATACAAATAGGGCGACAGAGCTGGGAGGGACTATGGAAACAAAGAGTGTTGAGAAGTTTATCAGTAAGAATAAAGGAGAATTATTTTAAAATTTTATGGAGGTGGTACCTAACCCCGGTTAGATTGAACAAGATAAGTGATCAACATTCAGCAAATTGTTGGAGAGGATGTGGGGAAAAAGGAACGTATTTACATATGTGGTGGCAATGCAAATATGTACAAAGATTATGGAAGATGGTGTTCTCAGAAATTGAAGAAATAGTGGGAATGAAAATAGAACAAACACCAAAAATAGCATTGCTGTCACTATTTGAAGATATAAAGTGTGGAAAAGGAACTATAGAGCTGATATCGAGTTTGTTGGTTGCAGCACGATTGATGATAGCTAGGAACTGGAAGATCCAAGGGGAATATTCTATTGAGGAGTGGTATAAAGTAGTATGGGACATAGCCATTAATGATAAACTGACATGTAATATTAAGTGGAGAAAAGGCGTAACTAAAATAAATGAGTTCGAAGGAATTTGGAAACAGTTCCTAGTGTTCGTGTTTACTAAGGGAGATGGGAAACCACCATCAGAAGAAACGATTAGATTTTGGACTCAAGAATGATCCCGAGGTGGGGGGTGCACTTTTATGTTAAGAATGAAAATGTTGTAGTGTGATAAGGCATATGTAATAGTTTTTGATATTTGTACTCAACAATTATTCAATATGTATGAAGCAGATATTTGATGTATTTCTTTTTCTTATTGTGTTTGTTTCAATTATATTTTGGAAATGTTAAAAAAAAAAAAAAAAATAGTATAGCCCCTGCAGCTTTAACTGTTGTGATGAAGAGGGAATTTCACCAGTTGCAGCATGCATACAAAGGACACCTGCTGAAATTCCCTTTTCTATGCAACTGTTAAAAGATACAGGAGCCCTGTCCTCCTTTCCATATGGTCACCCTAAACTGGTCACTCTGGGCAGAGCCCTGCAGCTTTAACTGTTGTGATGAAGAGGAAATTTCACCAGTTGCAGCATGCATACAAAGGACACCTGCTGAAATTCCCTTTTCTATGCAACTGTTAAAGATACAGGAGCCCTGTCCTCCTTTCCATAGGGTCACCCTACATAAGTTATTTAAAAATCCTGGGTGACAGGTAGGGCAACCTGGTGCCCTCCTGATGTGACACAAGAAGAAAGGGAATTGGGAGGGAGGGGACAGGAAGCCAATTCAGGCACTCAATTCTTAGCCCTCATCTATACAACAGTGGAATTACTTCTCAATAAATTTTAAGCCGATTTTTAGGTGATTCGAATTAGTAAATGATTGTCACAACAGTGCAGCAGCAACAGCGATATCATACGTTAGGGTGACCCTATGAAAAGGAGGACTGGGCTCCTGTATCTTTAACAGTTGCATAGAAAAGGGAATTTCAGCAGGTGTCCTTTGTATATATGGGGAACCTGGTGAAATTCCCTCTTCATCACAACAGTTAAAGCTGCAGGAGCTACACTAGAGTGACCAGATTTAAAAGAGGGCAGCTTTAACTGTTGTGATGAGGAGGGAATTTCACCAGGTTCCCCATATATACAAATGACACCTGCTGAAATTCCCTTTTCTGTGCAACTGTTAAAGATACAGGAGCCCGGTCCTCCTTTTCATAGGGTCACCCTATATATATATAGTGTACTTGATGCTGCGCACATTCACGCATCTGCCATGGAGGAGGGACGAGCAAAGCAATAAATTCTATATGCGTAGATCTGCATATTTATGTCGGTGAAAGAAGAGGGAGTGGAAACAAACCAAGAAGGCGGGAAGGGAAAGGCGTGGAGCTGAATGGAGTTCGGGGGTCTGTGGCGAGACTTGTTTATGTGCTTAGGAACGAGAAGTGGGGGGGGGGAAGCTCCTCCTCCTGTGGTATCAGCCAGTCAAGAGGGTTCATTAAGTGTGTCGAGAAGGCTGAGGGCTGACTGCTGCTTCCTTTCCCTCTGACAGCCTCAGCAGGGCCTTTTTGGTAGTGGCACTCCCAGGGCTCTACACCAGGCAGATATTCCACTATGAAAGTGGTATAGGAGCCACACGACTGCTTTATAGAGGTATTGAAGTGCACTGACAACTGTTGGGGCCCGTTGACACAGACCATATACCACTTTCATACCACTTTTCATAGAGTTATATCCTGCTTGGTGTAGATGTGTTCTGGGCCCCAACAGTTGTCAGTGCACTTCAGTCCCACTACAAAGCAATAGTGTAGATCCTGCAGTGCACTTCAATACCACTATGAAGCAGTCGTGCGGCTCCTGCCTTTTATGTACCGCTTTCATACCACTTTCATAGTGGAATATCCTGCCTGGTGTAAATGTGTCCTGGGCCCCAACAGTTGTCATTGCACTTCATTACCACTGTAAAACAGTAGTGTAGATCCTGCAGAGTACTTCAATACCACTATAAAGCCGCAGTGTGGCTCCTGCCTTTTGTATACCGCTTTCATAGTGCAATATCCTGCTTGGTGTAGATGTGCCATCGGTTACGGTAGCTTCCGCACCAGCTTTGGCATGTGCGTTGATATTCATCTTATGACCCTGCTTGTGTTTTTCAGGGCGTCAACTGGTTCCACTGGAAAGGACACGAATACTCCATCCAGTTTGCAGAGATGAAACTGAGGCCCTACAGCTTTAGGAATCTAGAAGGGAGGCGGAAGAGAGCATAAATCCTCCCCCATCGGCTTGGCAGAGAGCGAGAGAGAGTGAGAGAGCGAATGAGTGGGAAGAGGTCGTTGGGTTCTTTCAGTCCCTGCCCCGAAAATTGGGGAAGGGAGATAAGCAGTGAAGATGGGAACTTAACCAAAGCATCAGCGTTGCTTGACCTAACCTTGGTTCCTTTGAGCATTTTTTTTCTTTTTAGTTGGGTGCAGTGCGGTGGAGGTTGGAAAGTCATCTTCCAAACCAAGCATGCTCTGTGAAGCATCCTTCTTTTCTCCATAGCTGGCATTCTTTGCACCAAAGATGACAATCTCCAGGCAGGGGTGGGACGGGGCAGGACTCTTTCTTTTTCTCAGAGGGCTTTTGTCAACAGAAATCTTTTGGCATGGGCTCAGAAGAGCCAAGGACACCAGATGGTAGTTCCTAAAAAAAAAAAACCACCCACAAATCTGTATTACTTTTTCACACACACAAATATATGTCACTATCGTGATCACTGTTATCCACCCTTAAACTGGTCATCTGGAAGTGTGTGTGTGTGCGTGCGTGCGTGTGTTTGTGTGCCGCGGAGAAAAAAAGGAAGGCGTGGAAGCAAACAGTCCAGTTTAAACGTTCCAGCCTAAAATTAATATTATTAATATAATGAAAAATAATAACGCTAAGGATGAGGGTGATAACCATAAGCTAAAGTTTGTCATCTTTTTTTAAACATGCTTTCCAAAACACAGCAGGACAGTGTCTGATTGTAAATTTTTTAAAAAAAGAAATAAAAGCACAATTTTACTTTTACGGAAATCTCCAGTTTTCTTCCTGTGTGGTATTGTGTTGTGCACAACCAAGCGGTGTGTGTGTGTGTGTGTGAGAGAGAGAGAGAGAGAGAGAGTTAGTTCATAGCAATTGATGGAAACACCCATAGCTCAGTGGTAGATGTCCTGCATTGCATCCAGACCTAGATTAAATCCCCAGTATCTCCTGTTGAAGGATCCCTGGTGCATTGGTTGGAGTGCGTAGGCAGCGATGGCTTTATAAAGGGTGTCTATCCCCAACAGATGATTGGCAGTCCATCAAATGGACCGTTTCTGTGGGTGTTTTCACACATGCTTTCACACATTGCAACTCATTCCACTTGCCTCCTGGGACATAGCCACTGTCCCAGCCCTCTCTCATTCCCTTGAGTGATTCCCATTACAAAGAAAAGGCTTTGTTCAGCCTCGTGTGGCGCAGAGCGCTAAAGCAGCAGTTTCTGCAGCTGAAACTCTCCCCACAGCCTGAGTTCGATCCCAGCGGAAGCTGGTTTCAGGCAGCCGGCTCGGGTCGACTCAGCCTTCCATCCTCCTGAGGTCGGTAAAATGAGTACCCAGTGAGCTGGGGGAAAGGTAATCACGGCCGGGGAAGGCAATGGCAAACCACCCCGCTATAAGGCCTGCCAAGAAAACATCAGCGAAAGCTGGCATCCCTCCAAGAGTCAGTAATGACTCAGTGCTTGCACGAGAGGTTCCTTTCCTCTTCCTTCTCCTCCAGAGAAGCCCTTACGCACACCTCTTTGGCTAACACATGAAGACAACACCTCTCCTCCTCTTCTCCAGAGAGCAGACACTTCTGCACTGCTCATGGTGGATGCAGTTCCCCTCTTCACAAGCATATGCAGGCTGACATGAAGGCTGAAATGCCCAGATCCCAGCTCAGTGGATACCCACCTTTCTGTTCATGAAAAGCCACACTGAACTCATACACATTTCACAGATGAATGAAAATAGACGTGCTCTTGTAACACCCCTACCTACACCATGAGACTTAAGGATTGAGCTCCTCCTGGACCCACTGCTGATCCTCCACACTGGTTGAAAAGCCAAGAGGCTGTTTGTTTGTAGAATCATAGAATAGTAGAGTTGGAAGGGGCCTATAAGGCCATCGAGTCCAACCCCCTGCTCAATGCAGGAATCCACCCTAAAGCATCCCTGACAGATGGTTGTCCAGATGCCTCTTGAAGGCTTCCAGTGTGGAAGAGCCCACAACCTCCCTAGAAACTGGTTCCATTGTCATACTGCTCGAACAGTCAGGAAGTTTTTCTTGATGTCCAGCCAGAATCTGGCTTCCTGTCACTTTGGGCCCAATATTCCATGTCCTGTTCTTTGGGTTAAAGATACACTGGGGTGTGTGTTGGGGGGATCATGATCTCTCACGAACAGTTCCACAGACACCTCTGCAGCTGTAGTGAGTGGAATGGCAAGCCACGCCCTGCACAGGGCCTTAGTGCTCATGCGTGTGCAATTAAATGCATGTGTACTGGAGACAAGATGAATCTCAGATGCACCTCGCTCCAAGAGAGAGACTGAATGACCACAGCAGTAGTGCATATTGTGTGTTTGGGGGAGGGGTGAAGGGCCCCCGCCAGGCCACACCCACTGATGTGATCACACACCCACACCCGCTTTGCCTTTCTCTGTTCTGAGAGAGGCACAGAGTTCCGGGCCTCTCAGCCTGGAGAAAGGGACAGCCATTGCTGAGTGCCAGGCAAGTCCCTGTTCTCACACAGCCCTCAACATTCCCCAGAGGGCACCATGCACCACATGGATCCACTCAGCCAGTGCTCAGAAGACTGACAGCTCTTCCAGGTACTGACTGAGTTTCCTGCCAGCCACATCCTGACTATTATTCCCCATCTGAGATGGAGAAACAGCACAGATCCTTCCAGAATGACTCCTCCCAGGGAACAGGTCTTAGGGGCCAAGCCCCTCCCCCTGAGGACCCAGCAGGGGCTCCGGAGTCTGTATGCAGAACCCCTGCAGGTTGGATTAGGCCACGGCTAAATCCTGAAGAAGGACAAAATCTGTACCCACCAATGGAGTCTGGGGGTTCCAATTTTGGTGGAGCTACGAATCCATCCTGGGTTTCAGTCAGAAGCAGCCAGAACTCTAAAGGAGCGACCCCCAAGGTGCTTAATCCCATCCCCAAAATAGATTCAGTGCCTCAGCTCCTTTAGAGCTCTAGCTGGTTCGGACGGAAACCCAGAATGAATACATAGCTCCACCGGAATCGGAGCCACCAGCCACCACTGTGAGCACCCCACACCAACATTTTTTTTAAAAAAAAGACACACACCCCAATAGGAACACAACAGACAGAGTGGTAGAGCAGACAGTGCCCAGGTAAATGGGGTTAAGGGAGGATCGAAACATTTTTGTGCATGTGTGGGATGCGTGAAAACACCCCCCCTTCCCCCCCCCCCCCAAAAAAACCCTCCCCTGTCAAGTCTGGGTTGGGATAACAAAGAAAAGAGGGGGTTTAGTTTGGATTAGCTGTAACAGCTGTTCAGGATTCACAACCGCCTGTGTAAATATCTTTGTTTTATATAAGAACAAAGGTTGTGTTTTGATTCCTCTGTACCATATTCTTTGAATAAAACACAATAAAAATATTTGTCTGTGTGTGTATGTGTGTTCGAAGCCATTGCCTTCCTGCTTATTACATGCCACTTCCATTTTCTGCTATTAGTTGGAGATTGCATAACTGGTACGAAAGAAGTGCTGGCCCCTGTATAGCAGTGAAGGGGAAAAGAGACTAGAGTTGAGCTGAGAGTCTGGGACTGGCCCAAAGTCACCCAGTGGGCTTTCATGGCCGAACGGGGACTAGAACCCAAATCTCCCAACTCCCAGTCCAACACCTTAACCACTACACCACACTGCCTCTCTTCGTTCAGTTCTGCTACTCAAAACATGTTCCAGGGCTCAAAAGTCTTGAATTCTAAGTGCACTAGGCTTACTGGGTGGATTTTTCAGGATTCTAGTAAAAACGTTATTTGTGCATTTATTTATTACTTTTCTAATACCGCCCAATAGCTGAAGCTCTCTGGGCGGTTCACAAAACCAACAAAGAACATAAGAACATATGAAGAGCTTGCTGGATCAAAGTCCATCTAGTCCAGCACTCTGCTCACACAGTGGCCAACCTCTTGTCAACCAGGGGCGGATCTACACGGCGTACTGAAGGCGGTTGCGTGCGCCTGCAGTGCGCCCCGAAAACGATGGTGTAGATCCTGCCCAGAAGAGGCAGAGCAGGAGTAGGAGCTCGGCAGAAGAGGCGGAAGAAGCCAAGCTCTCCGACCCGGGTGGCTTTTTCGCCGGCAGCAGGAGGCCGGCAGGGAGGTGGGCGGCGGTGGCAAGGATACGACTGGATTCCCCAACTGCCGCCTCCTCCGCCTCTTCTGGGCAGGATCTACACCATCGTTTTCAGGGCGCACTGCAGGCGCACGCAACCGCCTTCAGTACGCCGTGTAGATTCCCTCCAGGACATACAATTAGGACATGAGTGCAACAGCACCCTCCTGCCCATGTTCCCCAGCAACCGGTGCACACAGGCTTTTTGCCTCGAATACTGGACATAGCACGCAACCATCAGGGCTAGTAGCCATGGATAGCCGTTGCCTCCAGGAATTTATCCAACCCCCTTTTAACGCCATCCAAGTTGACGGCCCTCACTATATCTTGTGGTAGTGAATTCCATAGTTTAACTATGTGTGAAGCAGTTCTTCCTTTCAGTTGTCCTGAATCTCCCACCCATCATCTCCATGGGATGACCCCACAGGATTCTAGTATTATGGGTGAAAGAGAAGAATGTCTCCCTCTCCACATTCTCCATACCATGCATAATTTTGTACACCTCTCATAGAATCATAGAATCATAGAATAGCAGAGTTGGAAGGGGCCTACAAGGCCATCGAGTCCAACCCCCTGCTCAATGCAGGAATCCACCCTAAAGCATCCCCGACAGATGCTTGTCCAGCTGCCTCTTGAAGGCCTCTAGTGTGGGAGAGCCCACAACCTCCCTAGGTAACTGATTCCACCGTCGCACTGCTCTAACAGTTAGGAAGTTTTTCCTGATGTCCAGCCGGAATCTGGCTTCCTTTAACTTGAGCCCGTTATTCAGTGTCCTGCACTCTGGGAGGATCAAGAAGAGATCCTGGCCCTCCTTTGTGTGACAACCTTTGAAGTATTTGAAGAGTGCTATCATGTCTCCCCTCAATCTTCTCTTCTCCAGGCTAAACATGCCCAGTTCTTTCAGTCTCTCTTCATAGGGCTTTGTTTCTAGACCTCTGATCATCCTGGTTGCCCTCTTCTGAACCTCTGTCATGTCTCCCCTTAGTCTCCTTTTTTCCAAGCTAAACAATCTCAGCTGTTTAGCTTGGAAGATCCCACAAGGCTGAAGCATGGCTACCCCAGCTGTATGAGACTCTGAGCTAAAACCCCATCCAGATGCCTTCAAACAATCGGTATTTCATGGACGGAGAGCAAACAAGAGAGACTGGTACAATAGAGCAATGACATCAAATGTTGACGTTCCCTGCTGGGTCCGAATATGAAACTGTCCAACTTGGAATGCTCACCTGCATTTCAAATTTCAGCAGGTGTCATTTGTAGGGTGACCCTATGGAAAGGAGGCAGGGCTCCTGTATCTTTAACAGCTGCATAGAAAAGAGAATTTCAGCAGGGGTCATTTGTATGCGTGCAGCACCTGGTGAAATCCCCTCGTCATCACAACAGTGAAAGCTGCAGGAACTCTTCCGTCTTTTGTATCTGGTCACTATAGAATAGCTCCTGCAGCTTTAACTGTTGTGATGAAGAGGGAATTTCACCAGGCGCAGCATGCATACAAATGACACCTGCTGAAATTCCCTTTTCTATGCAACTGTTAAAGAGACAGGAGCCCTGTCCTCCTTTTCATATGGTCACCCTAACCAATGGTACACTGTCTCAGCACCAAGGCCAACACTAAGAGAGAGATGGTAAAAAGTTCTATATGGGCCTCCTGCAAGTGGTCACTCTAGTTAAAGAGAGCAGGGCTCCTGCAGCTTTCACTATGGTGATGAAGAGGGAATTTCAGCAGGTGCTGCATGCATACAAATGAAACCTGCTGAAATTCCCTTTTCTATGCAACTGTTAAAGGTACAGAAGCTCGGTCCTCCTCTTCATAAGGGTCACCCTACTATACTATTCATCCATGGTGCTTCTCTTTCTACTAACTCCTGTCTGACTTGCCTACTGCGTCTGCCTTTTATGAAAGCTTTCTTCCTTTTCAACAGCAGATGGCAGACCTGCTCCACTCTGGTGAATAAAGGGCCTCTTTGATATATGGCAGAACTTGGCAGACAGAAAAATGCGTCTGCACAAATTAAGCCATTGTCTCTCTATATAGCACAAGCTTGGGAATCATTTGTGGACACACCAACATTCTCCATGGTCTCCGTGGACTTATCGCTTCCACAGACGATGCCAACGCTTCCGCCCCCCCCCCCCCCAAATGGATGGAGGGGACATGTCTAACAATTAATGGCACTCAGCCATAATGGTGAGAGGCTGATGGTCACAGGAATGTTTCATTATTTCAAGCAGGAAAAGCCAAGGAGAGAAGGGCAGCGGGAAACAACAAGAGATAAAGAACAAGCAATAGTCAGCATCAGCAATTAAAAAAATTAAACATGAGAACTAGTAACCTGAGGGGGAGGTAACACAGCCAAAGGAAGAGACCATTAAGGATGCATTGCTGAAATGAGAGAATCTGGTCTTTCCAGAGTTGGCACAACTCTGCATCCGAACCATGTGGTTTCTCTGGTGCAAGGTGGCTGTGAGTTATCCATACGGAGGGAGGCAGTGCGGGCTTTCTGGCAGCCATTAAGTTTGCTCGGCCTGCCTCCTCCCCCTCCCGTGGCTTCTGTCGACCAATGGCAGGTTGCCTTCCAACCAGGAATACTCCCTGGAGCGGTGCCCAAGCACGGACAGACGGTGAAGACCTCGCTTGGGCAGGAAAAGTCAGAGTAAATCCCAGACTTTTCTGCTCCGTGTATTCAGCTCTTTGTCCTGGGGAGGCTCCGATTTGGCATCTGCGTCATATAACTGATGCAGCACGGATTCGGAGCCACCCTGGGGCAAAGGCACTATATAGACAGCCTCCAGGGATCAACTCAAAAACCCAAGGTTCTAATTTCCTTTGTTCTTCTGGCTCCCATATCTCTTGATTCCTCTGGTTCCTGTCTGTCTTAACTTTCAACCCAACTGTGACCCATGACTTTAGGCCAGGGTAGGAAACCTGGTACCCTCCAGCTGTTTTGGACTACAGCTCCCATAAGCTCCAACCATCATGGGAATGGTCAGTGATTGTGGGTGTTGCCATCTAAAACATAGGAAGAGCAGCAGGTCTAGCCTTTCCCTGCTTTAGCCGTCCCAAACCTGGTGCTCTCCAGATGTTCTGGACCAACTCCCACCAGCCCTAGCCATCATGGCCAATGCTCAGGCATGCTGGGATTTATAGTCCCAAACATCTAGAGGGCATTAAAGTAGGGAGAACTGCAATTGGAGATGGGGCTCGTGTACCTTTAACTGATGTGTAAAAGAGGATTCTGGGTGCTTTAATGGAACACACTGCATGTGCTTTTTTTCTGCAACACTATGAAAGGTTTTCTGCTGGGCCCTTTTCAGCCTGCTTCTCAGCAAAGAAGTGAGGCAGGTGGCTACCAGGAGGAGGGCCTTCTCTGCTGTGGCACCCCAGCTGTGGAATGAGCTCCCTAGAGAGGTTTGCCTGGCACTTTCGTTATACTCCTTCTAACCTTCTTATTTACCCAGTATTTTAACAGTTTACCATCTTACTCTTTTAAATGTGCTGTTTTACATCTGTATTTTAAATCTCTGCATTGCTGCTCGCTTTTATCCTGGTTGTGCTTTTATATTTATGTATTTATTTATTATTGCATTTATATCCCGCCTTTTTCCCTCTAAGGAACCCAAGGCGGCGTACATAATCCTCCTCCTTCTCCTCCTCTCCACTTTAACCTCACAACAACAACCCTGTGAGGTGGGTTGGGCTGAGAGTCTGTGACTGGCCCAAAGTCACCCAGTGGGTTTCCATGGCTGAGTGGGGACTAGGACCCGGATCTCCCAACTCCCAGTCTGACACTCAAGCCACTACACCACACTGGCATTTTTTAAATATTATTTTTATTGATTTACAAGTAAGGATAAATACAATCAACACAGAGAATAAAACAAAACACTCAACAATACAAATGTTCCCACAGCACCACTATAAAAATCATGGGTGTCCATACCTCTAATAAGCACTAAGTAAATATAGAAATCTTAAACAAATCTATACTTTCTGGTACAGAAAAAGATGCTGGTTGAGTTAGAACCTCTGACCAAAAGGATTCTTGAGTCATTGGAGGTCTAGGTTCGCCAGGATTCATATTAATAAATGAGAAGAAGTCCAACCAGTTTTCCAAAAATGTGTCTGATGTTATTTCCGCTCCTGCTAACATGCTATGTTGAGTCAACTTATCATTTTAAGTTAGTTTCCAAATCTTATTGTGCTTTTATTGTGCTGTCCGGCAAGGTGATGTTTGCCCTGTCCTGGACGGGGTTGCACTCTCCCTAAAGGATCAGGTCCATAGTTTGGGGGTGCTCTTGGATCCAGAACTGTCACTTGTGGCACAGGTGAACTCAGTGGCAAAGAGCACCTTTTATCAGCTTAGCCTGATCTACCAACTGCGCCCTTATCTGGACAGAGATAGCCTAGCTACAGTGATCCATGCTCTGATAACCTCTCGTTTGGATTATTGCAATGTGTTATACATGGGGCTGCCTTTGAAAACGGTCCGGAAACTTAAACTGGTACAAAACAGGGCAGCACGTTTACTAACAGGGACTGGCCGACGAGACCACATCACGCCAGTCCTTTTCCAGCTTCATTGGCTGCCAGTCCAGGTCCGGGCCCGATTCAAAGTGCTAGTATTAACATTTAAAGCCCTAAACGGTTTGGGGCCAGGTTATTTGAAGGAACGCCTCCTCCTGTATGTACCTGCCCGGACCCTAAGGTCATCCTCAGGGGTCCTTCTCCGCGAGCCCCTGCCAAAGGAAGTGAGGCAGATGGCTACCAGGAGGAGGGCCTTCTCTGCTGTGGCACCCCGGCTGTGGAATGAGCTCCCTAAGGAGGTTCGCTTGGCACCTACATTATTTGCTTTTAGGCGCCAGGTGAAGACCTTTTTATTCTCCCAGCATTTTAACAGTCTATAAATAAATTTTAACTTGGTGTTTCAAATTTGTAATTTTGCATTGCTGCTCTTTTTATCTGGTTGAGCTTTTATATTGTATGTTATATTATGGGTTTATACTGTTGTTTTATACTTTGAATGGTTTTAATTTTTGTGAACCGCCCAGAGAGCTCCGGCTATTGGGCGGTATAGAAATGCAATAATTAAATATAAATAAATAAATAAATAAATTTTATATTGGGTTTTGCGGTTTATACCTTGAGTTGCACTTAATGGTTTTAATTTTGGGGAACCGCCCAGACAGCTTCGGCTATTGGACGGTATAGAACTGCAATCAATAATAAAGCCAGCAACATATTTCATGAGGCTGTAAGCCTGTTACAACCCTGTCTCCCTCCCAGATAGCATGGGTGTGATATCCAAGCAAGGGGAGACGTGCAAGGGGAAACCGCAAGAATTCAGGAGAGCCCATGACCAAGACATGAGCTTGTGTTGCAATCAGCTGGACTTTCATCCGCTTCCTTGCCATCTGTTTGCTTTCATGACTAAATCAAATTGAGCATTTGCAATGGCTTGCAAGGATGCAGCTGGCGGCGAAGAAGCGAGGCGGCTCAGGGGTGACGGTATTTACACGGCCGCTGCTTTAATTTAGGTTCTTTTCTCAGAAATTAAACGCACACAGACACATATATACATCACATAATTTCCTGTGCTTTTACAGTAAGTCCTGCGCCTAAGATAGAAGAAAGAATAGAGAAACAGAACCAAACAGAGCGCTTTGAGCAAGCGTTTCATCTCCGCCAGAGACCTGTGTAAGCCACCAACAGCGCTTCGGCTCTTGAGTGGCATAGAAATGTAGTAAATGAAATGAACAAAGAGGAGGTTCTCCTGCACCAATACTTGCTTTCATAGAATCATAGAATCATAGAATAGCAGAGTTGGAAGGGGCCTACAAGGCCATCGAGTCCAACCCCCTGCTCAATGCAAGAATCCACCCTAAAGCATCCCTGACAGATGGGTGTCCAGCTGCCTCTTGAAGGCCTCTAGTGTGGGAGAGCCCACAACCTCCCTAAGTAACTGGTTCCATTGTCGTACTGCTCTAACAGTCAGGAAGTTTTTCCTGATGTCCATCTGGAATCTGGCTTCCTTTAACTTGAGCCCATTATTCCATGTCCTGCACTCTGGGACGATCGAGAAGAGATCCTGACCCTCCTCTGTGTGACAATCTTTGAAGTATTTGAAGAGTGCTATCATGTCTCCCCTCAATCTTCTCTTCTCTAGGCTAAACATGCCCAGTTCTTTCAGTCTCCCTTCATAAGGCTTTGTTTCCAGACCCCTGATCATCCTGGTTGCCCTCCTCTGAACATGCTCCAGCTTGTCTGCATCCTTCTTGAATTGTGGAGCCCAGAACTGGACGCAATACTCTAGATGAGGCCTAACCAGGACCGAATAGAGAGGAACCAGTACCGCACGTGATTTAGAAGCTATACTTCTATTAATGCAGCCCAAAATAGCATTTGCCTTTCTTGCAGCCATATCGCACTGTTGGCTCATATTCAGCATTTCCTTCTCCCTCCTCTTTCCCTTTTCCTTTCATATTACATAGCAAGCTGGAGGCAGGGATTGTCTCTTCTTTCCATATCTGTATGGCACCTAGAAAAAATTAATTGCTTTAAGTTAAATAATAACAACAATTTATGGCACACCGTAGGGATGTACAGATTTTGTAAAATCCATTACGTCTACCTTTTATGGATTGTCAGGACCCTTTCATTCCATCGTCCACTCATTGGCTGAATCAGATTTTTTTTTCCCATTTTCCAAATTTGGGGGAATTTGTACTTGTGCGTAAATGCGCAAATCCCCTCCAAATTGCACAAATCCGCCCCAAATGTGCAGACAGTCACACAGGTCACTTAGTCAGACAGTGCATAGTTAAATCATGGTATTCACTCCCGTAAGATGTACGGATGGCCATCTTGGGGGTTGGATAAATTCCTGGAGGCGAAGGCTATCCATGGTTACTAGCCCTGATGGTTGTGTGCCACCTCCAGTATTCAAGACAGTAAGCCTGTGTGCACCAGTTGCTGGGGAACATGGGTGGGAGGGTGCTGTTGCACTGTGTCCTGCTTTGCTGGTTCCTGGCTGACAGCTGGTTGAGTGAACAGAGTGCTGGACTAGATGGACCCTGGTTTGATCCAGCAGGGCTCTTCTTATACTCTTATGACCGGGCAGCTCCCTTGATTCTCTTCGATATCTCAGTGGATTTTGATACCATCAACCATGGTATCTTCCTGGACCGTTTGTTCAGGTTGAGGTTGGAAGCTCCACACTGGTTGATCCTACCATTAGGCAGAGTGGGGCAAATGCCTCAGGTGGCAGTTCTTGGGAGGTGGCAGCAAGGCATGGGAGGAAAATCCTGTGCCCCCTAAGTTAACCTGCTTCCTTCAGGTTCAGTGGAGGGTAACCATTGTCAGGGTTGATGAGAGAGTCAATCCCGCAGGCCAGTTGGGTTTCATTCATCGGATGGGAGGGAGGGCCTTCTTGCTCTCCACTTCAGGCAGCAAAATGTCTTGGACTGCCCCTGTCCAAGTATCCTGGGTTGCCGCAGGATACTATCTTGTCCCCCATAAAGCCATTGGGACCAGTCATTAGAAGATTTGGGGCATGGTGCCATCAGTATGCCGATGAGACCCAGCTCTGTTTCTCTGGGACATCTACATCATGTGAGGCTGTGCAGGTCCTAGATCAGGGCCTAGAAGCAGTGGAGGATTGGGTGAGGTCCCAAAAGCTGAGACTGAATCCTGACAAAGTGTGGATCCTGACAAACTATGAGTGTCTGGGAATTCAATGGGATTGCCTTTTCTGGATGGGTTTGCTCTATCCCTGATGGATCAGGTCCATAGTGTGCTTAAGCTATTTATTTATTTATTTATTTATTTATTGCATTTATATACCGCCCCATAGCCGAAGCTCTCTGGGCAGTTCATAAAAGTTAAAAACAGTAAACATTAAAAAACTATACAAAATTTAAAACCATCAAAAACATAAAAAACAACAGTATTCATTTAAAAACAACAGTTCTGGGGTCTGTTAAAAACAAACTTAGTGTTGTTATATGTTGTTAAGTGCCTGGGAGAAGAGAAAAGTCTTGACCTAGCACCTGAAAGATAACAGTGTTGGCCGGGCAAGCCTCATCAGGGAGATCATTCCACAGTCGGGGGGCCACCACCGAAAAGGCCCTCTCCCTTGTTGCCATCCTCCGAGCTCCCCTCGGAGTAGGCACTCAGAGGAGGACCTTAGATGTTGAGCACAGAGTACGGGTAGGTTCATGTCGGGAGGGGCGTTCCATCAGGTATTGTGGTCCCAAGCCATGTAGGTCTTTAAGCTATCTTGTCCCTGGTGGCTCAGGTGTGCTCATTGACTACGAGTGCCTTCTACCACCTTTGGTTTTATGCTAGCTAAGGCTATTTCTGGGTAGGGTTCATCTGCCTACAATGATCCGTGCTTCGAATTGACCTCACTGCCCTTAAGACTGAATCATTGCAGTGTGCACAACGTTGGCCTTCCTTTTAGAAACTGCCAGGAGCACAGAATTTGGTAGATAGATTCCTGCGTAGGGCAGCCTACAGCAAACATGTTACACCTTTGCTCAGAGAACTGCACTGCCTGCCAATATGCTACTGGACCAGGATCAAGCTGATGTCATTGACATATATGGCCCACAGGCTACCTGAGCACCATCCCTCATATCAACCTGCCTATTCATTGAGATCTACCAATCAGGGCTTCCTAGTTGTCCCATGGCCTGCATGGGTACATTTGACAACAACCAGCAGGAGGGCCTTTTCTGTTGTGGCACCATGCCTTTGGAATTTTTTTACACACACAGTACACACACACACACAGAAGACACCTTAAACCATGGCTTTAACCATGGTGGTTAAGCCAGAAAGCCGGGCTGTGTTCAGAAGACACCTTAAACCACAGCGTTAACCATAGTGAATGAAGCAAAAAAGCTTTATTCACTGTGGTTAAAACCATGGTTTAAGGTGTCTTCTGAACACAGCCTGTCTTTCTAGCTTAACCACCATGGTTAAAGCCGTGGTTTAAGGTGTCTTCTGAACACAGCCTGTCTTTCTAGCTTAACCACCATGGTTAAAGCCGTGGTTTAAGGTGTCTTCTGAACACAGCCTGTCTTTCTAGCTTAACCACCATGGTTAAAGCCGTGGTTTAAGGTGTCTTCTGAACACAGCCTGGCTTTCTGACTTAACCACCATGGTTAAAGCCGTGGTTTAAGGTGTCTTCTGAACACAGCCTGTCTTTCTAGCTTAACCACCATGGTTAAAGCCGTGGTTTAAGGTGTCTTCTGAACACAGCCTGTCTTTCTAGCTTAACCACCATGGTTAAAGCCGTGGTTTAAGGTGTCTTCTGAACACAGCCTGTCTTTCTAGCTTAACCACCATGGTTAAAGCCGTGGTTTAAGGTGTCTTCTGAACACAGCCTGGCTTTCTCACTTAACCACCGTGGTTAAAGCCATGGTTTAAAGGTGTCTTCTGAACACAACCTGGCTTTCTGACTTAACCACCATGGTTAAAGCCGTGGTTTAAGGTGTCTTCTGAACACAGCCTGTCTTTCTAGCTTAACCACCATGGTTAAAGCCGTGGTTTAAGGTGTCTTCTGAACACAGCCTGTCTTTCTGGCTTAACCACCATGGTTAAAGCCGTGGTTTAAGGTGTCTTCTGAACACAGCCTGTCTTTCTAGCTTAACCACCATGGTTAAAGACATGATTCAAGGTATCTTCTGAACAGGCCCACAGTGTGTCAAGCACCTGTGGAAACCTTACCTGTATACCCAGCCACTTGCTAATTTTAATACCTTTTTCACTGTTGTTTTTATCTTTGTATTTTATTTTATGTATTTTGTACACTATGCTTTGTTTTGATAATGGCGGCCGACGTATACATATTTTAAATCAGTCGAGAAGTTGATTTAACCAAGAATGTGGGTTTATTAACGAACACACAGCAAAGAGAATGCTGGACAAGGAAATGCATGCCGAACGATATGGGTTCTAACTTCTAATAGTTGCCCTCGCTTATAGAGTAAGCAGGTAGGTTCTATCTTACATGAATGTAGAAGGTCTATAGCAAAAGTCAGTTGATTTGATGCAAAAGTCTAGTAGTGATATAACACGCTTTTGCTAATCTCAGCTAGGCAAGGAGTTACTAGAGAAAAGATCTCTCAGTGGCGAAAGTGTCCTACAGGTGTTTTGGACTTCAGTTTCCATCGGCCACAGACAGCATGGCCATGGTCAGGAATGCTGGTATTTGTAGTCAAAAAGGTCTAGAGGGCACCAGGTTGTGGAAGCCAGATTTAGAACCTCTTCTGTATTGGTTTTAATTTGCTTTTATTCTGCGTTTCTTATTTCTTTTGATTTTGCATTATGTCTTATTATATTTCTGTCTTTTATGATCTTAACATAAACCATCCAGAAAGCTTCAGCTGTTGGGTGGTACAGATGTGCATTAAATTAAATTAAATTAAATTAATGCAGACAGCAGCCTAAGAAAAAACTGCTCTGAATCTTGATAGGAAGCTTGCCTGTGAAATAGGTATTAGGGCACAAGAGAATTAATGAATGGTGGAGATATTAGGCATAAGGCACTACAGGATACGCCTGGGCTTGTCCCAGATAGACTTAAAGCACATACATACAAAAATAGTACACTTTTTCTACTGCTGCCTGACAGCTCTAGAAATTAATGACTTCCCTGCATTCCCCCAGGAAGGAGGGGAATGATACACTTCCTGAGTCATTGCCTGAATCAAACATCTGTTCGGTTTTTCTGTTGGAAAGACTTCTATAGCTGTATTCCCATCCAAACTCAAATCTGACGGTAAATTGACCCATCAAATATAGCTTGGAAGAGCTATTAACAGGAAATCTATCCTTCTCGGAGGGGGGTGTTGTACAGTCTTGGTCTTACTCAGATTGATGGTGGGGTGGGGGAGTTGGTTCGTTTTTGAGGTCAGGCTGAATCTATCCCATTTCTACAACAGCTTGTGATTATATTTATTTATTTATTTATTTCATTTCATTTCAATTCATTTCATTTCTATACCGCCCAATATCCGAAGCTCTCTGGGCGGTTCACAAAAATCAAAACCATGAAGCGCATAATAAAACAACCAACAATTTAAAAACACAAATACAAAATTCAATATAAAAAGCACGACCGGGATAAAACCACACTGTAAAAATTGATATTGGTTAAAATATGAGATTAAAACAGCAGGGTTTAAATTTAAGTTAAATTAGGTGTTATATATATATATATATATATATATATATATATATATATATATATATAATCTAAAATAGATTCTGGAGTGGTGCATATAGGAATAAAACAAGAAAAAATTAAAAGAAAGAAGATTAAAAGTAGCAAATTAAAATTGTTCAATTTCAAACAACGGACCAATAAAAACAGTGGCTGGTCACCCATTTTTAGGGTGACCACATGGAAAAGAGGACTGGGCTCCTGTATCTTTAACAGTTGTTTTGAAAAGGGAATTTCAGCAGATGCCATTTGTATGCATGCAGAACCTGGTGAAATTCCCTCTTCATCACAACAGTTAAAGCTGCAGGAGCTATACTAGAGTGATTATCTAAAATAGATTCCGGAGTGGTGCATATAGGAATAAAACAAGAAAAAATTAAAAGAAAGATTAAAAGTAGCAAATTAAAATTGTTCAATTTAAAACAACAGACCAATAAAAATAGTGGCTGGTCAGTTGAGGAAGGCTTCCTGGGTAATAATTGTTTTTAGGAGGCACAGGAAGCAGCCTAGTGTTGGTGCCTTCCTGACCTCCAGGGGCAGGGAGTTCCACAGAGAAGGGACCACCACACTAAAGTCTTTTCTCTTGGTCGACTCCAATTGGGCCAAAGGTCCGTATGGAACCACCAGGAACATGCCTTCTGATGGCTTCAGAGACCAGGCTGGTAGGTAAGGGAGAAGGCGCACTCTCAGATAGATAGATAGATAGATAGATAGATGGAAATTCATACACATTTCCCATGATGTACACCTTAATGTAGGCATTTTTGTACACATTTTTAGGGTGACCACATGGAAAGGAGGACTGGGCTCCTGTATCTTTAACAGTTGTTTTGAAAAGGGAATTTCAGCAGATGTCATTTGTATGCATGCAGCACCTGGTGAAATTCCCTCTTCATCACAACAGTTAAAGCTGCAGGAGCTATACTAGAGTGACCAGGTATAAAATAGGGCAGGGCTCCTGTAGCTTTAACTGTTGTGATGAAAAGGGAATTTCACCAGGTGCTGCATGCATACAAATGACACCTGCTGAAATTCCTTTCTGTGTAGAACTGTTAAAGAAACAGGAGCCCAGTCCTCCTCCTTTCCATACGGTCTCCCTCTTCGGAAACAATGTCCCATCCCACCCCTACAGTCTTGACTGGCTTTGTGGAAAACAAAGACTACAGAAGATAGCAACTGTGCATCTTCAGGGAACTTGTGAATGAATGAAATCCCCGGCATTGCGAATGAATGAAATCTTTATTGCTGAAAGCGATAAGCCATCAGAATTCGACATAATAAAAACAAGTAAAAAGATCAGCTAAAATAAATAATTTAAGTAAGTTAAAAATGGATAATATAAAGTAAAATGAAAATAATGAACACAAAGGGAATATAGAGATAAAAATCACATTAACATACAGGAAGAAGTCGTGAGTGGGAAACTAGATCAGTACATTCAAGAGGCAGCTGGACAGCCATCTGTCAGGGATGCTTTAGGATGGATTCCTGCATTGAGCAGCGGGTTGGACTCAATGGCTTTATAGGCCCCTTCCAACTCTACTATTCTGTGGTTCTATGAGTAAAGTCTGTGTATTTTTGTAATCTATGCATTTTTCTTAGCACATTGTTCAAACGTGTGCATTTCGTCGGCCGTATTTGTTCTCTTCCATGAAAGGTCGTATGAATCCAGAAATATATGGGTTTCTGAAGGCAAAATGGGTGTCTTCTGCATCTACATCCAGGTAATCAGATTGGAGAAATTCCTTGCACGTCCTACCTATTGTCCAATAGTAGGGAATGATACGGTTGAAAATAATAATAATCTTGAGCACAGTCTCGTGCGGCTGCATTGAACTGAAAACAGAAAAAGAAGCAGCTTTCTGAGTCCTGCAGAAAGTACGTTATTCCCCCGCCACCTTAAAGAACCGGATTGGAGTGGAGGAGGGGAAAGGATTTCATTCTGCACCACCACCATCCACTCCAATTGGGGCCTTTTCTATAATGTCCACGAATGACCCACTTTCCCCTTTAAGACCTCAATTGGAGCTCGGGGTGGGGGAATGACGTGCCTCAAGAAAGCATGTCACTCCCTCCTGCCATGCTAATGGCAGCCTTAAAGGGGAAGGTGTGTCATTCCAGGACATTATTGAAAATTATAGAAAATCCCCCCTGACACCATGGAAAGAACAAAAACCAGGACAAATCCGGGGAAATCCTGACAGTTGGTCACCCTAGTCATGTGCAGTTTTGGTCAGGGCTGGCACAAGCATCTAGGACATTTGGGCAGATGCAATGGATGATGTAGGTGAAGAAAGGGCCCATGATTATTACTGAAAGGAAAAGGGAAGTCAGCCTCACACACATTCCTGCTCAAACTGGATTAAGCCTGAGCCAGTTTCAAAAAGAAATCATTTGATTACATTTGGGAGAGGGAGAAGAGGTGCATCGGAAGCATTTGGGGGAATTTAAAGTGCACCTTTAAAGTCACCCACCACTAGGGTGACCATATGACCAGATTTGCCCGGGTTTTTTATTGCAAATCCGGGAGGGGGAGGGGAAATCCGGTTTTTTTTCCAAAGAGCAGCTCTAATGGGAATTAACAAAAATGCTTATAACTCCGTCATTTTTTAAGATAAAGACATGAAACTTGGCACAATGGTAGCTCTTAGGAAGGGCTTTAGTCATACCAAATTTGAAACAGATCCGTTCATCCATTGATTTTTTAGGAATTTTTTAAAAATTGAGGTTTTAAAATTATTATTTTTAAAATCGTCATTTTTAAAGATAAAGAGATGAAAGTTGGCACCATGATAGCTTTTAGGTAGAGCATTAGCCATACCAAATTTGAAACAGATCTGGGGCCAGTAGCAAACCCTGTTAACAACACCAGCAGCTTGCAATGAGTGAAGATACAGTCAGAAAAGATATTTGAGGGAAGGGGAGAATGTAACACACAGAGTAGAGCAAAAGCTTCAAAGTACAGCAAAACCTGCAAAAGTAGGAGTGAGTGAAGTTAATTTCAGATACATTGAATCTCTCACGTTCTTTATTTCAGTGATTTTAATATTAAGATGTCATGTAGAACAGATTTGTCTTAAATGTGTGCTGTAAAATCAGACATGTGACCAAGGCTATGTTCGGGTGGACACGCCCCCTTGGTGCTGGACACGCCCCCTTGGGGGCGACCATGTTGTCCTCCTTTTTGGTTTCCAAAATATGGTCACCCTACCCACCACTGCTGCTTTGCATGGCTAGCACCACTCTCCCCACCACCCACCTCCACCACCCACACGCACTGTCTCTCGTACAGTACGGCATCTCCTAGGAAGACCTGCCAGATAAAGCTTCCAGCGGAAACACCAACCCCGCTTTCCCTCTTTTGCACTCAGCCACCTGCCCGGTAAAACAAAAAAGCCCAAAGAGAGCACTTCTGAAATTCGTCAGCACTGTACCTTCCGTGCCTCAGTAAACAAAACCACAATGACTTGTCTGGGAGTGGAAAATCATAAGAGGCTCTGTTCCCCTCGCAGCAATGCAAGCCTTTTCCTAAATGCATCTGGTTTTTTGCCTCTGCTTTTTTTTCCCCTAACGCCAGCTCAGTCATTGCACCTTTTAGCACACTCATGGGGGACGCCCAACTTCAAAACAGCTTTCTCCAAGTTTCTAGGAAATGCTAAAACGAAAAACAAAAACACTGAGACTGTTAGTTTCTGATGAAGTTAGGGATGGAACGCCGGGGGTGGAAGGAACCCCAAGGAAGAGGAATGGCATTTTTGAGACAATGCATGGTCTCCAACAGTTTGCAGAGGAAAACAGGAGAAGTCTGGTCATAACATCTAAGGTCAACATCTAAGGTCCTCCTCCAGGTGCCTACTCCAAGGGAAGCTCAGAGGATGGGCACAAGGGAGAGGGCTTTTTCAGTGGTGCCCCCCCCCCCAATTATGGTACGACCTCCCCACCGAGGCTCACCTGGTGCCAATACTGTTATCTTTTCGGCGCCAGGTACAGATTTTCTCTTCTCCCAGGCATTTAACAACATATGCTGAGTTTTTTTCTTAGCTGATCCCAGAATAGTTGTTTTAAATGGATATTGCCTGTTTTTTATGCTTTTTATGGTTTTAAATTTTGTATATTTGTTTTTAATATTCACTGTTTTTAATCTTTGTAAACTGCCCAGAGAGCTTTGGCTATGGGGTAGTATATAAATGTAATTAATAATAATAATAATAATAATAATAATAATAATAATAATAATAACAACAACAACAACAACAACAATGTTGTAGAAAAGGAAGAGGAAAAGAGAGAAAAATGTACACCACTGGCAATGGAAGTCAAAGAACTAGGGCAACAGGAGAAGGTCACAATCATTCCGTTAAGTCACATCAGTCACCGACATCGTATCAAAAAGTATACAGAAAACCTTCTGAAACTGGGCCTACCAAAATCCATCATCAATTCTGCCTTATCTGGAGTATGAACACTGCTTATTCAAGACATGATATCTACCTTCATCCAAGTACCCTGCAGTGAGTTGTGTTGGGAAGAGAAGGTTGAGGGGAGACATGATAGCACTCTTAAAATACTTGAAAGGTTGTCACAGGGAGGATGGCCAGGATGTCTTATCTATCAGCCCACACAGAATAATGGGGTCAAGTTACAGGAACCCAGATTCTGGCTGCACATCAGGAAAAACTTCCTGACTGTTACAGCAGTATGACAATGAAACGGATGACCTAGGGAGGTCGTGGGCTCTCCCACCCTAGAGGCCTTCAAGAGGCAGCTGGACAGCCATCTGTCAGGGATGCTTTAAGGTGGATTCCTGCATTGAGCAGGGGGTTGGACTCGATGGTATCAGAGGCCCCTTCCATCTCTACTATTCTATGATTCTATGATCTTTTGTCTGGCACCTATTCATTTAAAATACATGGGCATGAACACTGGGAACGAGGTCAAAATTTGCTCGGTTCATGATGTAATGCAAAACAACCCTGTGCCTGTTTGCATTCTCTTCCCCTCCTTATTGTTTTACTATGATTTTATTAGATTGTAAGCCTATGCGGCAGAGTCTTGCTATTTACTGTTTTACTCTGTACAGCACCATGTACATAATAATAATAATAATAATAATAATAATAATAACCTACTTTTTGCAGTCCTTAAATGATTATATGAAAGGAGCAGAATTATCCTTCAGTGATGAGACTTCACCAAATGCTGCAAAGCAACGGTCTGATCAAAACACACATACCAAAAGGATGTGCGTTAGGGGAAGTTGTATACTAAAAACACATCCATTAGGAAACAGTGCATACTTCAGGGGGATCATAGAATCATAGAATAGTAGAGTTGGAAGGGGCCTATAAGGCCATCGAATCCCAAAAAACGCTTGCTCAATGTGATTGCCAAAAGAAAAAGAAAAAGTCTGTTATGGAAAATTGCATACAAAAATGTGTGCCAATTTTCCTGAGGACTATCACCAAAACATCTGAAATGGGATGAAATGAACAGGTGTTTGGGGGGGAAATGTGTGTGTTATAGAAAGGAAAAGAAACAGATTTGAATGTGCTTCAAGGCACTGTATAATGTATAGCACACTAATTTAAGAATGATCTCTTTGAACTGTTTAGAATGACACCAGCTTGTAAGGCAATTATGTCTATTTTAAACCTTAAAGCACGTCCTCCTTGCTTTTAAAGCACCTGACCAGATTGTGTCTCAGCTTAATTGTTTAAGTATTAAGTACCAATGAATTGACTTCCTTTCCACTCCATGCCCAATTACTGCCGTTGAGATAATCCATTTGTGGTGAATGTGTTTGAGCTGTAAAATATATGGCCATTCCCAATATGACTTTCAAACCTTCTATTTAACATAATTAGTTCGTTTTGTTTCTTTAAAAAGGGGGGAAGTGTTATGATCAGTGAACAAACACATCCTGTTTGCAGTGTTAAAGGTCACTGCAGAATACTACATCCAGCAGCTGGAGAAGTGTTTTTCGTAGAATCATAAAAGTAGGTTGGTTTGCATTAAATCATGAACCGAGCAAATTTTGACCTCGTTCCCAGTGTTCATGCTCATGTATTTTAAATTAATAGGTGTCAGACAAAAGATCATAGAATCATAGAATAGTAGAGATGGAAGGGGCCTCTAATGCCATCGAGTCCAACCCCCTGCTCAGTGCAGGAATCCGTCTTAAAGCATCCCTGACAGATGGTTGTCCAGCTGCCTCTTGAAGGCCTCTAGTGTGGGAGAGCCCACAACCTCCCTAGGTCACTGGTTCCATTGTCGTTCTGTTCTAACAATCAGGAAGTTTTTCCTGATGTCCAGCCGGAAATTGGGTTCTTGTAACTCAACCCCATTATTCCATGTCCTGGGGGGGATCCACACGTCGCTCCCAGAGTGCTTCTATGCGATCCCAGTGCACCCCAAAAATGATAGTCTGACTTCCCTGTAAAAGAAACGAGGAAGAGCCGTCCATGCCGCCGATGACGACGACAACAACAACAACAACGAGGAGAGCTCTCCCCCGGCGAGGAGAGCTCAGCAAAAGAAGGAGGGGTCTCTTCACCCCTCCTTCTTTTGCCGAGCTCTCCTCGCCGGGGGGAGAGCTCTCCTCGTCGTCGTCGTCGGTGGCAGCATGGACGGCTCTTACTCGTTTCTTTTACAGGGAAGTCAGACTATCGTTTTCGGGGTGCACTGGGATCGCATAGAAGCGCTCTGGGAGCGACGTGCGGATCCCCCCCCCTGCACTCTGAGATGATTGAGAAAAGATCCTGGCCCTCCTCTGTGTGACAACCTTTCAAGTATTTGAAAAGCGCTAACATGTCTCCCCACAATCCTCTCTTTTCTGGGCTAAACAGGCCCAGTTCTTTCAGACTCTCCTCATAGGGCTTTGTTTCCAGACCCCTGATCATCCTGGTTGCCCTCCTCTGAACACGCTCCAGCTTGTCTGCATCCTTCTTGAAGTGTGGTGCCCAGAATTGGACGCAGTACTCAAGATGAGGCCTAACCAACGCCGAATAGAGGGGAACCATTATCTTGCGCAATTTTAATGCTTTTATTAATGCAGCCCAAAATAGCATTTGCTTTTTGGGGAGCCACATCACACTGCTGGCTCATATTCAGTTTGTGATCTACAAGAATTCCAAGGTCCTTCTCACTTGTAGTATTGCTGAGCCAAGTATCCCCCATCTTGTAACTCTGCATTTTTAGACTTTCTCTTAGATAAATCAGACTTCAAGAGGGGTGAAACAGAGGATAGCACAAACCAGAAAACAATCAAGGAAGGGAATAGGGGAAATTTAGCCCCGTTCACAGGACTGTTGGCTAGATGAACTTGATGGCTGCTCCAATTCCTCCATTCTAGGTCTGTGGGAGCTGGTTTTGGCAGTGAGTCATGACGGATTTGTGTGAGTTCTTTTTCAAGCAAAGGATTCTTGGTTCAATCCCTGTGCCCTGTATTGCTGGGTCCCTAGGGTGCAGTCCCCGCAACATTGAGGTTTAGCAAAAATAACCCCAAACCATGCTTATGCATGAATATGCATGTTTACACACACACATAGAGAGAGAGAGAGAGAGAATGCAAAAGCCAACTGGAAATGACACATTGGAAACTTCTGATTCTAGTCACAAAGCAGCAGCACTGAAAAGCACAGAGTAAGACAGATTTTTATCTATTGGCACCGAAACGCTGAGGCTGAGTTCTCAAAATTCCCAAACCTGAAGTTCTTCCCCTTGAAGTGGTTGGTTACGTTCACAACGCCCACCTCCAGCTCCTCCAAATCTGTTGGTTTTCTTCTACTTTCTTTGGCTTCTCTTTGTATCATCCATCATCATCATCATGGCTTGGGACCACAATCCTCTTTTGACATGAACCTACCTGCTCACTGCGCTCAACATCTAAGGTCCTCCTCCGAGTGCCTACTCCGAGAGAAGCTCAGAGGATGGCAACAAGGGAGAGGGCCTTTTCAGTGGTGGCCTCTCAATTATGGAATGATCTCCCCGATGAGGCTCGCCTGGTGCCAACATTGTTATCTTTTCGGCGCCAGGTCAAGACTTTTCTCTTCTCACAGGCATTTAACAGCATTTAACAAAACTAAGTTTGTCTTTTAACAGCCCCCAGAACTGTTGTTTTTAAATGGATGTTGTTGTTTTTATACTGTTGTTCTTATGTTTTTGATGGTTTTTAATTTTGTATACTTTTTAAAATGTTTACTGTTTTTAACTTTTGTAAACCGCCCAGAGAGCTTTGGCTATGGGGCGGTATATAAATGTAATAAATAAATAAATAAATAAATAAATAAATAAATTTTGCTGATATTGGTAAGGTCTATCTTCCCCTCCACGCAAGAGGTGCTTATGAGATTTTCTGGCATCTCAATATCTCTCCAGATTTTCATGTTTCCAAATGGTCAAGTCTTCTTCATGGAACAGCATTGATGCTGTAGGACTCCACCATTCTTCTGTGTTAGGAACATAGGAAGTTGCCTTGTATTGAGTCAGACCACGGATTCGTCTAGCCCAGTTTTGTCAACACGGACTGGCAGCAAGGGCTCTCCAAGGGATTCTGGCATGATTCTTTCCTTGACCTACTTGGAGAAGGTGGGAATCCAACCTGTGACCTTCTACATGCGAAGCAGGTGCTCTCTCATACTGAGCTATGCCCCACTTATAGTGACTTCAGGCAATGCAGCTTTACAGGAGAATCCTATGGGGCTGCAGAAGGAGGGGTTTATGGTAGAGGAACCACAACTTCCTTTGGCTGCTGGGTCCTGCCAGCCAGGGTAGAAGCTTGAGGCCATTTTACCTTTCTTATTTCTCTTTGAGATAAATTTCCACCCCCCACTTAATTTCCCTTGCTTTGACACCAATGGGAGGGAAATTAGCTACTCTTGGCTCTTGTTTGAGTATGTCGGGAAGACAGAAGACACATCAGATTCTGTGGATCAATGGCCTCCCTTCAACATGCCCCTGAAATATCCTCTATTGGAGTGAAGACCTCCACCACACTAGAGAAGTTCTAATCCAAAACGTTTATTGCTCAATCCACAGCTCATTGCCACACATACAAACTTGAAGTTTTACTATACTATTATACAATACTACATATAGTTAAAACAACAGAGCTATCAGATACAAAACATCCATTACTAAAATGATGGTATAATGGGTGAACACCAAACATACGGAAACCTTTAATTACTTCTCAATCACAGGCCGTAGCTAGACCTAAGGTTTATCCCAGGATTGTCCTGGGGTTAAACCTGTTCATCTAAGTGCCACACAGGGCATCCAGCGCTCAGGCAGGGATGAACCTGGGATGATCCTGGGATAAACCTTAGGTCTAGCTATGGCCACAATTCATTTATATCTGTGAATCTTTATGACACCTCACACCAATACTGCCCAAAAACATTACATCTGTTAGCTTTCACTGCAAATAGTGCAACCCTCTGTATCACATATGGGTCAGTTGAATGGGCCTGATCCTGACACTCGAGCACAATCCTGATTTCCCAGCTCCAATTGTAGAACAATCTCCCGGTTGAGGCCCGTCTGGTACCAACATAGTTATCTTTTCAGCTCCAGGTTAAGACTTTTCTCTTCTCCCAGGCATTTAGCAATATGTAATTAGCCTGGGTTTGTTTTTGTATATTTTTGTGGTTTTAAATTGTATGTTTTTGTCATCTTAATTTTTTGTATATTGTTTTGATGTGTTTTTATCTATGTAAACTGCCCAGAGAGCCTCAGCTATTGGGTGGTATACAAATGTAAATAATAATAATAATAATAATAATAATAATAATAATAATAATAATAATAATAATAATAAATGAAGGCCCTGACACAGATAGCTTCCTATAGAATTATATGAACCTTTATAGAGCAATGGATTCCCAGGCTGGCAGAATTGTTTTCAAGTTCCCCAAACATGGACAGATGCTACCAACTCAATGACCTTGAAACCAAGGAAAGGTCCATCACAAGTGTGGTCATATCACTTCATTACACTGTAAAACATAGATTATGAACTCTTAGCCGCAGTTTTAGCAGAAAGACAGAATTCTCTTATGATTTCTTATATGCAAAAGGGTCAAACCAGCTTCTTGAAGAATCATAGAATCGTAGAATAGTAGAGTTGGAAGGGGCCTAGGGTGACCCTATGAAAAGGAGGACCGGGCTCCTGTATCTTTAACAGTTGTATTGAAAAGGGAATTTCTGCAGGTGTCATTTGTATATATGGAGAACCTGGTGAAATTCCCTCTTCATCACAGCAGTTAAAGCTGCCCTCTTTTAAATCTGGTCACTTTAGTACAGCTCCTGCAGCTTTAACTGTTGTGGTGAAGAGGGAATTTCACCAGGTTCTCCATATAAACAAATGACACCTGCTGAAATTCCCTTTTCTATGCAACTGTTATAGATCCAGGAGCCCTGTCCTCCTTTTCATATGGTCACTCTAATTGAGTCCAACCCCCCACCCCCCCGGTTCAATGCAGGAATCCACCCTAAAGCATACCTGACAGGTGGTTGTCCAGCTGCCTCTTGAATCATAGAATCATAGAATAGCAGAGTTGGAAGGGGCCTACAAGGCCATCGAGTCCAACCCCCTGCTCAATGCAGGAATCCCCCCTAAAGCATCCCTGACAGATGGTTGTCCAGCTGCCTCTTGAAGGCCTCTAGTGTGGGAGAGCCCACAACCTCCCTAGGTAACTGATTCCACCTGACTGTTAGAGCAGTATGACAATGGAATCAGTTACCTAGGGAGGTTGTGGGCTCTCCCACACTAGAGGCATTCAAGAGGTAGCTGGACAACCATCTCCAGGGATGCTTTAGGGTGGATTCCTCTATTGAGCAGGGGCTTGGACTCGATGGCCTTGTAGGGACCTTCCAGCTCTGTTATTCTATGACTCTATGATTCTATGATTAACTTAAGAAAATTTAAGGGAGGTTGTGGGCTCTCCCACACTAGGGGCATTCAAGAGGCAACTGGACAACCATCTGTCGGGGATCCTTTAGGGTGGATTCCTGCATTGAGCAGGGGGTTGGACTCGATGGCCTTATAGGCCCCTTCCAACTCTATTATTCTAGGATTCTCTGATTTACAGATGAAGGCAGTATGAAGCAGTGGCAAAAATGGATGTAGTTTTTCTCCACCTCTGCAGCAAATAAAGATAGACATGAAACTTCCAAACTCTTGGTAAGATTCCTCTACAGTGAAAGCTGTGGGGAAGATAATCTTGTCAGTTTCAGCACTGTTCTTTGCTGTCTGTCTACACAACTCTCCCTCAAGCAAGATGCATATTTTATGTGGAGGCTTTTCTGTAAAAGAGCAGAGGTAAAATTGACAAACCTTCTTATTTTGGAGTGGGGGTGCTCCTATGCCCAGAGAAGACGTCTGGAAACTTTGTGGATACCTTGTGGATATCTGATTCCATCAGGTGGAACAGCAGAAAGCTCTGTAGAAATCAAGGGGCATTTGGGGTGGGTGGGTTGTACATATTTTTAAAAATAGATGTGTCAGCAGGCTCTGAAAATTCAGTTCTCCTTAGCTACAAAGGGGAACTCCTTCAACCCGGCTGCAGACATGGCCCTCCCATTATCTAAGCAAAAAAAAGAAAGAAAGATACTAGCTTGTGATATGTGAAACAGGAAGTCGCCAACCATGAAAGGTTCTTTCTACCAAAAATGTGACAGCTGGGTTGCAGAAATCTGCTGAGCAGAGAGAAAGGAGCTCGGTTTTGTGCTTAGTTCTTGTTTGTTTTTGTTACCTGCTGCTATCCAGCACCAGTTACCCGTGATGGGTCTGCCCAACTCCCATCCTACTGGAACCCAGGAGCACAGAAACGCCTTCTCTTCTCTGAGCTGGTAATTGACTCACCTCCCACCTCCACATCTCCTATCCTCCTTCCCACGACAAGCGATGAAACCATTTTTTTCCAGATCACATGAGCCAAGGTGTGGGGGAATCATCTCAGGAGCAGAGATTCATAACCGGCGGTGATCAAAGGACATTATGGGTCGAAACCTTGAGGACTTTATAAAGGGATGAACTATCAGCTGGAGCAGAAACCCTTCTTAGCAGTGAATTGTCCTCAGGAAGTGGCCAGAGATATGACTGAAGAAAGTGTCACCAGACAGCTGAGTGCCCCGATCCACACATTCGTCTATTTCGTCATTGCTGTTCTTACCCTCTGTCTTCTCGCCGCTCTGGGAGTCATCGTAGTCTTAGTACTTCAGCGGACGGTAAGTTACTTTCTGTATATGTCCTTCATCTCTCTTCACTCCTGTTCCCAAGAGAAAGTGTTGAACACCAGGTTCCAAGGCACGCAGAGCGTTACTCCGGATTGGCTTTGGGTGGCTCCTGGAAGCCAACTCCACTGTAAAAAGCCAGTCCACTGCAATGAAGAGGGTATGTTGTTGTTGGACTTGATTTCCAAGATGAGACCCTGACTCAAAGCTGCTTGAGATATAACAAAATTCCTTGAAGCTGGATACTGTCAAAATTTGAATTGCAAACCCCTTGCGACAGGGGTTTTAATTTTGTTTCTATTACTACGTAAAACTCCATGTGTGTGAATATCTGTCTATCTTGCCAGAGGCAGATGCCTTAGAGAAAAAGAGACCATTTGACTGTCTGTTCTGGTGTTGTCTACTCTAACTGATAGTAGCTCTCCAAGCAGAGAAAGGGCTTTGCCATCACTTGCTACCTACAGTCCTTTTAATTGATGATGCCCAGGATTGAACAGGGAAATTTCTGCATGCAAATGATGTGCCACTGAACCAGGAGAGGTTGGTGGCTCTAATTTCGGTGGGGCTGTGAATTCGTTCTAACTTGCAGTCGGAACTGGCCGGAACTCTAAAGCAGCTATCCAAGATGCAGAACCTATTTGGGGGGGGGGGGGGGTAAGGTTCAGTACCTTAGATAACTCTTTTATCAAAGTATCAAATTTTATTAAGGCAACCCAGCATGGGTTTTAGCCAGATACAAGAGTCATGATATAAAAACATTACATTACATTACAGCATTGTATTAAACATCAAATATTGAACTTTTACATATAAAACATCATATATAGTGTTAGGATTTTTACCAGCAATCTTAGTTATCATCATGGGACACTAAGTCTTTCCTAATTTTTGCCGCTTTCACTGCAAAGCAAGCCAGGTTTAACAAGATGGATTTTGCAGTGTTTGTAAATAAGTAGCCAATTTTATCCAGATCTGTATAATGAGTAATTGAAGCCAGAAATCTTGCTAGATGTTTATCCCTAGGGGTGTTGTATAATTTACAGTATAGAACATAATGAACTGTATCCTCTACTGCTTGGTCACCACAAATACATAAACATTGTTCTCTGGGGATGTTTTTGAATCTCCCCTCTCTAAAGTTGGATGGCATTGTCTGGAATCGCAGGCTAGTAAGCGCCTTGCGAAGGCCAGGGGTGGTAATTTCTGTTAGATATTTTTCTTCCCTATGGGTTAATTTTATGAGCCGAAAGCTATCGGGAAATCTAGAGACTTTAATTGCAGCCATGTCTATTTTACAAAAATAGCTCTGCAGTGCTTGCTTTATTGCATCGCATTGATGTTGTACGTCTCCACCCGAAATTACTTTAGGATCGAGGCCAAAGTTTCGTAATCTGATTTCGCATCGGTCTATCCAATTATTTCTGAAGGGAGAAATTCTCTGTTCATTTACACAGAGGCTTACTAATTTATTTATCGGATGTTGTATTCTAAGATAATAGAAAAACATAGTCTTCCAAATATAGTATGCTACAGGCAATACCCCAAGTTCCGCCCTTGTATAGCAGGTGGGAGTTCCTGGTGGGAGACCTAGCAGTGTCCTTAAGAAGTTATTTTGGACAACCTCAAGTGGGCGTACATTTGTGCGCCCCGCCCCCCCCCCCCCACATATTTCAGCACTGTATGTTACTTGGGGTACCACTTTCTCTATAAATACTCTACTGGCTGGGGCTACCAGCTGACCACCTCTAACCTTAGCAAATCTTAACACAGTATGCGTTGATTTTTGTGCTTTCAGCTTTGAGATAACTCTTTTATAGTTCTGTCTAGCTCTGGCTGAAAACCTCAATAGATTTATTTATTTATTTATTTATTGCATTTTTATACCGCCCAACAGCCAAAGCTCTCTGGGCGGTTTACAAAACTTAAAACCATAACACGCATAATAAAACAACCAACAGTCTAAAAACCCAAATACAAAATACAATATAATACAATATCGTGGCTCTGATTTCAGCCCCACTGGAATCAGAGCCATGGCCCTCCATTGCACTGAACTGTGGTCCATATCTATCTCTATCAATCACATGTTAATGGCTTTTTAAACAAACACACACATACATACACAAACACACACACACACAGAGATTCAATTGGCTAAAGAGGTGCAGATATATAATATACCCAGTGAATTTGTGCACTTTTTCATTTGAAGAAAATATTTATTTTTAATAGATGTGGTCTCTCTCTCTCTCTCTCTCTCTCTCTCTTTCTCCAAACATACATATGTGAGAAAAAACACGTTAATGATTAAATGTTCAGCTTCTGCCGTTCTCGGAAACACATTTGGGATTTCAAAAGTATGCCGTCCAAGGTTGCAGTTTGAAAAATTCTCAAGATGAAGAGTTTAGGGAGGTTTTTGTTTTTTGTTTTTTAAAAAAAAGCAAGATTGAAATTAAGCATTGTCTTCCTTTTTAACACTCTGGGGGTATCACAGTCTTGAACCTACACATCCAGAAATGCACTTTTCCTTCTGCTAGCTCTGGATTTGATGGCTGGTCTTTGAAATATAGGGCTAAAACCAATGTTGTGTGAACGAACCCACCTCTGCTTTCTCTCCCCCAACCCTGCATGCCTATTCCAAATCTGCTTGGGAGAGTCCCCCATGTGAAATTGCAAACTCCGTGCTTCATGGAGTCATAATGTTCACACCACTGCATTTCCGTTTATGTGCACTAAAGACAAGATGTATTTGCCTGCTGCTCCCACAATCCTAGAAACCCAATGAAGGGGTCAGAAACTCAGGCCTTAGCTAGACAGGGCATAATCCCCAGGTGATCCCCAGGATCATCCCTTTGCATCCACATGATGCACAGGGGATCCCGGGATCAGGGAGGGATAATAATAAATAATAATAATAATAATAATAATAATAATAATAATAATAATAATTTTATTTGTTACCTGCCTCTCCCTCTGGATCGAGGCGAGGTACAACACAAATGCAAACGTCATAAAATACATATAATTAAAACATTCAAAACTAATACATCATTAAAAGCAGCACATTATTAAAAGGCATCTTAAAATTCAACTGGGTAGGCCTGCCGGAAGAGATCGGTCTTTACGGCTGTCTTAAAATCCCGAAAACTGTTAAGTTGATGAATCTTATGATGCATTTATGATGAATTATGATGAATTTACTGTTTTACTCTGTACAGCACCGTGTACATTGATGGTGCTATATAAATAAATAATAAAATAAATAATAATAATAATAATGAATCTCTCCCAGCAGGTCGTTCCAAAATCTGGGAGCAGCAGAAGAGAAGGTCCTCTGGGTAATAATTGTCAGCCTTGTTTTTGTTGACTGGAGTAAATTCTTCCCAGAGGACCTGAGTGTGCGGGGTGGATTGTACGGGAGAAGGTGATCCTATTGTGCCCCGGGATCTCGCCCTCGCCTTTGAGCCCACTTTTTCCACAGTCTCGGGATGATCCCAAGACCGTGGAACACGTGGGTAGGCATTGCAGGTTGTCCCAGTTCCTCACGGTTCCTCATGAGGAGTCGGGACCCACGCCCATCAGGGGTGGGGTGGGGGAGGGGGGAAATTAAGTTTAAATTTTTAAAAAACCCCTACCTTTCTGCACACGAGCGTTCGTGCGCTCTCCTTCTTTAAGAAAAATATAAAAAAATGGCGGCTGCAACATCCTCGCCCTCCGAGGTCATCGCGTGTAAACAGAGGGGGAGATCTCGCAATAAAAATATTGCGAGATCTTCACTCCTCCGTCACTCTAGACCAGTAGGTCTAGCTGAGGCCTCAAAGGAAAATCTCCCTAAGAAGTGACACTAACATTTTCATTAGGAATGGACAAGTAAAACTATTTCTGGTCCATGTCACTTTCATATGTGTTCACCCATAAATGTGACCCATCGTCGTATCTCCACATTGAACTGAGTTTTTATACAATCTGCGTGAAGCTTCACATTTAAGTATGAATCAAAATTTTACCATCAATTTAAACCCAACTATGTCCCAAACACACTCATTTCTACACATGTGTTGTCTCAGAAGACGCATTTTAAAATGTATTTTGATATGTTTTTGAGCCCAAAACTGTACTGGAACATGAGAGAAGTGGAAAAGCTGGTGGAAACCAAGTTCAATTCTGCACATTAGTCTGAGAGATCCATGATAATCTCAGTTTGTTATCAGAATTTGTCATGGGTAGTAATAATTAAACATGGTCAAGGTAACCAAAATAGTAAGAATTAGAAAGGGAAGACAACAAAATAATGGATTTATATATATAAAAAAGTGGTCCTTATTTGTAATGTTTTGGAGTAACAAGAATCAAGAGAATGTGCAATCTTTTGTGTTATTAGGAATCTTGTGATGTTTGTTGGGTGTGTTAGTAAATTTGTTTGAGTTGAGTTTGAATTGATTTTGAGTCTGAGGTGAGTTTGAGTTTGAGTTTGAGTTGAGCTGAGTTTGAGTCTGAGTTGAGTTTGAGTTGAGTTTGAGTTGAGTTTGAGTTGAGTTTGAGTCTCAGATGAGTTGGAAGTGAGCTGAGTTTGACTTTGAGATGAGGGGTAATACTACATGTCAGAAAGAATGGGAGCAGCCCCAATTTAATCCCATTTTGATTTTGCTATGTTACATAAGCCAATTTGAGGAACCTTCTGGATGAAGAGGTGGAGTATATATAAATGAACAAATAAACAAAGAATATCCCACTTATGTGAATTCCAACCCCACCCAACCCCCAAATATTACCTGTTACAGCTACTGTTTTTTTTTAAAAAAAACACTTGTACAAATATTGAATATAGTCAATTGTTAATTGATTACATTCAATTAACAATCATATAAGACCCCAAAAAAACCTGAAACAAAAACAAAAAACATCAATAAAGTATCAAAGTAATACAATATTAAACATTAAAAATATCAACAATATTAAAAGTGTTAAGGAGCCAGCAGTAAAAATAATATTCAGAGAAATAGATTAAAGTTTAAATGCCTGCTGGAAAAGTGAATGTCTTAACCTGGAATCTAAATATGTTCCGTTTGCTGTAGTTAATATGAGGTTGTTAGGAAACGTGACTGCATGGAAATTCATCAATGAGAGTTGCTGTATTATTATTATTATTATTATTATTATTATTATTATTATTATTATTATTATTCAAGCTATACTTCACAAGTGAAGGACTGAAAAGATTTGAAATTCCATGAGTCAAAGGTGAATTCCAAAATGGTGCCACATTTCTGATGTCGGTGACATTCCATTTCGGGTGTAGGCTGGCCATAATTCAAGGACAGCATGGAGCTTACGGGAATGAATCAAAGGATCATTCCTTTGGCTGCAAGAAATGCATCCTTTGGCTGCAAGAAATGCATTCTATGAATGCATTTTGGGCTGCATTAATAGAAGTATAGTTTCCAAATCACCTGAGGTACTGGTTCCTCTCTATTCGGCCCTGGTTAGGCCTCATCTAGAGTATTGTGTCCAGTTCTGGGCTCCACAATTCAAGAAGGACGCAGACAAGCTAGAGCGTGTTCAGAGGAGGGCAACCAGGATGATCAGGGGTCTGGAAACAAAGCCCTATGAAGAGAGACTGAAAGAACTGGGCATGTTTAGCCTGGAGAAGAGAAGATTGAGGGGAGACATGATAGCACTCTTCAAATACTTCAAAGGTTGTCACACAGAGGAGGGCCAGGATCATTTCTCAATCCTCCCAGAGTGCAGGACACGGAATAATGGGCTCAAGTTACAGGAAGCCAGATTCCATCTGGACATCAGGAAAAACTTCCTGACTGTTAGAGCAGTACAACAATAGAACCAGTTACCTAAGGAGGTCATGGACTCTCCCACCCTAGAGGCCTTCAAGAGGCAGCTGGACAGCCACCTGTCAGGGATGCTTTAGGGTGGATTCCTGCACTGAGCGGGGGGTTGGACTCGATGACCTTATAGGCTTCTTCCAACTCTACTAGTCTATGATTCTATGTCCAAGCTAAGGGTGTGCAAACCCGCCAAATCTGAGCTCCCCAAAGTTATCTGAATTCCATCTCAAAACTTTTTTTTGCCTTGAGCCTGTATTAGACTGTAAGCTTTTTTCCACCCATATAAAAATGCATGTTTTTGTGTGGTATGTTTCTCAATGTATGCCTCAGTTGTGTACATCTTTGAAATGTACACGTTCTTCTCCCATGGATTAAATTGGATTGTGTGCTTTTTTTCCCCTGAAAGCAAGCTTTTTTTTCATGTGCGTTTTCCAAATGCACGCCTGCGGTTGGATGCCTTTTTTAAATCCATGGATCGCACCGCATGCTTGGAAATGTATGTACTTCAACCGCGGTTTACGTCCGAGTCTGTGTTCAGTCCGGGAGGGTTAAACTGGGCAAATATTATTCAAGAATGAACTGGAACAAATTCCACATACATCCCTACTCCCAGCTTCGATGATGTAACAGACAGACCCGTCTTGGAGTTTGTTGACCAGGGAACCAACTTCCAAAGCCCAAAGGGGCATGTCTAGATGAGGGGGGTGGAGGGCGACGACTTTGTGATTTTATGATTATGAGATCATCGCCCTCGTATACACGTGGCATGTGACATCGCGGCCGCCATTTTGGGGAAAAAAACTTAAAGGTAAAGGAGCTCCATGCCCGGTTCCTGGCTCCCCGCGGTTACTCGTGAGGAGCTGGGACAAAACAGCAACGGCGGGCCACACACTCCGTGGTCTCAGGATCATTCTGAGAGCGCGGAAAAATTGGAATTGATAGTTAGGGCGATATCCCGAGCCAAGGGAGGGTTCATCCCTCCCTACTCCTGGGATGCCCTGGGTGTCATGTGGATGCACAGGGATGATTCCGGTGGTCTCCCCCTCTAGCCATGCCCCTGGTCTTAACACAATTGAAGCGGAAATAGTGGCTCTGTCACTCTCTCACTTAGGCCGCAGCTAGACCTAAGGTTTATCCTGGGATCATCCAGGGTTCGCCCCTGCTTGAGCACTGGATCCCCTGTGTGTCACCTAGATGAACAGGTCTGACCCCTGGACGATCCAGGGATCAACCTTAGGTCTAGCTATGGCCTTAAGCTCCTCTTACCTGACTCAACTTTTACACTATGTATCAAAGCGAGGCTACAGAGATGGAAGCCATCCTCTATGCTCTCCTACAGCAAACACTGAGGCCGTCTGTGCAATGTAGCCATGGCAGCAGGACAAAACTGTGGCCTCAGCAAACTGATGTGGTCTTTTCAGCAGAACAATGAACAATTCCCTAAGCAACGATTTCACAATCATTCAGCAACATCTCCTGTGACTATATTTAGACCTTAGGCAGCATTTCAATCCACTCCCACCCCAGCTTAGTGACGTCTCATTCTATGTTCATCAGGCTCTCTTTCCGGTCTGCATTGTCATTTTTAATTTATTATTACACACACACACACACACACATACACACACATACACACATACATCTCCTGCAGCTTCCTCTGCTCATACATGTAGATTCCTCTGGCAAGGAACCATAGGAGGCTGACGTGATCCTCCTCCTCTCCATGTTATCCTCACAACAACAACCCTGCGAGGTAGGCTGGGCTGAGAGTCTGTGACTGGCCCAAAGTCACCCAGTGGGCTTCCATGGCCGAGTGGGGACTAGAACCCGGATCTCCCGACTCCCAGTTTGACACTAACCACTCTAGTGATGGGCAAACCATTTTGCATGGCTTTAAAAAGGGGATTGGACAAATTCATGGATGATAATGGCTACTAGCCCTGATGGCTATATGGCTACTAGTCCTAATGGTCTCTAGTATCAGAAGCACTATACACTGGCTGTTGGCGGGCTTGTGATGGGGGAAGGGTGCTGTTGCAGTCATGCACTCTCTGTGGGGCTGCCCTTGAAGACAACTCGGAAGTTGCAGCTAGTGCAAAATGCAGCAGGTACATCTTACAGAGACCACATAACCGGTCTTAAAGGAATCGCATTGGCTGCCTGTACGCTTCCGGACGGAATTCAAGGTGTTGGTAATGACATTTAAGGCCCTAAACGGCTTGGGACCTCGCCATCTTGCACATCATTTTAACTGTTTTAATTGTCTTTATTGTTTTAATATTATATACTGGTTTTAACTTGATTCATGGTTTAATTTGTTTTTAGCTGTGTATATTTATTGTGTTATATTGTATGATTTTATCCTGAGATCCTCGTGATATAGGGCGGGATACAAATGTTTTAAATAAATAAATATATAAGTTAGGGTGACCATATGAAAAGGAGGACGGGGCTCCTGTATCTTTAACAGTTGCATAGAAAAGGGAATTTCAGCAGGTGTCATTTGTATATATGGAGAATCTGGTGAAATTCCTTCTTCATCACAGCAGTTAAAGCTGCAGGAGCTATACTAGAGTGACCAGATTTAAAAGAGGGCAGGGCACCTGCAACTTTAACTGTTGTGATGAAGAGGAAATTTCACCAGGTTCTCCATATATACAAATGATACCTGCTGAAATTCTCTTTTCAATACAACTATTAAAGATACAGGAGCCCTGTCCTCCTTTTGATATGGTCACCCTATATAAGTGCACGATCTGCATAATAATCTATGAGGTGGGAATTATGTTAGGCCTCAGTCATTGTGACTGCTGGCGGGTACATCTTACAGAGACCAAAACCGGTCTGGCTGCCTATATGCTTCTGGTCAGAATTCAAGGTGTTGGTAATGATGTTTAAAGCCCTAAACAGACTGGAACCTCGATACCTGAGGGAGCGCCTCTCCTAATATCTGCCTGCCCAAGACTTGAGATCTGTTGGAGGAGCCCTCCTCCGCGTCCCACCAATGCAACACATATGCTATGATGGGACATGGGAGAGGGCCTTCTCTGTGTTGGCACCCCTTGGAGGCCCGACTGGCACCAATGCTGATTTTATTCTGGCGCCAAGTGAAAACATGGCTTTTTAACAAAGCCTTTAATGGTTAAACTCACTAAGATGGTGCATTGTTTTAACTGTTTTAATTGTTTTACTGCTTTTGAATTATATATTGTTTTAACTTGGTTCATGGTTTAATTTGTTTTTAGCTGTGTATATTTATTGTTTTATACTGTATGCTTTTATCTGTACACCACCCTGAGATCTTAATGATATAGGATGGGATACAAAGGTTTTAAATAAATAAATAAATGTCTTGCTACTGAGTTTCCTGTAGGAAGCATAGATAGTTAGACAATTTGTCTCATCACATCAGTAAATATTCATCCCCATGCAAACCCTGATCTGCCAATGAAGGCCTTTTTCTAGACTTTATACACAAAAAAGCTCCTTTGCTACAGAGCGTACCTTTTGCACTCAGACTCCCATCTTCTGCCGAGGCCAAAGGATTTTAAGTATCAATAGGTTCAGGGGAACCCCACAGTTTGCAGAAATGCAACAAAATTCCCCCTAAGCTTGGGGCAGGGTGTGTCCATAAAGATGCTGAGTGTCTGTGGGGGAGGGGGGAATTGGGGTCAAGAGAGGTAGAACGGAATGGAGAACCTCAGAAAAGAGTGTGGTTGGCTGGAATTCTAAACAGGCGTACTCCACAAGGCAACATTGTGTTGTAGGTTCCATTTGTTACCTTGTACCATTCATGACTCAGCCCTGGCACTGAAAACATGTTCCATGGCTGAGTTAGGCTAAGCCTACTTCATCATCTTCATCATCATCATTATTAATTTATTTCTAACCCGTCTCTCCATCCTGATCGAGGCAGGGAACAAGTAGAAAAAACATAAAATATTAATCAAAACACAGTATACGTTGTTAAAACTTCCTAAAAACAGACTAAAAACAGACTAAAAGCATCAAACTGTGCACTGCCATTAACTTGCTCTTCAACTTTTTCATTCATGACTTAGACAAGGAGATGCAGGGAACGCTGATCAAATTTGCAGATGACACAAAATTCGGTGGGATAGCGAATACCCTGGAAGACAGAAACAAACTTCAAAGTGATCTTGATAGGCTGGAGTGCTGGGCTGAAAACGACAGAATGAAATTTAATAGGGATAAATTCCAAGTTCTACACCTAGGAAAAAGAAACCAAATGCATAGTTATGAGATGGGGGATATTTGGCTCAGCAATACTACAAGCGAGAAGGATCTTGGGATTGTTGTAGATCACAAGCTGAATAGGAGCCAACAGTGTGATGTGGCTGCAAAAAGTAAATGCTATTTGGGGCTGCATTAATAGAAGTATAGCTTCCAAATCCCATGAAGTACTGGTTCCTCTCTATTCGGCACTGGTTAGCCCTCGTCTTGAGTGCTGCATCCAGTTCTGGGCCCCATACTTCAAGAAGGATGCAGACAAGCTGGAGGGGGTTCTGAGGAGGGCCATGAGGATGATCAGGGGAGAGACTGAAAGAATTGGGCATGTTTAGTCTTGAGAAGAGATGACTGAGGGGAGGCATGAGAGCACTCTTCAAGTGCTTGAAAGGTTGTCACACAGAGGAGGGCCAGGATCTCTTCTCCATTATTCAAGAGTGCAGGACACGGAATAATGGGTTCAAGTTGCTGGAAGCCAGATTCCCGCTGGACATCACGAAAAACTTCCTGACTGTTAGAGCAGTGTGACAATGGAACCAGTGACCTAGGGAGGTGGTGGGCTCTCCCACACTAGAGGCCTTCAAGAGGCAGCTGGACAACCATCTGTCAGGGATGCTTTAGGGTGGATTCCTGCATTGAGCAGGGGGTTGGACTCGCTGGCCTTATAGGCCCCTTCCAACTCTATTGGATGATTCTACAATCTATGATAGCCCTCTTTCCCCTACCTGGAATCCAAATTAATGCTTATGGTATGGAGCTCTCCATGGAATCTTGCCATGCTGCTCTGATAGCAAACAGACATATGGATCTCAGAACTATGTGGATCAGGCCCAAGGCAGCCGAAGAGATTTTGCTGCCAGAGGCAAAGGACGAGATGCACCCTCCCCTTCAATGTTCAGAAGCCCATTGAACCAGCAATTCAAGTTTATTTCAACCCTGCCAGTCAGGTAGCCCAATTGCCCACCCCAAACTATCATTATCAGGACCATTATTGACTTTTTTTATGCTGCCAAATAGCCAAGGATCTCCTGGAAGTTCACAACGAAGACCGTAAAATGCTCCATGGCAAAGCATAACACAGAACTGGAAAAGTTTAAAATTACTTTTTAAACTTCTAAAGCTCTGCATTAAGTTCTGTCATGTTGTATTCTATGGTTTTCATTGGGACTTGCCTGGACAGCAGTTAAAAGTAAACTCAGAGGCAGTTACAGCCCGGGGAAAGCCTCGGTGGAACGGCGCGGGCTTTCGACAGACATTTCAAAGATGTCATGTTTCCTGCCTCCTGAACTACATGAGGGAGTGAAGCAGCTGTAGCTTAGGCATGCCAGCTGTTCCTGCATCCCTCAGCATCTGCTACCTGAGGCGATTACCTCATTCTGCCTAATAATAGGCTAAGGCCAAGCACTTCCCACGCAAAGGTCAGCTTTCTTATGGCTTTTTCGAGATTTACGTAGGCAGAAACCAAGTCATGACCACACTGACCCAGCTCCAAGAAGTAGCGTAGAAACAGGAAGCACTCCCAGGTCTCCAACTTATGAATTGGGCCTCAGAGGCTGCCTACATAATCCATTCATTGCATCAACAGCCGGGACAGCTAAGTTGGGCTGTGACTCATTGGAACGCCTCCATCTTTTCTGTTGCGTCTCTCAGTTTACTTGATCTCTCCTCTAATGGATGATCAGAGAAGCAGGGCTGGTGGAGTGCCCTAGCACGTGCTTTACACGTTGAAGGGCCCAGCTCCAATCCCTGCCATCTCCAGTTAAAAGTAGGGACAGAATATTTGCAAGAATTGGGGAAAAAATGATTGATATGTCTGTGGATTTCACATATAATCTGTGGTCTTAATATACAATTGGGGTCAAGAGAGGTAGAATGCTGGCTAAAGTAATGTAAGAATAATATAAAGTTATGGTATTTGGGGAACTAACTAGTAAGAATAGGTAGCCCATATGTCTGCCATGAAGAATGCCTTAAATGGAATATGGCCTTATATGCTTTGTATGTGTGCTTTTACAAGTTGTGCTGAATTGTATTGTTCGTTAAGTTTGTGAACTTTTGTTTTGTCCTGTTCTGTTGTTGTCTGTTGTTTATTTGTTCAGTCGCTTCCGACTCTTCATGACTTGATGGAGAAAACAATAAAAAAATTTATTGCTATTGCTTCTCCGACCCGAAGAGAAGCGGAGCACAGCCCTAGAAAATAACTGCTCCCCAGCCCTGCTCTAGTATTACATTTACTCAGATACAGACCATGAGTTTGTCAAGCTTGATTTCTCTCAACTGATCATTCCTCCACTGCTGAGACAGAGACAGAACATTATATTGTATTTCATAGAATCATAGAATCATAGAATAGCAGAGTTGGAAGGGGCCTACAAGGCCATCGAGTCCAACCCCCTGCTCAATGCAGGAATTCACCCTAAAGCATCCCCGACAGATGCTTGTCCAGCTGCCTCTTGAAGGCCTCCAGTGTGGGAGAGCCCACAACCTCCCTAGGTAACTGATTCCATTGTCGCACTGCTCTAACAGTCAGGACGTTTTTCCTGATGTCCAGCTGGAATCTGGCTTCCTTTAACTTGAATTTAACTTAAATGGTAGCCTCATTTAAACAGCCTCATGCTACATAATTAAAAACTAATCCTTATTTCATGATCATAAAATCCTAGAATAGTAGAGTTGGAAGGAGCCTACAAGGCCATCGAGTCCAACCCCCCGCTCAATGCAGGAATCCACCTTAAAGCATCCCTGACAGATGGTTGTCCAGCTGCCTCTTGAAGGCCTCTAGTGTGGGAGAGCCCACAACCTCCCTAGGTAACTGATTCCACGGTCGCACTGCTCTAACAGTCAGGACGTTTTTCCTGATGTCCAGCTGGAATCTGGCTTCCTGTAACTTGAGCCGATTATTCCATGTCCTGCACTCTGGGATGAACTAGAAGAGATCCTGGCCCTCCTCTGTGTGACAACCTTTGAAGTATTTGAAGAGTGCTCTCATGTCTCCCCTCAATCTTCTCTTCTCCAGGCTAAACATGCCCAGTTCTTTCAGTCTCTATTCATAGGGCTTTGTTTCCAGACCCCTGATCATCCTGGTTGCCCTCCTCTGAATACGCTCCAGCATTTACTCTGTATGTGGAGAAGTTATGAAAAGAACCTATAATCCTTATTATTATTATTATTATTATTATTCAGGTGATTGTTGATTTGACAACAAAGAGGATACATTCTAACAATCTCCACATCTCCACTCATACACACACCTCATGATAATGTTGTTTAATGGGGAGATAACCTTATTTGGTTTGACAACTGATGGCTGAAAGAAATATTTGACTCCTTGGATTCCTTTTAAATGTGGGCGCCCTTCATTTGCAATGGAATATTATTCCCCTTTGCAACGCTTATTGCAAAGCCCCGGTGGCATTATTGTTGTTGTTTATTCGTTCAGTCGCTTCCGACTCTTCGTGACTTCATGGACCAGCCCACGCCAGAGCTTTCTGTCGGCCGTTGCCACCCCCAGCTCCCCCAAGGTCAAGTCTGTCACCTCCAGAATATCATCCATCCATCTTGCCCTTCGTCGGCCCCTCTTCCCCATTTCAAATTACAGCATTTAAAAAGAAATCAAAGTTGCCTTCGCGGAGGGAGAGGGGGGCAATAGGATGAAGATTTGCATTTCTTCTTTGAAACAAAAACTGTCATTCTTCCTCTTGGGTGTCTGTTGCAATCACAGTGAAATGAAATGCATCCACTCTCTGTTAAGTTTCCCCATTAGGAGGCCTTTCAGGAGATGTATGAGATGCATTAATGCATGTAATTTTCTTGAAAAATCATTCCAAGAACGCAAGGAGCCATCAGCTACTTTCCACCACCAACCCCGCCCTCTCTGCATTCAGTAAAACAGTGGGAGGTGGTTATATCATTAGAATATGAATGTCTCAATTGGTGCTGGGTTGTGGTTTTTTTTCTCACCAAGTTGCTTCTTTGGAAAGCAAGAATGGAGGAGCCCATCGCCCAGCTCAATTTCACAGTTTGAGGCTGCCGATCTCATATTATCTCGCTTGTGTGATGAGTTATACAGAGCTCACCACTTGGTCTGTTCCAGAGATTAGATATGCTTTATATCATGGCAAATAAAAGCTCAGTGGGTATAAATATAGGCAATGTCCATGTTGGCCCAAGGATTGGCACTTTGGGATGATCTGAATGATCCACATAATTTTATTTATTTATCATGAAATTATAGAATGGTTGGAAGGGGCCTATAAGGCCATCGAGTCCAACCCACTTCTCAATGCAGGAATCCACCTTAAAGCATCCCAGACCGATGGCTGTCCAGCTGCCTCTTGAAGGCCTCTAGTCTGGGAGAGCCCACAACCTCCCTAGGTCATTGGTTGCATAATAGCACTCTTCAAATACTTGAGAGGTTGTCACACAGAGGAGGGCCAGGATCTCTTCTCGATCATCCCAGAGTGCAGGACACGGAATAACAGGCTGAAGTTACAGAAAGTCAGATTCCGGCTGGACATCAGGAAAAACTTCCTGACTGTCAGAGTGGTATGACAATGGAACCAGTAACCTAGGGTTCAAGAGGCAGCTGGACAACCATCTGTCAGGTATGCTTTATTTATTTGTTTATTTAAGGATTTTTATGCCGCCATTCAGCCAAAAAAGGCTCTCACGGTAGCTTACAAAAGTATTTCTTGACAGTCCCTGCCCACAAGCTTACAATCTAAAAGACCATGTACACTGATGGTGCTATATAAATAAATAATAATAATAATAACATGACACAAAAGGAAAGGGGATTGGGAGGGAGGAGGAGGGGTGGATTCCTGCATTGAGCAGGGGGTTGGACTCAATGGCCTTAGAGGCCCCTTCCAACTCTTCTATGATTCTATGGTTCCATTGTCATACTGCTCTAACAGTCAGGAATTTTTTACGTACATCTTTATTTCTCTAACATTTATTAACCCCTTTTCATTAGAAGAGAATCCAAAAAGCACAGTAAAATCATACAAAGATTGACCAATAGAACAGTATATCAGAGAAGAATGGAGAAAACAAGAAGATAAATTAACAGTTTACAGGATGCAGCAACACAATTTAAGTCAAAAGCTTGGGTGTAGTTGGTGCTGGAGGCTTGTAAGACTTGTGATGACCATATATAGGGAGACGGGGGGTTGAGGGAGTTCCACAATCGGGGTGACTGCATCGTGAATGGCATTGCGCAGGTTGGCAGATATCAAACCCCAGGAAAATGCAGGCCCTTCAAGAGGGCATCTCCACTAAATCTTCATATGCAGGCAAGTACGTAAGAACTGCTTTGCTGGCTCAGACCATGCAGCAATCACCTGGCATTATCATTCCAATAGTTGTCATCTGAGTGGGGAAAAGAGCCCACCTAAAAATTGGGTGCTAGATTTAGGCAGCAATTTTTTGGTTTAGGCAGGGGCTTGAAAATGGCGACTTTAGCTTGAAAATGAGCTAAACTCGTCTCAGCAGCAGCAGGGGTGTGACCCATAAAGGAGAGCTGTTGTCCCAGCAAGGCATTGCAACTGACTAAA